>NW_024543312.1:0-400097 GCF_018167655.1 Microtus oregoni
GTGCTCGGGGTGCTGGATGCTCAGTACTCAGGGTGCTGGGTGCTCAGTGCTCAGGGGTGCTGGGTGCTCAGTACTCAGGGTGCTGGGTGCTCAGTGCTCAGGGTGCTGGGTGCTCAGTACTCAGGGTGCTGGGTCCTCAGTGCTCAGGGTGCTGGGTGCTCAGTGCTCGGTGTGCTCAGTACTCAGGGTGCTGTGTGTTCAGTGCTCAGGGTACTGGGTGCTCAGTACTCAGGGTGCTTGGTGCTTAGTACTCAGGGTGCTGGGTGCTCAGTACTCTGGGTGCTGGGTGCTCAGAACTCGGGGTGCTCGGTGCTCAGTGCTCACGGTGCTGGGTGCTCAGTACTCAGGGTGCTCATTGCTCAGGGTGCTGGGTGCTCAGTACTCAGGGTGCTGTGTGCTCAGTACTCAGGGTGCTCAGTGCTCAGTGCTCAGGGTGCTGGGTGCTCACTGCTCGGGGTGCTGGGTGCTCAGTGATCAGGGTGCTGGGTGCTCAGTGCTCAGGGTTCTCGGTGCTCAGTGCTCAGGGTGCTGGGTGCTCAGTACTCAGGGTGCTCAGTGCTCAGGGTGTTGGGTGCTCAGTGCCCGGGGTGCTGCGTGCTCAGTCCTCAGGGTGCTGGGTGCTCAGTGCTCAGTACTCAGGGTGCTGGGTGCTCAGTGCTCGGGGTGCTGGGTGCTCAGTGCTCAGTACTCAGGGTGCTGGGTCCTCAGTGCTTGGGGTGCTGGGTGCTCAGTACTCAGGGTGCTCAGTGCTTGGGGTGTTGGGTGCTCAGTACTCAGTGTGCTGGGTGCTCAGTGCTCAGGGTGCTGGGTGCTCAGTACTCAGGGTGCTGGGTGCTCAGTACTCAGGGTGCTGGGTGCTCAGTGCTCGGGGTGCTGGGTGCTCAGTGCTCGGGGTGCTGGCTGCTCAGTGCTCGGGGTGCTGGGTGCTCAGTACTCAGGGTGCTTGGTGCTCAGTGCTCAGGGTGCTGGGTGCTCAGTGCTCGGGGTGCTCGGAGGTCAGTACTCAGGGTGCTGGGTGCTCAGTGCTCGGGGTGCTCGGTGCTCAGTACTCAGGGTGCTGGGTGCTCAGTGCTCGGGGTGCTCGGTGCTCAGTACTCGGGGTGCTGGGTGCTCAATACTCAGGGTGCTGGGTGCTCAGTACTCAGGGTGCTGGGTGATCAGTACTCGGGTGCTGGGTGCTCAGTGCTCAGGGTGCTGGGTGCTCAGTGCTCGGGGTGCTGGGTGCTCAGTGCTCAGTACTCAGGGAGCTGGGTGGTCAGTGCTCGGGGTGCTGGGTGCTCAGTGCTCAGTACTCAGTGTGCTGGGTGCTCAGTGCTCAGGGTGCTGGGTGCTCAATGCTCAGGATGCTGGGTGCTCAGTGCTCAGGGTGCTGGGTACTCAGTGCTCAGGGTGCTGGGTACTCAGTGCTTAGGATGCTGGGTGCTCAGTACTCAGGGTACTGGGTGCTCAGTACTCAGGGTGCTCAGTGCTCAGTACTCAGGGTGCTCAATGCTCAGTACTCAGGGTGCTCAGTGCTCGGGGTGCTGGGTGCTCAGTGCTCACGGTGCTGGGTACTCAGTGCTCGGGGTGCTGGGTGCTCAGTACTAAGGGTGCTGGGTGCTCAGTACTCAGGGTGCTGGGTGCTCAGTGCTCGTGGTGCTGGGTGCTCAGTGCTCGTGGTGCTCGCTGCTCAGTACTCAGGGTGCTGCGTGCTCAGTGCTCAGGGTGCTCAGTACTCAGGGTGCTGTGTGTTCAGTGCTCAGGGTGCTCAGTGCTCAGTACTCAGGGTGCTCAGGCTCAGTGCTCGGGGTGCTGGGTGCTCAGTGCTCGGGGTGCTGGGTGCTCAGTACTCAGGGTGCTCGGTGCTCAGTACTCAGGGTGCTCGGTGCTCAGTACTCAAGGGTGCTCAGGCTCAGTGCTCTCGGGTGCTGGGTGCTCAGTGCTCGGGGTGCTGGGTGCTCAGTACTCAGGGTGCTCAGTGCTCAGGGTGTTGGGTGCTCAGTGCCCGGGGTGCTGCGTGCTCAGTCCTCAGGGTGCTGGGTGCTCAGTGCTCAGTACTCAGGGTGCTGGGTGCTCAGTGCTCGGGGTGCTGGGTGCTCAGTGCTCAGTACTCAGGGTGCTGGGTCCTCAGTGCTTGGGGTGCTGGGTGCTCAGTACTCAGGGTGCTCAGTGCTTGGGGTGTTGGGTGCTCAGTACTCAGTGTGCTGGGTGCTCAGTGCTCAGGGTGCTGGGTGCTCAGTACTCAGGGTGCTGGGTGCTCAGAACTCAGGGTGCTGGGTGCTCAGTGCTCGGGGTGCTGGGTGCTCAGTGCTCGGGGTGCTGGCTGCTCAGTGCTCGGTGTGCTGGGTGCTCAGTACTCAGGGTGCTTGGTGCTCAGTGCTCAGGGTGCTGGGTGCTCAGTGCTCGGGGTGCTCGGAGGTCAGTACTCAGGGTGCTGGGTGCTCAGTGCTCGGGGTGCTCGGTGCTCAGTACTCAGGGTGCTGGGTGCTCAGTGCTCGGGGGTGCTCGGTGCTCAGTACTCGGGGTGCTGGGTGCTCAATACTCAGGGTGCTGGGTGCTCAGTACTCAGGGTGCTGGGTGATCAGTACTCGGGTGCTGGGTGCTCAGTGCTCAGGGTGCTGGGTGCTCAGTGCTCGGGGTGCTGGGTGCTCAGTGCTCAGTACTCAGGGAGCTGGGTGGTCAGTGCTCGGGGTGCTGGGTGCTCAGTGCTCAGTACTCAGTGTGCTGGGTGCTCAGTGCTCAGGGTGCTGGGTGCTCAATGCTCAGGATGCTGGGTGCTCAGTGCTCAGGGTGCTGGGTACTCAGTGCTCAGGGTGCTGGGTACTCAGTGCTCAGGATGCTGGGTGCTCAGTACTCAGGGTACTGGGTGCTCAGTACTCAGGGTGCTCAGTGCTCAGTACTCAGGGTGCTCAATGCTCAGTACTCAGGGTGCTCAGTGCTCGGGGTGCTGGGTGCTCAGTCCTCAGGGTGCTGGGTGCTCAGTGCTCAGGTTGCTCGGTGCTCAGTGCTCAGGGTGCTGGGTGCTCAGTACTCAGGGTGCTGGGTGCCTCAGTGCTCGGGGTGCTGGGTGCTCAGTACTCAGGGTGCTGGGAGCTCAGTGCTCAGGGTGCTGGGTGCTCAGTGCTCAGGGTGCTCGGTGCTTAGTACTCTGGGTGCTCGGTGCTCGGGGTGCTGGGTGCTCAGTGCTCAGGGTGCTGGGTGCTCAGTGCTCAGGGTGCTGGGTGCTCAGTGCTCAGGGTGCTGGGTACTCAGTGCTCGGGGTGCTGGGTGCTCAGTACTAAGGGTGCTGGGTGCTCAGTACTCAGGGTGCTGGGTGCTCAGTGCTCGTGGTGCTGGGTGCTCAGTGCTCGTGGTGCTCGCTGCTCAGTACTCAGGGTGCTGGGTGCTCAGTGCTCAGGGTGCTCAGTACTCAGGGTGCTGTGTGTTCAGTGCTCAGGGTGCTCAGTGCTCAGTACTCAGGGTGCTCAGGCTCAGTGCTCGGGGTGCTGGGTGCTCAGTGCTCGGGGTGCTGGGTGCTCAGTACTCAGGGTGCTCGGTGCTCAGTTACTCAGGGTGCTCAGTGCTCAGTACTCAGGGTGCTCAGGCTCAGTGCTCGGGGTGCTGGGTACTCAGTGCTCGGGGTGCTGGGTGCTCAGTGCTCGGGGTGCTGGGTGCTCAGTGCTCGGTGTGCTGGGTGCTCAGTGCTCAGAGTGCTGGGTGCTCAGTACTCAGGGTGCTTGGTGCTCAGTACTCAGGGTGCTGGGTGCTCAGTGCTCAGGGTGCTCAGTGCTCAGTACTCGGCGTGCTGGGTGCTCAGTGCTCAGGGTGCTCGGTGCTCAGTACTCAGGGTGCTCAGTGCTCAGTACTCAGGGTGCTCAGTGCTCAGTACTCAGGGGTGCTCGGTGCTCAGTGCTCAGGGTGCTCAGTGCTCAGTACTCAGGGTGCTCAGGTGCTCAGTGCTCTGAGTGCTGGGTGCTCAGTGCTCGGGGTGCTTGGTGCTCAGTGCTCAGGGTGCTGGGTGCTCAGTACTAAGGATGCTCAGTGCTCAGGTTGCTGTGTGCTCAGTGCTCGGGGTGCTGGGTACTCAGTGCTCAGTAAACAGGGTGCTGGGTGCTCAGTGCTCGGGGTGCTGTGTGCTCAGGGCTCGGGTGCAAAATGCTCAGTACTCAGGGTGCTGGGTGCTCAGTGCTCGGGGTGCTGGATGCTCAGTACTCAGGGTGCTGGGTGCTCAGTGCTCAATGTGCTGGGTGCTCAGTACTCAGGGTGCTGGGTGCTCAGTGCTCAGGGTGCTGGGTGCTCAGTACTCAGGGTGCTGGGTCCTCAGTGCTCAGGGTGCTGGGTGCTCAGTGCTCCTGTGCTCAGTACTCAGGGTGCTGTGTGTTCAGTGCTCAGGGTACTGGGTGCTCAGTACTCAGGGTGCTTGGTGCTTAGTACTCAGGGTGCTGGGTACTCAGTACTCTGGGTGCTGGGTGCTCAAAACTCGGGGTGCTCGGTGCTCAGTGCTCACGGGGCTGGGTGCTCAGTACTCAGGGTGCTCATTGCTCAGGGTGCTGGGTGCTCAGTACTCAGGGTGCTGTGTGCTCAGTACTCAGGGTGCTCAGTGCTCAGTGCTCAGGGTGCTGGGTGCTCACTGCTCGGGGTGCTGGGTGCTCAGAGATCAGGGTGCTGGGTGCTCAGTGCTCAGGGTTCTCGGTGCTCAGTGCTCAGGGTGCTGGGTGCTCAGTACTCAGGGTGCTCAGTGCTCAAGGTGCTGGGTGCTCAGTGCCCGGGGTGCTGGGTGCTCAGTCCTCAGGGTGCTGGGTGCTCAGTGCTCAGTACTCAGGGTGCTGGGTGCTCAGTGCTCGGGGTGCTGGGTGCTCAGTGCTCAGTACTCAGGGTGCTGGGTCCTCAGTGCTTGGGGTGTTGGGTGCTCAGTACTCAGTGTGCTGGGTGCTCAGTGCTCAGGGTGCTGGGTGCTCAGTACTCAGGGTGCTGGGTGCTCAGTACTCAGGGTGCTGGGTGCTCAGTGCTCGGGGTGCTGGGTGCTCAGTGCTCGGGGTGCTGGCTGCTCAGTGATCGGGGTGCTGGGTGCTCAGTACTCAGGGTGCTGGGTGCTCAGTGCTCGGGGTGCTGGGTGCTCAGTGCTCGGGGTGCTCGGAGGTCAGTACCCAGGGTGCTGGGTGCTCAGTGCTCGGGGTGCTCGGTGCTCAGTACTCAGGGTGCTGGGTGCTCAGTGCTCGGGTTGCTCGGTGCTCAGTACGTTGGGTGCTCACTACTCAGGGTGCTGGGTGCTCAGTGCTCAGGGTGCTGGGTGCTCAGTGTTCAGGGTGCTGGGTGCTCAGTGCTCAGGGTGCTGGGTGCTCAGTACTCAGGGTGCTGGGTGCGCAGTGCTCGGGGTGCTGGGTGCTCAGTGCTCAGGGTGCAGGGTGCTCAGTGCTCAGGGTGCTGGGTGCTCAGTACTCGGGGTGCTGGGGTGCTCAATACTCAGGGGTGCTGGGTGCTCAGTACTCAGGGTGCTGGGGTGATCAGTACTCGGGTGCTGGGTGCTCAGTGCTCAGGGTGCTGGGTGCTCAGTGCTCGGGGTGCTGGGGTGCTCAGTGCTCAGTACTCAGGGTGCTGGGTGCTCAGTGCTCGGGGTGCTGGGTGCTCAGTGCTCAGTACTCAGTGTGCTGGGTGCTCAGTGCTCAGGGTGCTGGTGCTCAATGCTCAGGATGCTGGGTGCTCAGTGCTCAGGGTGCTGGGTACTCAGTGCTCAGGGTGCTTGGTACTCAGTGCTCGGGATGCTGGGTGCTCAGTACTCAGGGTGCTGGGTGCTCAGTACTCAGGGTGCTCAGTGCTCAGTACTCAGGGTGCTCAATGCTCAGTACTCAGGGTGCTCAGTGCTCGGGGTGCTGGGTGCTCAGTCCTCAGGGTGCTGGGTGCTCAGAGCTCAGGTTGCTCGGTGCTCAGTGCTCAGGGTGCTGGGTGATCAGTACTCAGGGTGCTGGGTGCTCAGTGCTCGGGGTGCTGGGTGCTCAGTACTCAGGGTGCTGGGTGCTCAGTGCTCAGGGTGCTGGGTGCTCAGTGCTCAGGGTGCTCGATGCTTAGTACTCAGGGTGCTCGGTGCTCGGGGTGCTGGGTGCTCAGTGCTCAGGGTGCTGGGTGCTCAGTGCTCAGGGTTCTGGGTGCTCAGTGCTCAGGGTGCTGGGTACTCAGTGCTCGGGTTGCTGGGTGCTCAGTACTCAGTGTGCTGGGTGCTCAGTACTCAGGGTGCTGGGTGCTCAGTGCTCGTGGTGCTGGGTGCTCAGTGCTCGTGGTGCTCGCTGCTCAGTACTCAGGGTGCTGGGTGCTCAGTGCTCAGGGTGCTCAGTACTCAGGGTGCTGTGTGTTCAGTGCTCAGGGTGCTGGGTGCTCAGTACTCAGGGTGCTCGGTGCTCAGTGCTCGGGGTGCTGGGTGCTCAGTACTCAGGGTGCTCGGTGCTCAGTACTCAGAGTGCTCAGTGCTCAGTACTCAGGGTGCTCAGGCTCAGTGCTCGGGGAGCTGGGTGCTCATTGCTCGGGGTGCTGGGTGCTCAGTGCTCGGGGTGCTGGGTGCTCAGTGCTCGGTGTGCTGGGTGCTCAGTGCTCAGAGTGCTGGGTGCTCAGTACTCAGGGTGCTTGGTGCTCAGTACTCAGGGTGCTGGGTTCTCAGTGCTCAGGGTGCTCAGTGCTCAGTACTCCGCGTGCTGGGTGCTCAGTGCTCAGGGTGCTCGGTGCTCAGTACTCAGGGTGCTCAGTGCTCAGTACTCAGGGTGCTCAGTGCTCAGTACTCAGGGTGCTCGGTGCTCAGTGCTCAGGGTGCTCAGCGCTCAGTACTCAGGGTGCTCAGTGCTCAGTGCTCTGGGTGCTGGGTGCTCAGTGCTCGGGGTGCTGGGTGCTCAGTGCTCAGGGTGCTGGGTGCTCAGTACTAAGGATGCTCAGTTCTCAGGTTGCTGGGTGCTCAGTGCTCGGGGTGCTGGGTACTCAGTGCTCAGTAAACAGGGTGCTGGGTGCTCAGTGCTCGGGGTGCTGGGTGCTCAGTGCTCAGTACTCAGGTTGCTGGGTGCTCAGTGCTCGGGGTGCTGGATGCTCATTACTCAGGGTGCTGGGTGCTCAGTGCTCAGGGTGCTGGGTGCTCAGTACTCAGGGTGCTGGGTGCTCAGTGCTCAGGGTGCTGGGTGCTCAGTACTCAGGGTGCTGGGTCCTCAGTGCTCAGGGTGCTGGGTGCTCAGTGCTCGGGGTGCTCAGTACTCAGGGTGCTGTGTGTTCAGTGCTCAGGGTACTGGGTGCTCAGTACTCAGGGTGCTTGGTGCTTAGTACTCAGGGTGCTGGGTGCTCAGTACTCCGGGTGCTGGGTGCTCAGAACTCGGGGTGCTCGGTGCTCAGTGCTCAGGGTGCTGGGTGCTCAGTACACAGGGTGCTCATTGCTCAGGGTGCTGGGTGCTCAGTACTCAGGGTGCTGTGTGCTCAGTACTCAGGGTGCTCAGTGCTCAGTGCTCAGGGTGCTGGGTGCTCACTGCTCGGGGTGCTGGGTGCTCAGTGCTCAGGGTGCTGGGTGCTCAGTGCTCAGGGTGCTCGTTGCTCAGTGCTCAGGGTGCTGGGTGCTCAGTACTCAGGGTGCTCAGTGATCAGGGTGCTGGGTGCTGAGTACTCAGGGTGCTGGGTGCTCAGTGCTCAGTACTCAGGGTGCTGGGTGCTCAGTACTCAGGGTGCTCAGTGATCAGGGTGCTGGGTGCTGAGTACTCAGGGTGCTGGGTGCTCAGTGCTCAGTACTCAGGGTGCTCGGTGCTCAGTACTCAGGGTGCTGGGTGCTCAGTGCTCGGGGTGCTGGGTGCTCAGTGCTCGGGTTGCTGGGTGCTCAGTGCTCGGGGTGCTGGGTGCTCAGTGCTCGGGGTGCTGGGTGCTCAGTGCTCAGGGTGCTGGGTGCTCATTGCTCGGGGTGCTGTGTGCTCAGTGCTCGGTGTGCTCGGTGCTCAGTGCTCGGGGTGGTGGGTGCTCAGTACTCGGGGTGCTCAGTGCTCAGTACTCAGGGTGCTGGGTGCTCAGTACTCAGGGTGCTGGGTGCTCATTGCTCGGGGTGCTGGGTCCTCAGTGCTACGGGTGCTGGGTGCTCAGTGCTCGGGGTGCTGGGTGCTCAGTGCTCGGGGCGCTGGGTGCTCAGTGCTCGGGGTGCTCGGTGCTCAGTACTCAGGGTGCTGGGTGCTCAGTGCTCAGGGTGCTCGGTGCTCAGTACTCAGGGTGCTGGGTGCTCAGTGCTCAGTGTGCTCGGTGCTCAGTACGTTGGGTGCTCAGTACTCAAGGTGTTGGGTGCTCAGTGCTCAGGGAGATCGGTGCTCAGTACTCACGGTGCTCAGTACTCAGGGTGCTGGGTGCTCAGGGCTCGGGGTGCTGGGAGCTCAGTACTCAGGGTGCTGGGTGCTCAGTGCTCGGGGAGCTGGGTGCTGAGTGCTCAGGGTGCTGGGTGCTCAGTACTCGGGGTGCTCGGTGCTCAGTACTCAGGGTGCTGGGTGCTCACTACTCAGGGTGCTGGGTGCTCAGTGATCAGGGTGCTCTCTGCTCAGTACTCAGGGTGCTGGGTGCTCAGTGCTCAGGGTGCTGGGTGCTCAGTACTCAGGGTGCTGGGTGCTCAGTGCTCAGGGTGATCGGTGCTCAGTCCTCAGGGTGCTCAGTACTCAGGGTGCTGGGTACTCAGTACTCAGGGTGCTGTGTGCTCAGTGCTCGGGGTGCTGGGTGCTCAGTACTCAGGGTGCTGGGTGCTCAGTACTCTGGGTGCTCAGTGCTCGGGGTGCTGGGTGCTCAGTGCTCGGGGTGCTCGGTGCTCAGTGCTTGGGGTGCTGGGTACTCAGTACTCGGGGTGCTCAGTTCTCAGTACTCAGGGTGCTGGGTGCTCAGTGCACAGGGTGCTGGGTGCTCAGTGCTCGGGGTGCTGGGTGCTCGGTGCTCAGGTTGCTGGGTGCTCAGTACTCGGGGTGGTGGGTGCTCAGTACTCAGGGTGCTGGGTGCTCATTGCTCGGGGTGCTGGGTGCTCAGTGCTCCGGGTGCTGGGTGCTCAG
This sequence comes from Microtus oregoni, assembly GCF_018167655.1. Classification (NCBI taxonomy): domain Eukaryota; kingdom Metazoa; phylum Chordata; class Mammalia; order Rodentia; family Cricetidae; genus Microtus; species Microtus oregoni. The sequence goes on from NW_024543312.1 coordinate 8,988, forward strand.
TGCTCGGGGTGCTGGGTGCTCAGTGCTCAGGGTGCTGGGTGCTCAGTGCTCGGGGTGCTCGGTGCTCAGTACTCAGGGTTCTGTGTGCTCAGTGCTCAGGGTGCTCGGTGCTCAGTACTCAGGGTGCTGGGTGCTCAGTGCTCGGTGTCCTCGGTGCTCAGTACTCAGGGTGCTCAGTGCTCAGTACTCAGCGTGCTGGGTGCTCAGTGCTCAGTACTCATCGTGCTGGGTGCTCAGTGCTCAGTGTGCTGGGTGCACAGTACTCAGGGTGCTGGGTGCTTAGTACTCAGGGTGCTCGGTCCTCAGTGCTCAGGGTGCTCAGTGCTCAGTACTCAGCGTGCTGGGTGCTCAGTGCTCAGTACTCATCGTGCTGGGTGCTCAGTGCTCAGGGTGCTGGGTGCTCAGTACTCAGGGTGCTGGGTGCTTAGTACTCAGGGTGCTCGGTCCTCAGTGCTCAGGGTGCTGGGTGCTCAGTACTCAGGGTGCTGGGTGCTCAGTGGTCAGGGTGCTCAGTGCTCAGCACTCAGGGTGCTCGGTCCTCAGTGCTCAGGGTGCTCAGTGCTCAGTACTCAGGGTGCTCAGTGCTCTGGGTGCTGGGTGCTCAGTGCTCAGGGTGCTGGGTGCTCAGTGCTCAGGGTGCTGGGTGCTCAGTACTCAGGGTGCTCAGTGCTCAGGGTGCTGGGTGCTCAGTGCTCGGGGTGCTGGGTACTCAGTGCTCAGTACACAGGGTGCTGAGTGCTCAGTGCTCGGGGTGCTGGGTGCTCAGTGCTCAGGGTGCTGGGTCCTCAGTGCTCAGGGTGCTGGGTGCTCAGTGCTCGGGGTGCTCAGTACTCAGGGTGCTGTGTGTTCAGTGCTCAGGGTACTGGGTGCTCAGTACTCAGGGTGCTCGGTGCTTAGTACTCAGGGTGCTGGGTGCTCAGTACTAAGGGTGCTGGGTGCTCAGTGCTCGGGGTGCTCGGTGCTCAGTGCTCAGGGTGCTGGGTGCTCAGTACTCAGGGTGCTCATTGCTCAGGGTGCTGGGTGCTCAGTACTCAGGGTGCTGGGTGCTCAGTACTCAGGGTGCTCAGTGCTCAGTACTCAGGGTGCTCAATGCTCAGTACTCAGGGTGCTCAGTGCTCGGGGTGCTGGGTGCTCAGTCCTCAGGGTGCTGGGTGCTCAGAACTCGGGGTGCTGGGTGCTCAGTGATCAGGGTGCTGGGTGCTCAGTACTCAGGGTGCTCATTGCTCAGGGTGCTGGGTGCTCAGTACTCAGGGTGCTGTGTGCTCAGTACTCAGGGTGCTCAGTGCTCAGTGCTCAGGGTGCTGGGTGCTCACTGCTCGGGGTGCTGGGTGCTCAGTGATCAGGGTGCTGGGTGCTCAGTGCTCAGGGTTCTCGGTGCTCAGTGCTCAGGGTGCTGGGTGCTCAGTACTCAGGGTGCTCAGTGCTCAGGGTGTTGGGTGCTCAGTGCCCGGGGTGCTGGGTGCTCAGTCCTCAGGGTGCTGGGTGCTCAGTGCTCAGTACTCAGGGTGCTGGGTGCTCAGTGCTCGGGGTGCTGGGTGCTCAGTGCTCAGTACTCAGGGTGCTGGGTCCTCAGTGCTTGGGGTGCTGGGTGCTCAGTACTCAGGGTGCTCAGTGCTTGGGGTGTTGGGTGCTCAGTACTCAGTGTGCTGGGTGCTCAGTGCTCAGGGTGCTGGGTGCTCAGTACTCAGGGTGCTGGGTGCTCAGTACTCAGGGTGCTGGGTGCTCAGTGCTCGGGGTGCTGGGTGCTCAGTGCTCGGGGTGCTGGCTGCTCAGTGCTCGGGGTGCTGGGTGCTCAGTACTCAGGGTGCTGGGTGCTCAGTGCTCAGGGTGCTGGGTGCTCAGTGCTCGGGGTGCTCAGAGGTCAGTACTCAGGGTGCTGTGTGCTCAGTGCTCGGGGTGCTCGGTGCTCAGTACTCAGGGTGCTGGGTGCTCAGTGCTCGGGGTGCTCGGTGCTCAGTACGTTGGGTGCTCACTACTCAGGGTGCTGGGTGCTCAGTGCTCAGGGTGCTGGGTGCTCAGTGTTCAGGGTGCTGGGTGCTCAGTGCTCAGGGTGCTGGGTGCTCAGTACTCGGGGTGCTGGGTGCTCAATACTCAGGGTGCTGGGTGCTCAGTACTCAGGGTGCTGGGTGATCAGTACTCGGGTGCTGGGTGCTCAGTGCTCAGGGTGCTGGGTGCTCAGTGCTCGGGGTGCTGGGTGCTCAGTGCTCAGTACTCAGGGAGCTGGGTGGTCAGTGCTCGGGGTGCTGGGTGCTCAGTGCTCAGTACTCAGTGTGCTGGGTGCTCAGTGCTCAGGGTGCTGGGTGAACAATGCTCAGGATGCTGGGTGCTCAGTGCTCAGGGTGCTGGGTACTCAGTGCTCAGGGTGCTGGGTACTCAGTGCTCAGGATGCTGGGTGCTCAGTACTCAGGGTGCTGGGTGCTCAGTACTCAGGGTGCTCAGTGCTCAGTACTCAGGGTGCTCAATGCTCAGTACTCAGGGTGCTCAGTGCTCGGGGTGCTGGGTGCTCAGTCCTCAGGGTGCTGGGTGCTCAGTGCTCAGGTTGCTCGGTGCTCAGTGCTCAGGGTGCTGGGTGCTCAGTACTCAGGGTGCTGGGTGCTCAGTGCTCGGGGTGCTGGGTGCTCAGTACTCAGGGTGCTGGGAGCTCAGTGCTCAGGGTGCTGGGTGCTCAGTGCTCAGGGTGCTTGGTGCTTAGTACTCTGGGTGCTCGGTGCTCGGGGTGCTGGGTGCTCAGTGCTCAGGGTGCTGGGTGCTCAGTGCTCAGGGTGCTGGGTGCTCAGTGCTCAGGGTGCTGGGTGCTCAGTGCTCAGGGTGCTCAGTACTCAGGGTGCTGTGTGTTCAGTGCTCAGGGTGCTCAGTGCTCAGTACTCAGGGTGCTCAGGTTCAGTGCTCGGGGTGCTGGGTGCTCAGTGCTCGGGGTGCTGGGTGCTCAGTACTCAGGGTGCTCGGTGCTCAGTGCTCAGGGTGCTCGGTGCTTAGTACTCTGGGTGCTCGGTGCTCGGGGTGCTGGGTGCTCAGTACTAAGGGTGCTGGGTGCTCAGTACTCAGGGTGCTGGGTGCTCAGTGCTCGTGGTGCTGGGTGCTCAGTGCTCGTGGTGCTCGCTGCTCAGTACTCAGGGTGCTGGGTGCTCAGTGCTCAGGGTGCTCAGTACTCAGGGTGCTGTGTGTTCAGTGCTCAGGGTGCTCAGTGCTCAGTACTCAGGGTGCTCAGGTTCAGTGCTCGGGGTGCTGGGTGCTCAGTGCTCGGGGTGCTGGGTGCTCAGTACTCAGGGTGCTCGGTGCTCAGTACTCAGGGTGCTCAGTGCTCAGTACTCAGGGTGCTCAGGCTCAGTGCTCGGGGTGCTGGGTGCTCAGTGCTCGGGGTGCTGGGTGCTCAGTGCTCGGGGTGCTGGGTGCTCAGTGCTCGGTGTGCTGGGTGCTCAGTGCTCAGAGTGCTGGGTGCTCAGTACTCAGGGTGCTTGGTGCTCAGTACTCAGGGTGCTGGTTGCTCAGTGCTCAGGGTGCTCAGTGCTCAGTACTCGGCGTGCTGGGTGCTCAGTGCTCAGGGTGCTCGGTGCTCAGTACTCAGGGTGCTCAGTGCTCAGTACTCAGGGTGCTCAGTGCTCAGTACTCAGGGTGCTCGGTGCTCAGTGCTCAGGGTGCTCAGTGCTCAGTACTCAGGGTGCTCAGTGCTCAGTGCTCTGGGTGCTGGGTGCTCAGTGCTCGGGGTGCTGGGTGCTCAGTGCTCAGGGTGCTGGGTGCTCAGTACTAAGGATGCTCAGTGCTCAGGTTGCTGTGTGCTCAGTGCTCGGGGTGCTGGGTACTCAGTGCTCAGTAAACAGGGTGCTGGGTGCTCAGTGCTCGGGGTGCTGTGTGCTCAGGGCTCGGGGTGCTAAATGCTCAGTACTCAGGGTGCTGGGTGCTCAGTGCTCGGGGTGCTGGATGCTCAGTACTCAGGGTGCTGGGTGCTCAGTGCTCAATGTGCTGGGTGCTCAGTACTCAGGGTGCTGGGTGCTCAGTGCTCAGGGTGCTGGGTGCTCAGTACTCAGGGTGCTGGGTCCTCAGTGCTCAGGGTGCTGGGTGCTCAGTGCTCGGTGTGCTCAGTACTCAGGGTGCTGTGTGTTCAGTGCTCAGGGTACTGGGTGCTCAGTACTCAGGGTGCTTGGTGCTTAGTACTCAGGGTGCTGGGTGCTCAGTACTCTGGGTGCTGGGTGCTCAAAACTCGGGGTGCTCGGTGCTCAGTGCTCACGGGGCTGGGTGCTCAGTACTCAGGGTGCTCATTGCTCAGGGTGCTGGGTGCTCAGTATTCAGGGTGCTGTGTGCTCAGTACTCAGGGTGCTCAGTGCTCAGGGTGCTGGGTGCTCACTGCTCGGGGTGCTGGGTGCTCAGAGATCAGGGTGCTGGGTGCTCAGTGCTCAGGGTTCTCGGTGCTCAGTGCTCAGGGTGCTGGGTGCTCAGTACTCAGGGTGCTCAGTGCTCAAGGTGCTGGGTGCTCAGTGCCCGGGGTGCTGGGTGCTCAGTCCTCAGGGTGCTGGGTGCTCAGTGCTCAGTACTCAGGGTGCTGGGTGCTCAGTGCTCGGGGTGCTGGGTGCTCAGTGCTCAGTACTCAGGGTGCTGGGTCCTCAGTGCTTGGGGTGTTGGGTGCTCAGTACTCAGTGTGCTGGGTGCTCAGTGCTCAGGGTGCTGGGTGCTCAGTACTCAGGGTGCTGGGTGCTCAGTACTCAGGGTGCTGGGTGCTCAGTGCTCGGGGTGCTGGGTGCTCAGTGCTCGGGGTGCTGGCTGCTCAGTGATCGGGGTGCTGGGTGCTCAGTACTCAGGGTGCTGGGTGCTCAGTGCTCGGGGTGCTGGGTGCTCAGTGCTCGGGGTGCTCGGAGGTCAGTACCCAGGGTGCTGGGTGCTCAGTGCTCGGGGTGCTCGGTGCTCAGTACTCAGGGTGCTGGGTGCTCAGTGCTCGGGTTGCTCGGTGCTCAGTACGTTGGGTGCTCACTACTCAGGGTGCTGGGTGCTCAGTGCTCAGGGTGCTGGGTGCTCAGTGTTCAGGGTGCTGGGTGCTCAGTGCTCAGGGTGCTGGGTGCTCAGTACTCAGGGTGCTGGGTGCGCAGTGCTCGGGGTGCTGGGTGCTCAGTGCTCAGGGTGCAGGGTGCTCAGTGCTCAGGGTGCTGGGTGCTCAGTGCTCAGGGTGCTGGGTGCTCAATACTCAGGGTGCTGGGTGCTCAGTACTCAGGGTGCTGGGTGATCAGTACTCGGGTGCTGGGTGCTCAGTGCTCAGGGTGCTGGGTGCTCAGTGCTCGGGGTGCTGGGTGCTCAGTGCTCAGTACTCAGGGTGCTGGGTGCTCAGTGCTCGGGGTGCTGGGTGCTCAGTGCTCAGTACTCAGTGTGCTGGGTGCTCAGTGCTCAGGGTGCTGGGTGCTCAATGCTCAGGATGCTGGGTGCTCAGTGCTCAGGGTGCTGGGTACTCAGTGCTCAGGGTGCTTGGTACTCAGTGCTCGGGATGCTGGGTGCTCAGTACTCAGGGTGCTGGGTGCTCAGTACTCAGGGTGCTCAGTGCTCAGTACTCAGTGTGCTCAATGCTCAGTACTCAGGGTGCTCAGTGCTCGGGGTGCTGGGTGCTCAGTCCTCAGGGTGCTGGGTGCTCAGAGCTCAGGTTGCTCGGTGCTCAGTGCTCAGGGTGCTGGGTGCTCAGTACTCAGGGTGCTGGGTGCTCAGTGCTCGGGGTGCTGGGTGCTCAGTACTCAGGGTGCTGGGTGCTCAGTGCTCAGGGTGCTGGGTGCTCAGTGCTCAGGGTGCTCGGTGCTTAGTACTCAGGGTGCTCGGTGCTCGGGGTGCTGGGTGCTCAGTGCTCAGGGTGCTGGGTGCTCAGTGCTCAGGGTGCTGGGTGCTCAGTGCTCAGGGTGCTGGGTACTCAGTGCTCGGGGTGCTGGGTGCTCAGTACTCAGTGTGCTGGGTGCTCAGTACTTAGGGTGCTGGGTGCTCAGTGCTCGTGGTGCTGGGTGCTCAGTGCTCGTGGTGCTCGCTGCTCAGTACTCAGTGTGCTGGGTGCTCAGTGCTCAGGGTGCTCAGTACTCAGGGTGCTGTGTGTTCAGTGCTCAGGGTGCTGGGTGCTCAGTACTCAGGGTGCTCGGTGCTCAGTGCTCGGGGTGCTGGGTGCTCAGTACTCAGGGTGCTCGGTGCTCAGTACTCAGGGTGCTCAGTGCTCAGTACTCAGGGTGCTCAGGCTCAGTGCTCGGGGAGCTGGGTGCTCATTGCTCGGGGTGCTGGGTGCTCAGTGCTCGGGGTGCTGGGTGCTCAGTGCTCGGTGTGCTGGGTGCTCAGTGCTCAGAGTGCTGGGTGCTCAGTACTCAGGGTGCTTGGTGCTCAGTACTCAGGGTGCTGGGTTCTCAGTGCTCAGGGTGCTCAGTGCTCAGTACTCCGCGTGCTGGGTGCTCAGTGCTCAGGGTGCTCGGTGCTCAGTACTCAGGGTGCTCAGTGCTCAGTACTCAGGGTGCTCAGTGCTCAGTACTCAGGGTGCTCGGTGCTCAGTGCTCAGGGTGCTCAGCGCTCAGTACTCAGGGTGCTCAGTGCTCAGTGCTCTGGGTGCTGGGTGCTCAGTGCTCGGGGTGCTGGGTGCTCAGTGCTCAGGGTGCTGGGTGCTCAGTACTAAGGATGCTCAGTTCTCAGGTTGCTGGGTGCTCAGTGCTCGGGGTGCTGGGTACTCTGTGCTCAGTAAACAGGGTGCTGGGTGCTCAGTGCTCGGGGTGCTGGGTGCTCAGTGCTCAGTACTCAGGTTGCTGGGTGCTCAGTGCTCGGGGTGCTGGATGCTCATTACTCAGGGTGCTGGGTGCTCAGCGCTCAGGGTGCTGGGTGCTCAGTACTCAGGGTGCTGGGTGCTCAGTGCTCAGGGTGCTGGGTGCTCAGTACTCAGGGTGCTGGGTCCTCAGAGCTCAGGGTGCTGGGTGCTCAGTGCTCGGGGTGCTCAGTACTCAGGGTGCTGTGTGTTCAGTGCTCAGGGTACTGGGTGCTCAGTACTCAGGGTGCTTGGTGCTTAGTACTCAGGGTGCTGGGTGCTCAGTACTCCGGGTGCTGGGTGCTCAGAACTCGGGGTGCTCGGTGCTCAGTGCTCAGGGTGCTGGGTGCTCAGTACAAAGGGTGCTCATTGCTCAGGGTGCTGGGTGCTCAGTACTCAGGGTGCTGTGTGCTCAGTACTCAGGGTGCTCAGTGATCAGTGCTCAGGGTGCTGGGTGCTCACTGCTCGGGGTGCTGGGTGCTCAGTGCTCAGGGTGCTGGGTGCTCAGTGCTCAGGGTGCTCGTTGCTCAGTGCTCAGGGTGCTGGGTGCTCAGTACTCAGGGTGCTCAGTGCTCAGGGTGCTGGGTGCTGAGTACTCAGGGTGCTGGGTGCTCAGTGCTCAGTACTCAGGGTGCTCGGTGCTCAGTACTCAGGGTGCTGGGTGCTCAGTGCTCGGGGTGCTGGGTGCTCAGTGCTCGGGTTGCTGGGTGCTCAGTGCTCAGGGTGCTGGGTGCTCAGTGCTCGGGGTGCTGGGTGCTCAGTGCTCAGGGTGCTGGGTGCTCATTGCTCGGGGTGCTGTGTGCTCAGTGCTCGGTGTGCTCGGTGCTCAGTGCTCGGGGTGGTGGGTGCTCAGTACTCGGGGTGCTCAGTGCTCAGTACTCAGGGTGCTGGGTGCTCAGTACTCAGGGTGCTGGGTGCTAATTGCTCGGGGTGCTGGGTCCTCAGTGCTACGGGTGCTGGGTGCTCAGTGCTCGGGGTGCTGGGTGCTCAGTGCTCGGGGCACTGGGTGCTCAGTGCTCGGGGTGCTCGGTGCTCAGTACTCAGGGTGCTGGGTGCTCAGTGCTCAGGGTGCTCGGTGCTCAGTACTCAGGGTGCTGGGTGCTCAGTGCTCAGTGTGCTCGGTGCTCAGTACGTTGGGTGCTCAGTACTCAAGGTGTTGGGTGCTCAGTGCTCAGGGAGATCGGTGCTCAGTACTCACGGTGCTCAGTACTCAGGGTGCTGGGTGCTCAGGGCTCGGGGTGCTGGGAGCTCAGTACTCAGGGTGCTGGGTGCTCAGTGCTCGGGGTGCTGGGTGCTGAGTGCTCAGGGTGCTGGGTGCTCAGTACTCGGGGTGCTCGGTGCTCAGTACTCAGGGTGCTGGGTGCTCACTACTCAGGGTGCTGGGTGCTCAGTGATCAGGGTGCTCTCTGCTCAGTACTCAGGGTGCTGGGTGCTCAGTGATCAGGGTGCTGTGTGCTCAGTACTCAGGGTGCTGGGTGCTCAGTGCTCAGGGTGATCGGTGCTCAGTCCTCAGGGTGCTCAGTACTCAGGGTGCTGGGTGCTCAGTGCTCAGGTTGCTCAGTACTCAGGGTGCTGGGTACTCAGTACTCAGGGTGCTGTGTGCTCAGTGCTCGGGGTGCTGGGTGATCAGTACTCAGGGTGCTGGGTGCTCAGTACTCAGGGTGCTGGGTGCTCAGTACTCAGGGTGCTGGTTGCTCAGTACTCTGGGTGCTCAGTGCTCGGGGTGCTGGGTGCTCAGTGCTCGGGGTGCTCGGTGCTCAGTGCTTGGGGTGCTGGGTACTCAGTACTCGGGGTGCTCAGTGCTCAGTACTCAGGGTGCTGGGTGCTCAGTGCACAGGGTGCTGGGTGCTCAGTGCTCGGGGTGCTGGGTGCTCGGTGCTCAGGTTGCTGGGTGCTCAGTACTCGGGGTGGTGGGTGCTCAGTACTCAGGGTGCTGGGTGCTCATTGCTCGGGGTGCTGGGTGCTCAGTGCTCCGGGTGCAGGGTGCTCAGTGCTCGGGGTGCTGGGTGCTCAGTGCTCAGGGTGCTGGGTGCTCAGTGCTCGGGGTGCTCGGTGCTCAGTACTCAGGGTTCTGTGTGCTCAGTGCTCAGGGTGCTCGGTGCTCAGTACTCAGGGTGCTGGGTGCTCAGTGCTCGGTGTCCTCGGTGCTCAGTACTCAGGGTGCTCAGTGCTCAGTACTCAGCGTGCTGGGTGCTCAGTGCTCAGTACTCATCGTGCTGGGTGCTCAGTGCTCAGGGTGCTGGGTGCTCAGTACTCAGGGTGCTGGGTGCTTAGTACTCAGGGTGCTCGGTCCTCAGTGCTCAGGGTGCTCAGTGCTCAGTACTCAGCGTGCTGGGTGCTCAGTGCTCAGTACTCATCGTGCTGGGTGCTCAGTGCTCAGGGTGCTGGGTGCTCAGTACTCAGGGTGCTGGGTGCTTAGTACTCAGGGTGCTCGGTCCTCAGTGCTCAGGGTGCTGGGTGCTCAGTACTCAGGGTGCTGGGTGCTCAGTGGTCAGGGTGCTCAGTGCTCAGCAATCAGGGTGCTCGGTGCTCAGTGCTCAGGGTGCTCAGTGCTCAGTACTCAGGGTGCTCAGTGCTCTGGGTGCTGGGTGCTCAGTGCTCAGGGTGCTGGGTGCTCAGTGCTCAGGGTGCTGGGTGCTCAGTACTCAGGGTGCTCAGTGCTCAGGGTGCTGGGTGCTCAGTGCTCGGGGTGCTGGGTACTCAGTGCTCAGTACACAGGGTGCTGAGTGCTCAGTGCTCGGGGTGCTGGGTGCTCAGTGCTCAGTACTCAGGGTGCTGGGTGCTCAGGGTGCTGGGTGCTCAGTACTCAGGGTGCTGGGTGCTCAGTGCTCAGGGTGCTGGGTGCTCAGTACTCAGGGTGCTGGGTCCTCAGTGCTCAGGGTGCTGGGTGCTCAGTGCTCGGGGTGCTCAGTACTCAGGGTGCTGTGTGTTCAGTGCTCAGGGTACTGGGTGCTCAGTACTCAGGGTGCTCGGTGCTTAGTACTCAGGGTGCTGGGTGCTCAGTACTCCGGGTGCTGGGTGCTCAGTGCTCGGGGTGCTCAGTGCTCAGTGCTCAGGGTGCTGGGTGCTCAGTACTCAGGGTGCTCATTGCTCAGGGTGCTGGGTGCTCAGTACTCAGGGTGCTGGGTGCTCAGTACTCAGGGTGCTCAGTGCTCAGTACTCAGGGTGCTCAGTGCTCAGTACTCAGGGTGCTCAGTGCTCAGGGTGCTGGGTGCTCAGTGCTCGGGGTGCTGGGTGCTCAGTGCTCACTGTGCTGTGTGCTCAGTACTCAGGGTGCTCAGTACTCAGGGTGCTGGGTGCTCAGTGCTCAGCGTGCTGGGTGCTCAGTGCTCAGGGTGCTGGGTGCTCAGTGCTCAGGGTGCTCGGTGCTCAGTGCTCAGGTTGCTGGGTGCTCAATACTCAGGGTGCTGGGTGCTCAGTACTCAGGGTGCTCAGTGCTCAGTACTCAGGGTGCTCAGTGCTCAGGGTGCTGGGTGCTCAGTGCTCGGGGCGCTGGGTACTCAGTCCTCAGGGTGCTGGGTGCTCAGGTCTCAGGGTGCTCTGTGCTCAGTGCTCAGGGTGCTGGGTGCTCAGTACTCAGGGTGCTCGGTGCTCAGTACTCAGGGTGCTGGGTGCTCAGTGCTCAGGGTGCTGGGTGCTCAGTACTCAGGGTGCTGGGTGCTCGGTGCTCAGTACACTGGGTGCTCAGTACTCAGGATGCTGGGTGCTCAGTACTCAGGGTGCTCGATGCTTGGGGTGCTGGGTGCTCAGTTCTCAGGGTGCTCAGTGCTTGGGGTGCAGGCTGCTCAGTACTCAGGGTGCTGGTTGCTCAGTGCTCAGGGTGCTGGGTGCTGAGTACTCAGGGTGCTGGCTGCTCAGTACTCAGGGTGCTGGGTGCTCAGTGCTCGCGGTGCTGGGTGCTCAGTGCTCGGGTTGCTGGGTGCACAGTGCTCGGGGTGCTGGGTGCTCAGTGCTCGGGGTGCTGGGTGCTCAGCGCTCAGGGTGCTGGATGCTCATTGCTCGGGGTGCTGTGTGCTCAGTGCTCGGTGTGCTTGGTGCATAGTGCTCGGGGTGGTGGGTGCTCAGTACTCGGGGTGCTCAGTGCTCAGTACTCAGGGTGCTGGGTGCTCAGTACTCAGGGTGCTGGGTGCTCATTACTCGGGGTGCAGGGTCCTCAGTGCTACGGGTGCAGGGTGCTCAGTGCTCGGGGTGCTGGGTGCTCAGTGCTCGGGGCGCTGGGTGCTCAGTGCTCGGGGTGCTCGGTGCTCAGTACTCAGGGTGCTGGGTGCTCAGTGCTCAGAGTGCTCGGTGCTCAGTACTCAGGGTGCTGGGTGCTCAGTGCTCAGTGTGCTCGGTGCTCAGTACGTTGGGTGCTCAGTACTCAGGGTGTTGGGTGCTCAGTGCTCAGGGTGATCGGTGCTCAGTCCTCAGGGTGCTCAGTGCTCAGGGCGCTGGGTGCTCAGTGCTCGGGGTGCTGGGTGCTGAGTGCTCAGGGTGCTGGGTGCTCAGTACTCGGGGTGCTCGGTGATCAGTACTCAGGGTGCTGGGTGCTCACTACTCAGGGTGCTGGGTGCTCAGTGATCAGGGTGCTCTCTGCTCAGTACTCAGGGTGCTGGGTGCTCAGTGCTCAGGGTGCTGGGTGCTCAGTACTCAGGGTGCTGGGTGCTCAGTGCTCAGGGTGATCGGTGCTCAGTCCTCAGGGTGCTCAGTACTCAGGGTGCTGGGTGCTCAGTGCTCAGGTTGCTCAGTACTCAGGGTGCTGAGTACTCAGTACTCAGGGTGCTGTGTGCTCAGTGCTCGGGGTGCTGGGTGCTCAGTACTCAGGGTGCTGGGTGCTCAGTGCTCAGGGTGCTGGGTGCTCAGTACTCAGGGTGCTCGGTGCTCAGTACTCAGGGTGCTCAGTGCTCGGGGAGCTCGGTGCTCAGTACTCAGGGTGCTGGGTGCTCAGTACTCAGTGCTCGGGGTCCTGGGTGCTCAGCGCTCTGGGTGCTTAGTGCACAGTACTCAGGGTGCTGGGTGCTCAGTATTCAGGGTGCTCAGTGCTCGGGGTGCTGGGTGCTCATTACTCAGGATGCTGGGTGCTCAGTACTCAGGGTGCTGGGTGCTCATTCTCGTGGTGCTGGGTGCTCAGTGCTCGGGGTGCTGGGTGCTCAGTACTCGGGGTGCTGGGTGCTCAGTGCTCAGCGTGCTGGGTGCTCAGTACTCAGGGTGCTCGTTTCTCAGTACTCAGGGTGCTGGGTGCTCATTCTCGGGGTGCTGGGTGCTCAGTGCTCAGGGTGCTTGGTGCTCAGTGCTCGGGGTGCTCGGTGCTCAGTACTCAGTGTGCTGGGTCCTCAGTGCTCGGAGTGGTCTGTGCTCAGTGCTCAGGGTGCTGTTTGCTCAGTACTCGGGGTGCTCGGTGCTCAGTACTCAGGGTGCTGGGTGCTCAGTACTCAGGGTGCTGGGTGCTCAGTACTCAGGGTGCTCGGTGCTCAGTACTCAGGGAGCTGGGTGCTCAGTGCTCAGGTGCTGGGTGCTAAGTACTCAGGGTGCTGGGTGCTCAGTACTCAGGGTGCTGGGTGCTCAGTGCTCAGGGTGCTGGGTGCTCAGTACTCAGGGTGCTGGGTGCTCAGCACTCAGGGTGCTCAGTACTCAGGGTGCTGGGTGCTCAGTGCTCGGGGTACTGGGTGCTCTGTACTCAGGGTGCTCAGTACTCAGGGTGCTGGGTGCTCAGAACTCAGGGTGCTGGGTGCTCAGTACTCAGGGTGCTGGGTGCTCAGTACTCAGGGTGCTGGGTGCTCAGTACTCAGGGTGCTGGGTGCTCAGTGCTCGGGGTGCTGGGTGCTCATTAATCAGGGTACTGGGTGCTCAGTACTCAGGGTGCTCAGTGCTTGGGGTGCTGTGTGCTCAGTACTCAGGGTGCTCAGTGCTTGGGATGCTGGGTGCTCAGTACTCAGGGTGCTGGATGCTCAGTGCTCAGGGTGCTGGGTGCTGAGTACTCAGGGTGCTGGGTGCTCAGTACTCAGTGTGCTGGGTGCTCAGTGCTCGGGATGCTGGGTGCTCAGTGCTCGTTGTGCTGAGTGCTCAGTGCTCGGGGTGCTGGGTGCTCAGTGCTCAGGGTGCTGGGTGCTCAGTGCTCGGGGTGCTGGGTGCTCAGTGCTCGGGGTGCCCGGTGCTCAGTGCTCGGGGTGCTGGGTACTCAGTACTCGGGGTGCTCAGTGCTCAGTACTCAGGGTGCTGGGTGCTCAGTGCTCAGGGTGCTGGGTGCTCAGTGCTCGGGGTGCTGGGTGCTCGGTGCTCAGGTTGCTGGGTGCTCAGTACTCGGGGTGGTGGGTGCTCAGTACTCAGGGGGCTGGGTGCTCATTGCTCGGGGTGCTGGGTGCTCAGTGCTCCGGGTGCTGGGTGCTCAGTGCTCGGGGTGCTGGGTGCTCAGTGCTCAGGGTGCTGGGTGCTCAGTGCTCGGGGTGCTCGGTGCTCAGTACTCAGGGTTCTGTGTGCTCAGTGCTCAGGGTGCTCGGTGCTCAGTACTCAGGGTGATGGGTGCTCAGTACACGGTGTGCTCGGTGCTCAGTACGTTGGGTGCTCAGTACTCAGGGTGCTGGGTGCTCAGTGCTCAGGGTGATCGGTGATCAGTACTCAGCGTGCACAGTAATCAGGGAGCTGGGTGCTCAGTATTCAGGGTGCTCAGTGCTCGGGGTGCTGGGTGCTCAGTACTCAGGGTGCTGGGTGCTCAGTACTCAGGGTGCTGGGTGCTCATTCTCGGGGTGCTGGGTACTCAGTGCTCGGGGTGCTGGGTGCTCAGTGCTCAGGGTCCTCGGTGCTCAGTACTCAGGGTGCTCAGTACTCAGCGTGCTTTGTGCTCAGTGCTCAGGGTGCTGGGTGCTCAGTACTCAGGGTACTGAGTGCTCAGTACTCACGGTGCTGGGTGCTCAGTACTCAGGGTGCTCAGTACTCAGTACTCAGGGTGCTGGGTGCTCAGTGCTTGGGGTGCTGGGTGCTCAGTGCTCAGGGTGCTGGGTGCTCAGTGCTCGGGGTGCTGGTTGCTCAGTACTCGGGGTGCTCAGTGCTCAGTACTCAGGGTGCTGTGTGCTCAGTACTCAGGGTGCTGGGTGCTCCGTGCTCAGGGTGCTGTGTGCTCAGTACTCAGGTTGCTGGGTGCTCAGTACTCAGGGTGCTGGGTGCTCAGTGCTCAGGGTGCTGTGTGCTTAGTGCTCGGGGTGCTCGGTGCTCAGTACTCAGGGTGCTCAGTGCTCAGGGTGCTGGGTGCTCAGTGCTCGGGGTGCTGGGTACTCAGTGCTCAGTACACAGGGTGCTGAGTGCTCAGTGCTCGGGGTGCTGGGTGCTCAGTGCTCAGTACTCAGGGTGCTGGGTGCTCAGTGCTCAGGGTGCTGGGTGCTCAGTACTCAGGGTGCTGGGTGCTCAGTGCTCAGGGTGCTGGGTGCTCAGTACTCAGGGTGCTGGGTCCTCAGTGCTCAGGGTGCTGGGTGCTCAGTGCTCGGGGTGCTCAGTACTCAGGGTGCTGTGTGTTCAGTGCTCAGGGTACTGGGTGCTCAGTACTCAGGGTGCTCGGTGCTTAGTACTCAGGGTGCTGGGTGCTCAGTACTCCGGGTGCTGGGTGCTCAGTGCTCGGGGTGCTCAGTGCTCAGTGCTCAGGGTGCTGGGTGCTCAGTACTCAGGGTGCTCATTGCTCAGGGTGATGGGTGCTCAGTACTCAGGGTGCTGGGTGCTCAGTACTCAGGGTGCTCAGTGCTCAGTACTCAGGGTGCTCAGTGCTCAGTCCTCAGGGTGCTCAGTGCTCAGGGTGCTGGGTGCTCAGTGCTCGGGGTGCTGGGTGCTCAGTGCTCACGGTGCTGTGTGCTCAGTACTCAGGGTGCTCAGTACTCAGGGTGCTGGGTGCTCAGTGCTCAGGGTGCTGGGTGCTCAGTGCTCAGGGTGCTCGGTGCTCAGTGCTCAGGTTGCTGGGTGCTCAATACTCAGGGTGCTGGGTGCTCAGTACTCAGGGTGCTCAGTGCTCAGTACTCAGGGTGCTCAGTGCTCAGGGTGCTGGGTGCTCAGTTCTCAGGGTGCTCGGTGCTCAGTGCTCAGGGTGCTGGGTGCTCAGTACTCAGGATGCTGGGTGCTCAGTGCTCAGGGTGCTGGGTGCTCAGTGCTCAGGGTGCTCGGTTCTTAGTACTCATGGTGCTCGGTGCTCGGGGTGCTGGGGGCTCAGTAATCAGGGTGCTGGGTGCTCAGTGCTCAGGGTGCTGGGTGCTCAGTGCTCAGGGTGCTCGGTTCTTAGTACTCATGGTGCTCAGTGCTCGGGGTGCTGGGGGCTCAGTAATCAGGGTTCTGGGTGCTCAGTGCTCAGGGTGCTGGGTGCTCAGTGCTCAGGGTGCTCAGTTCTTAGTACTCATGGTGCTCGGTGCTCGGGGTGCTGGGTGCTCAGTGCTCGGTGTGCTGGGTGCTCAGTGCTCGGGGTGCTGGGTGCTCAGTACGTTGGGTGCTCAGTACTCAGGGTGCTGGGTGCTCAGTGCTCGGTGTGCTCGGTGCTCAGTACGTTGGGTGCTCAGTACTCAGGGTGCTGGGTGCTCAGTGCTCAGGGTGATCGGTGATCAGTACTCAGCGTGCACAGTAATAAGGGAGCTGGGTGCTAAGTATTCAGGGTGCTCAGTGCTCGGGGTGCTGGGTGCTCAGTACTCAGGGTGCTGGGTGCTCAGTACTCAGGGTGCTGGGTGCTCATTCTCGGGGTGCTGGGTGCTCAGTGCTCGGGGTGCTGGGTGCTCAGGACTCGGGGTGCTGGGTGCTCAGTGCTCAGCATGCTGGGTGCTCACTACTCAGGGTGCTCGGTTCTCAGTATTCAGGGTGCTGGGAGCTCATTCTCGGGGTGCTGGGTGCTCAGTGCTCAGGGTCCTCGGTGCTCAGTACTCAGGGTGCTCAATACACAGCGTGCTTTGTGCTCAGTGCTCAGGGTGCTGGGTGCTCAGTACTCAGGTTGCTGAGTGCTCAGTACTCACGGTGCTGGGTGCTCAGTACTCAGGGTGCTCAGTACTCAGTACTCAGGGTGCTGGGTGCTCAGTAATTGGGGTGCTGGGTGCTCAGTGCTCAGGGTGCTGGGTGCTCAGTGCTCCGGGTGCTGGGTGCTCAGTACTCGGGGTGCTCGGTGCTCAGTACTCAGGGTGCTGGGTGCTCAGTACTCAGGGTGCTGGGTGCTCAGTGCTCAGGGTGCTCTGTGCTCAGTACTCAGGTTGCTTGGTGCTCAGTACTCAGGGTGCTGGGTGCTCAGTGCTCAGGGTGCTGGGTGCTTAGTGCTCGGGGTGCTCGGTGCTCATTACTCAGGGTGCTCAGTGCTCAGTACTCAGCGTGCTGGGTGCTCAGTGCTCAGTACTCAGCGTGCTGGGTGCTCATTGCTCAGGGTGCTGGGTGCTCAGTACTCAGGGTGCTGGGTGCTTAGTACTCAGGGTGCTCGGTCCTCAGTGCTCAGGGTGCTGGGTGCTCAGTACTCAGGGTGCTGGGTGCTCAGTGGTCAGGGTGCTCAGTGCTCAGCACTCAGGGTGCTCGGTGCTCAGTGCTCAGGGTGCTCAGTGCTCAGTACTCAGGGTGCTCAGTGCTCTGGGTGCTGGGTGCTCAGTGCTCAGGGTGCTGGGTGCTCAGTGCTCAGGGTGCTGGGTGCTCAGTACTCATTGTGCTCAGTGCTCAGGGTGCTGGGTGCTCAGTGCTCGGGGTGCTGGGTACTCAGTGCTCAGTACACAGGGTGCTGAGTGCTCAGTGTTCGGGGTGCTGGGTGCTCAGTGCTCAGTACTCAGGGTGCTGGGTGCTCAGTGCTCAGGGTGCTGGGTGCTCAGTACTCAGGGTGCTGGGTGCTCAGTGCTCAGGGTGCTGGGTGCTCAGTACTCAGGGTGCTGGGTCCTCAGTGCTCAGGGTGCTGGGTGCTCAGTGCTCGGGGTGCTCAGTACTCAGGGTGATGTGTGTTCAGTGCTCAGGGTACTGGGTGCTCAGTACTCAGGGTGCTCGGTGCTTAGTACTCAGGGTGCTGGGTGCTCAGTACTCCGGGTGCTGGGTGCTCAGTGCTCGGGGTGCTCGGTGCTCAGTGCTCAGGGTGCTGGGTGCTCAGTACTCAGGGTGCTCTTTGCTCAGGGTGCTGGGTGCTCAGTACACAGGGTGCTGGGTGCTCAGTACTCAGGGTGCTCAGTGCTCAGTACTCAGGGTGCTCAGTGCTCAGTACTCAGGGTGCTCAGTGCTCAGGGTGCTGGGTGCTCAGTGCTCGGATTGCTGGGTGCTCAGTGCTCACGGTGCTGTGTGCTCAGTACTCAGGGTGCTCAGTACTCAGGGTGCTGGGTGCTCAGTGCTCGGGGTGCTGGGTACTCAGTCCTCAGGGTGCTGGGTGCTCAGTGCTCAGGGTGCTCGGTGCTCAGTGCTCAGGGTGCTGGGTGCTCAGTACTCAGGGTGCTCGGTGCTCAGTACTCAGGGTGCTGGGTGCTCAGTGCTCTGGGTGCTGGGTGCTCAGTACTCAGGGTGCTGGGTGCTCGGTGCTCAGTACACTGGGTGCCCAGTACTCAGGGTGCTGGGTGCTCAGTACTCAGGGAGCACGGTGCTTGGGGTGCTGGGTGCTCAGTTCTCAGGGTGCTCAGTGCTTGGGGTGCAGGGTGCTCAGTACTCAGGGTGCTGGTTGCTCAGTGCTCAGGGTGCTGGGTGCTGAGTACTCAGGGTGCTGGGTGCTCAGTACTCAGGGTGCTGGGTGCTCAGTGCTCGGGGTGCTGGGTGCTCAGTGCTCGGGTTGCTGGGTGCTCAGTGCTCGGGGTGCTGGGTGCTCAGTGCTCGGGGTGCTGGGTGCTCAGTGCTCAGCGTGCTGGGTGCTCAGTACTCAGGGTGCTCGTTTCTCAGTACTCAGGGTGCTGGGTGCTCATTCTCGGGGTGCTGGGTGCTCAGTGCTCAGGGTGCTTGGTGCTCAGTGCTCGGGGTGCTCGGTGCTCAGTACTCAGTGTGCTGGGTCCTCAGTGCTCGGGGTGCTCTGTGCTCAGTGCTCAGGGTGCTGGGTGCTCAGTACTCGGGGTGCTCGGTGCTCAGTACTCAGGGTGCTGGGTGCTCAGTACTCAGGGTGCTGGGTGCTCAGTACTCAGGGTGCTCGGTGCTCAGTACTCAGGGTGCTGGGTGCTCAGTGCTCAGGTGCTGGGTGCTAAGTACTCAGGGTGCTGGGTGCTCAGTACTCAGGGTGCTGGGTGCTCAGTGCTCAGGGTGCTGGGTGCTCAGTACTCAGGGTGCTGGGTGCTCAGCACTCAGGGTGCTCAGTACTCAGGGTGCTGGGTGCTCAGTGCTCGGGGTGCTGGGTGCTCTGTACTCAGGGTGCTCAGTACTCAGGGTGCTGGGTGCTCAGAACTCAGGGTGCTGGGTGCTCAGTACTCAGGGTGCTGGGTGCTCAGTACTCAGGGTGCTGGGTGCTCAGTACTCAGGGTGCTGGGTGCTCAGTGCTCGGGGTGCTGGGTGCTCATTAATCAGGGTACTGGGTGCTCAGTACTCAGGGTGCTCAGTGCTTGGGGTGCTGGGTGCTCAGTACTCAGGGTGCTCAGTGCTTGGGATGCTGGGTGCTCAGTACTCAGGGTGCTGGATGCTCAGTGCTCAGGGTGCTGGGTGCTGAGTACTCAGGGTGCTGGGTGCTCAGTACTCAGTGTGCTGGGTGCTCAGTGCTCGGGATGCTGGGTGCTCAGTGCTCGGGGTGCTGAGTGCTCAGTGCTCGGGGTGCTGGGTGCTCAGTGCTCAGGGTGCTGGTTGCTCAGTGCTCGGGGTGCTGGGTGCTCAGTGCTCGGGGTGCCCGGTGCTCAGTGCTCGGGGTGCTGGGTACTCAGTACTCGGGGTGCTCAGTGCTCAGTACTCAGGGTGCTGGGTGCTCAGTGCTCAGGTTGCTGGGTGCTCAGTGCTCGGGGTGCTGGGTGCTCGGTGCTCAGGTTGCTGGGTGCTCAGTACTCGGGGTGGTGGGTGCTCAGTACTCAGGGGGCTGGGTGCTCATTGCTCGGGGTGCTGGGTGCTCAGTGCTCCGGGTGCTGGGTGCTCAGTGCTCGGGGTGCTGGGTGCTCAGTGCTCAGGGTGCTGGGTGCTCAGTGCTCGGGGTGCTCGGTGCTCAGTACTCAGGGTTCTGTGTGCTCAGTGCTCAGGGTGCTCGGTGCTCAGTACTCAGGGTGATGGGTGCTCAGTACACGGTGTGCTCGGTGCTCAGTACGTTGGGTGCTCAGTACTCAGGGTGCTGGGTGCTCAGTGCTCAGGGTGATCGGTGATCAGTACTCAGCGTGCACAGTAATCAGGGTGCTCAGTGCTCAGTACTCAGGGTGCTCAGTGCTCAGGGTGCTGGGTGCTCAGTGCTCGGATTGCTGGGTGCTCAGTGCTCACGGTGCTGTGTGCTCAGTACTCAGGGTGCTCAGTACTCAGGGTGCTGGGTGCTCAGTGCTCGGGGTGCTGGGTACTCAGTCCTCAGGGTGCTGGGTGCTCAGTGCTCAGGGTGCTCGGTGCTCAGTGCTCAGGGTGCTGGGTGCTCAGTACTCAGGGTGCTCGGTGCTCAGTACTCAGGGTGCTGGGTGCTCAGTGCTCTGGGTGCTGGGTGCTCAGTACTCAGGGTGCTGGGTGCTCGGTGCTCAGTACACTGGGTGCCCAGTACTCAGGGTGCTGGGTGCTCAGTACTCAGGGAGCACGGTGCTTGGGGTGCTGGGTGCTCAGTTCTCAGGGTGCTCAGTGCTTGGGGTGCAGGGTGCTCAGTACTCAGGGTGCTGGTTGCTCAGTGCTCAGGGTGCTGGGTGCTGAGTACTCAGGGTGCTGGGTGCTCAGTACTCAGGGTGCTGGGTGCTCAGTGCTCGGGGTGCTGGGTGCTCAGTGCTCGGGTTGCTGGGTGCTCAGTGCTCGGGGTGCTGGGTGCTCAGTGCTCGGGGTGCTGGGTGCTCAGTGCTCAGCGTGCTGGGTGCTCAGTACTCAGGGTGCTCGTTTCTCAGTACTCAGGGTGCTGGGTGCTCATTCTCGGGGTGCTGGGTGCTCAGTGCTCAGGGTGCTTGGTGCTCAGTGCTCGGGGTGCTCGGTGCTCAGTACTCAGTGTGCTGGGTCCTCAGTGCTCGGGGTGCTCTGTGCTCAGTGCTCAGGGTGCTGGGTGCTCAGTACTCGGGGTGCTCGGTGCTCAGTACTCAGGGTGCTGGGTGCTCAGTACTCAGGGTGCTGGGTGCTCAGTACTCAGGGTGCTCGGTGCTCAGTACTCAGGGTGCTGGGTGCTCAGTGCTCAGGTGCTGGGTGCTAAGTACTCAGGGTGCTGGGTGCTCAGTACTCAGGGTGCTGGGTGCTCAGTGCTCAGGGTGCTGGGTGCTCAGTACTCAGGGTGCTGGGTGCTCAGCACTCAGGGTGCTCAGTACTCAGGGTGCTGGGTGCTCAGTGCTCGGGGTGCTGGGTGCTCTGTACTCAGGGTGCTCAGTACTCAGGGTGCTGGGTGCTCAGAACTCAGGGTGCTGGGTGCTCAGTACTCAGGGTGCTGGGTGCTCAGTACTCAGGGTGCTGGGTGCTCAGTACTCAGGGTGCTGGGTGCTCAGTGCTCGGGGTGCTGGGTGCTCATTAATCAGGGTACTGGGTGCTCAGTACTCAGGGTGCTCAGTGCTTGGGGTGCTGGGTGCTCAGTACTCAGGGTGCTCAGTGCTTGGGATGCTGGGTGCTCAGTACTCAGGGTGCTGGATGCTCAGTGCTCAGGGTGCTGGGTGCTGAGTACTCAGGGTGCTGGGTGCTCAGTACTCAGTGTGCTGGGTGCTCAGTGCTCGGGATGCTGGGTGCTCAGTGCTCGGGGTGCTGAGTGCTCAGTGCTCGGGGTGCTGGGTGCTCAGTGCTCAGGGTGCTGGTTGCTCAGTGCTCGGGGTGCTGGGTGCTCAGTGCTCGGGGTGCCCGGTGCTCAGTGCTCGGGGTGCTGGGTACTCAGTACTCGGGGTGCTCAGTGCTCAGTACTCAGGGTGCTGGGTGCTCAGTGCTCAGGTTGCTGGGTGCTCAGTGCTCGGGGTGCTGGGTGCTCGGTGCTCAGGTTGCTGGGTGCTCAGTACTCGGGGTGGTGGGTGCTCAGTACTCAGGGGGCTGGGTGCTCATTGCTCGGGGTGCTGGGTGCTCAGTGCTCCGGGTGCTGGGTGCTCAGTGCTCGGGGTGCTGGGTGCTCAGTGCTCAGGGTGCTGGGTGCTCAGTGCTCGGGGTGCTCGGTGCTCAGTACTCAGGGTTCTGTGTGCTCAGTGCTCAGGGTGCTCGGTGCTCAGTACTCAGGGTGATGGGTGCTCAGTACACGGTGTGCTCGGTGCTCAGTACGTTGGGTGCTCAGTACTCAGGGTGCTGGGTGCTCAGTGCTCAGGGTGATCGGTGATCAGTACTCAGCGTGCACAGTAATCAGGGAGCTGGGTGCTCAGTATTCAGGGTGCTCAGTGCTCGGGGTGCTGGGTGCTCAGTGCTCGGGGTGCTGGGTGCTCAGTGCTCAGGGTCCTCGGTGCTCAGTACTCAGGGTGCTCAGTACTCAGCGTGCTTTGTGCTCAGTGCTCAGGGTGCTGGGTGCTCAGTACTCAGGGTACTGAGTGCTCAGTACTCACGGTGCTGGGTGCTCAGTACTCAGGGTGCTCAGTACTCAGTACTCAGGGTGCTGGGTTCTCAGTGCTTGGGGTGCTGGGTGCTCAGTGCTCAGGGTGCTGGGTGCTCAGTGCTCGGGGTGCTGGTTGCTCAGTACTCGGGGTGCTCAGTGCTCAGTACTCAGGGTGCTGGGTGCTCAGTACTCAGGGTGCTGGGTGCTCCGTGCTCAGGGTGCTGTGTGCTCAGTACTCAGGTTGCTGGGTGCTCAGTACTCAGGGTGCTGGGTGCTCAGTGCTCAGGGTGCTGTGTGCTTAGTGCTCGGGGTGCTCGGTGCTCAGTACTCAGGGTGCTCAGTGCTCAGTACTCAGCGTGCTGGGTGCTCAGTGCTCAGGGTGCTCGGTGCTCAGTACTCAGACTGCTCAGTGCTCAGTACTCAGCGTGCTGGGTGCTCAGTGATCAGGGTGCTGGGTGCTCAGTACTCAGGGTGCTGGGTGCTCAGTGGTCGGGGTGCTCAGTGCTCAGCACTCAGGGTGCTCGGTGCTCAGTGCTCAGGGTGCTCAGTGCTCAGTACTCAGGGTGCTCAGTGCTCTGGGTGCTGGGTGCTCAGTGCTCAGGGTGCTGGGTGCTCAGTGCTCAGGGTGCTGGGTGCTCAGTACTCAGGGTGCTCAGTGCTCAGGGTGCTGGGTGCTCAGTGCTCGGGGTGCTGGGTACTCAGTGCTCAGTACACAGGGTGCTGAGTGCTCAGTGCTCGGGGTGCTGGGTGCTCAGTGCTCAGTACTCAGGGTGCTGGGTGCTCAGTGCTCAGGGTGCTGGGTGCTCAGTACTCAGGGTGCTGGGTGCTCAGTGCTCAGGGTGCTGGGTGCTCAGTACTCAGGGTGCTGGGTCCTCAGTGCTCAGGGTGCTGGGTGCTCAGTGCTCGGGGTGCTCAGTACTCAGGGTGCTGTGTGTTCAGTGCTCAGGGTACTGGGTGCTCAGTACTCAGGGTGCTCGGTGCTTAGTACTCAGGGTGCTGGGTGCTCAGTACTCCGGGTGCTGGGTGCTCAGTGCTCGGGGTGCTCGGTGCTCATTGCTCAGGGTGATGGGTGCTCAGTACTCAGGGTGCTGGCTGCTCAGTACTCAGGGTGCTCAGTGCTCAGTACTCAGGGTGCTCAGTGCTCAGTCCTCAGGGTGCTCAGTGCTCAGGGTGCTGGGTGCTCAGTGCTCGGGGTGCTGGGTGCTCAGTGCTCACGGTGCTGTGTGCTCAGTACTCAGGGTGCTCAGTACTCAGGGTGCTGGGTGCTCAGTGCTCAGGGTGCTGGGTGCTCAGTGCTCAGGGTGCTCGGTGCTCAGTGCTCAGGTTGCTGGGTGCTCAATACTCAGGGTGCTGGGTGCTCAGTACTCAGGGTGCTCAGTGCTCAGTACTCAGGGTGCTCAGTGCTCAGGGTGCTGGGTGCTCAGTTCTCAGGGTGCTCGGTGCTCAGTGCTCAGGGTGCTGGGTGCTCAGTACTCAGGATGCTGGGTGCTCAGTGCTCAGGGTGCTGGGTGCTCAGTGCTCAGGGTGCTCGGTTCTTAGTACTCATGGTGCTCGGTGCTCGGGGTGCTGGGGGCTCAGTAATCAGGGTGCTGGGTGCTCAGTGCTCAGGGTGCTGGGTGCTCAGTGCTCAGGGTGCTCGGTTCTTAGTACTCATGGTGCTCATTGCTCGGGGTGCTGGGGGCTCAGTAATCAGGGTGCTGGGTGCTCAGTGCTCAGGGTGCTGGGTGCTCAGTGCTCAGGGTGCTCGGTTCTTAGTACTCATGGTGCTCGGTGCTCGGGGTGCTGGGTGCTCAGTGCTCGGTGTGCTGGGTGCTCAGTGCTCGGGGTGCTGGGTGCTCAGTACGTTGGGTGCTCAGTACTCAGGGTGCTGGGTGCTCAGTGCTCGGTGTGCTCGGTGCTCAGTACGTTGGGTGCTCAGTACTCAGGGTGCTGGGTGCTCAGTGCTCAGGGTGATCGGTGATCAGTACTCTGCGTGCACAGTAATAAGGGAGCTGGGTGCTAAGTATTCAGGGTGCTCAGTGCTCGGGGTGCTGGGTGCTCAGTACTCAGGGTGCTGGGTGCTCAGTACTCAGGGTGCTGGGTGCTCATTCTCGGGGTGCTGGGTGCTCAGTGCTCGGGGTGCTGGGTGCTCAGGACTCGGGGTGCTGGGTGCTCAGTGCTCAGCATGCTGGGTGCTCAGTACTCAGGGTGCTCGGTTCTCAGTATTCAGGGTGCTGGGTGCTCATTCTCGGGGTGCTGGGTGCTCAGTGCTCAGGGTCCTCGGTGCTCAGTACTCAGGGTGCTCAATACACAGCGTGCTTTGTGCTCAGTGCTCAGGGTGCTGGGTGCTCAGTACTCAGGTTGCTGAGTGCTCAGTACTCATGGTGCTGGGTGCTCAGTACTCAGGGTGCTGGGTGCTCAGTGCTCAGGGTGCTGTGTGCTCAGTAATTGGGGTGCTGGGTGCTCAGTGCTCAGGGTGCTGGGTGCTCATTCTCGGGGTGCTGGGTGCTCAGTGCTCGGGGTGCTGGGTGCTCAGTAATTGGGGTGCTGGGTGCTCAGTGCTCAGGGTGCTGGGTGCTCAGTGCTCCGGGTGCTGGGTGCTCAGTACTCGGGGTGCTCGGTGCTCAGTACTCAGGGTGCTGGGTGCTCAGTACTCAGGGTGCTGGGTGCTCAGTGCTCAGGGTGCTGTGTGCTCAGTACTCAGGTTGCTTGGTGCTCAGTACTCAGGGTGCTGGGTGCTCAGTGCTCAGGGTGCTGGGTGCTTAGTGCTCGGGGTGCTCGGTGCTCATTACTCAGGGTGCTCAGTGCTCAGTACTCAGCGTGCTGGGTGCTCAGTGCTCAGTACTCAGCGTGCTGGGTGCTCATTGCTCAGGGTGCTGGGTGCTCAGTACTCAGGGTGCTGGGTGCTTAGTACTCAGGGTGCTCGGTCCTCAGTGCTCAGGGTGCTGGGTGCTCAGTACTCAGGGTGCTGGGTGCTCAGTGGTCAGGGTGCTCAGTGCTCAGCACTCAGGGTGCTCGGTGCTCAGTGCTCAGGGTGCTCAGTGCTCAGTACTCAGGGTGCTCAGTGCTCTGGGTGCTGGGTGCTCAGTGCTCAGGGTGCTGGGTGCTCAGTGCTCAGGGTGCTGGGTGCTCAGTACTCATTGTGCTCAGTGCTCAGGGTGCTGGGTGCTCAGTGCTCGGGGTGCTGGGTACTCAGTGCTCAGTACACAGGGTGCTGAGTGCTCAGTGTTCGGGGTGCTGGGTGCTCAGTGCTCAGTACTCAGGGTGCTGGGTGCTTATTGCTCAGGGTGCTGGGTGCTCAGTACTCAGGGTGCTGGGTGCTCAGTGCTCAGGGTGCTGGGTGCTCAGTACTCAGGGTGCTGGGTCCTCAGTGCTCAGGGTGCTGGGTGCTCAGTGCTCGGGGTGCTCAGTACTCAGGGTGATGTGTGTTCAGTGCTCAGGGTACTGGGTGCTCAGTACTCAGGGTGCTCGGTGCTTAGTACTCAGGGTGGTGGGTGCTCAGTACTCCGGGTGCTGGGTGCTCAGTGCTCGGGGTGCTCGGTGCTCAGTGCTCAGGGTGCTGGGTGCTCAGTACTCAGGGTGCTCATTGCTCAGGGTGCTGGGTGTTCAGTACTCAGGGTGCTGGGTGCTCAGTACTCAGGGTGCTCAGTGCTCAGTACTCAGGGTGCTCAGTGCTCAGTACTCAGGGTGCTCTGTGCTCAGGGTGCTGGGTGCTCAGTGCTCGGATTGCTGGGTGCTCAGTGCTCACGGTGCTGTGTGCTCAGTACTCAGGGTGCTCAGTACTCAGGGTGCTGGGTGCTCAGTGCTCGGGGTGCTGGGTACTCAGTCCTCAGGGTGCTGGGTGCTCAGTGCTCAGGGTGCTCGGTGCTCAGTGCTCAGGGTGCTGGGTGCTCAGTACTCAGGGTGCTCGGTGCTCAGTACTCAGGGTGCTGGGTGCTCAGTGCTCTGGGTGCTGGGTGCTCAGTACTCAGGGTGCTGGGTGCTCGGTGCTCAGTACACTGGGTGCCCAGTACTCAGGGTGCTGGGTGCTCAGTACTCAGGGTGCTCGGTGCTTGGGGTGCTGGGTGCTCAGTTCTCAGGGTGCTCAGTGCTTGGGGTGCAGGGTGCTCAGTACTCAGGGTGCTGGTTGCTCAGTGCTCAGGGTGCTGGGTGCTGAGTACTCAGGGTGCTGGGTGCTCAGTACTCAGGGTGCTGGGTGCTCAGTGCTCGGGGTGCTGGGTGCTCAGTGCTCGGGTTGCTGGGTGCTCAGTGCTCGGGGTGCTGGGTGCTCAGTGCTCGGGGTGCTGGGTGCTCAGTGCTCAGGGTGCTGGGTGCTCATTTCTCGGGTGCTGTATGCTCAGTGCGCGGTGTGCTCGGTGCTCAGTGCTCGGGGTGGTGGGTGCTCAGTACTCGGGGTGCTCAGTGCTCAGTACTCAGGGTGCTGGGTACTCAGTACTCAGGGTGCTGGGTGCTCATTGCTCGGGGTGCTGGGTCCTCAGTGCTACGGGTGCTGGGTGCTCAGTGCTCGGGGTGCTGGGTGCTCAGTGCTCGGGGCGCTGGGTGCTCAGTGCTCGGGGTGCTCGGTGCTCAGTACTCAGGGTGCTGGGTGCTCAGTGCTCAGGGTGCTCGGTGCTCAGTACTCAGGGTGCTGGGTGCTCAGTGCTCAGTGTGCTCGGTGCTCAGTACGTTGGGTGCTCAGTACTCAGGGTGTTGGGTGCTCAGTGCTCAGGGAGATCGGTGCTCAGTACTCACGGTGCTCAGTACTCAGGGTGCTGGGTGCTCAGGGCTCGGGGTGCTGGGAGCTCAGTACTCAGGGTGCTGGGTGCTCAGTGCTCGGGGTGCTGGGTGCTGAGTGCTCAGGGTGCTGGGTGCTCAGTACTCGGGGTGCTCGGTGCTCAGTACTCAGGGTGCTGGGTGCTCACTACTCAGGGTGCTGGGTGCTCAGTGATCAGGGTGCTCTCTGCTCAGTACTCAGGGTGCTGGGTGCTCAGTGCTCAGGGTGCTGGGCGCTCAGTACTCAGGGTGCTGGGTGCTCAGTGCTCAGGGTGATCGGTGCTCAGTCCTCAGGGTGCTCAGTACTCAGGGTGCTGGGTGCTCAGTGCTCAGGTTGCTCAGTACTCAGGGTGCTGGGTACTCAGTACTCAGGGTGCTGTGTGCTCAGTGCTCGGGGTGCTGGGTGCTCAGTACTCAGGGTGCTGGGTGCTCAGTGCTCAGGGTGCTGGGTGCTCAGTACTCAGGGTGCTGGGTGCTCAGTACTCAGGGTGCTCAGTGCTCGGGGTGCTGGGTGCTCAGTGCTCGGGGTGCTCGGTGCTCAGTGCTCGGGGTGCTGGGTACTCAGTACTCGGGGTGCTCAGTGCTCAGTACTCAGGGTGCTGGGTGCTCAGTGCACAGGGTGCTGGGTGCTCAGTGCTCGGGGTGCTGGGTGCTCGGTGCTCAGGTTGCTGGGTGCTCAGTACTCAGGGTGCTGGGTGCTCAGTACTCAGGGTGCTCAGTGCTCAGTACTCAGGGTGCTCAGTGCTCAGTACTCAGGGTGCTCTGTGCTCAGGGTGCTGGGTGCTCAGTGCTCGGATTGCTGGGTGCTCAGTGCTCACGGTGCTGTGTGCTCAGTACTCAGGGTGCTCAGTACTCAGGGTGCTGGGTGCTCAGTGCTCGGGGTGCTGGGTACTCAGTCCTCAGGGTGCTGGGTGCTCAGTGCTCAGGGTGCTCGGTGCTCAGTGCTCAGGGTGCTGGGTGCTCAGTACTCAGGGTGCTCGGTGCTCAGTACTCAGGGTGCTGGGTGCTCAGTGCTCTGGGTGCTGGGTGCTCAGTACTCAGGGTGCTGGGTGCTCGGTGCTCAGTACACTGGGTGCCCAGTACTCAGGGTGCTGGGTGCTCAGTACTCAGGGTGCTCGGTGCTTGGGGTGCTGGGTGCTCAGTTCTCAGGGTGCTCAGTGCTTGGGGTGCAGGGTGCTCAGTACTCAGGGTGCTGGTTGCTCAGTGCTCAGGGTGCTGGGTGCTGAGTACTCAGGGTGCTGGGTGCTCAGTACTCAGGGTGCTGGGTGCTCAGTGCTCGGGGTGCTGGGTGCTCAGTGCTCGGGTTGCTGGGTGCTCAGTGCTCGGGGTGCTGGGTGCTCAGTGCTCGGGGTGCTGGGTGCTCAGTGCTCAGGGTGCTGGGTGCTCATTTCTCGGGTGCTGTATGCTCAGTGCGCGGTGTGCTCGGTGCTCAGTGCTCGGGGTGGTGGGTGCTCAGTACTCGGGGTGCTCAGTGCTCAGTACTCAGGGTGCTGGGTACTCAGTACTCAGGGTGCTGGGTGCTCATTGCTCGGGGTGCTGGGTCCTCAGTGCTACGGGTGCTGGGTGCTCAGTGCTCGGGGTGCTGGGTGCTCAGTGCTCGGGGCGCTGGGTGCTCAGTGCTCGGGGTGCTCGGTGCTCAGTACTCAGGGTGCTGGGTGCTCAGTGCTCAGGGTGCTCGGTGCTCAGTACTCAGGGTGCTGGGTGCTCAGTGCTCAGTGTGCTCGGTGCTCAGTACGTTGGGTGCTCAGTACTCAGGGTGTTGGGTGCTCAGTGCTCAGGGAGATCGGTGCTCAGTACTCACGGTGCTCAGTACTCAGGGTGCTGGGTGCTCAGGGCTCGGGGTGCTGGGAGCTCAGTACTCAGGGTGCTGGGTGCTCAGTGCTCGGGGTGCTGGGTGCTGAGTGCTCAGGGTGCTGGGTGCTCAGTACTCGGGGTGCTCGGTGCTCAGTACTCAGGGTGCTGGGTGCTCACTACTCAGGGTGCTGGGTGCTCAGTGATCAGGGTGCTCTCTGCTCAGTACTCAGGGTGCTGGGTGCTCAGTGCTCAGGGTGCTGGGCGCTCAGTACTCAGGGTGCTGGGTGCTCAGTGCTCAGGGTGATCGGTGCTCAGTCCTCAGGGTGCTCAGTACTCAGGGTGCTGGGTGCTCAGTGCTCAGGTTGCTCAGTACTCAGGGTGCTGGGTACTCAGTACTCAGGGTGCTGTGTGCTCAGTGCTCGGGGTGCTGGGTGCTCAGTACTCAGGGTGCTGGGTGCTCAGTGCTCAGGGTGCTGGGTGCTCAGTACTCAGGGTGCTGGGTGCTCAGTACTCAGGGTGCTCAGTGCTCGGGGTGCTGGGTGCTCAGTGCTCGGGGTGCTCGGTGCTCAGTGCTCGGGGTGCTGGGTACTCAGTACTCGGGGTGCTCAGTGCTCAGTACTCAGGGTGCTGGGTGCTCAGTGCACAGGGTGCTGGGTGCTCAGTGCTCGGGGTGCTGGGTGCTCGGTGCTCAGGTTGCTGGGTGCTCAGTACTCGGGGTGGTGGGTGCTCAGTACTCAGGGTGCTGGGTGCTCATTGCTCGGGGTGCTGGGTGCTCAGTGCTCCGGGTGCTGGGTGCTCAGTGCTTGGGGTGCTGGGTGCTCAGTGCTCAGGGTGCTGGGTGCTCAGTGCTCAGGGTGCTCGGTGCTCAGTACTCAGGGTTCTGTGTGCTCAGTGCTTAGGGTGCTCGGTGCTCAGTACTCAGGGTGCTGGGTGCTCAGTGCTCGGTGTCCTCGGTGCTCAGTACTCAGGGTGCTCAGTGCTCAGTACTCAGCGTGCTGGGTGCTCAGTGCTCAGTACTCATCGTGCTGGGTGCTCAGTGCTCAGGGTGCTGGGTGCTCAGTACTCAGGGTGCTGGGTGCTTAGTACTCAGGGTGCTCGGTCCTCAGTGCTCAGGGTGCTCAGTGCTCAGTACTCAGCGTCCTGGGTGCTCAGTGCTCAGTACTCATCGTGCTGGGTGCTCAGTGCTCAGGGTGCTGGGTGCTCAGTACACAGGGTGCTGGTTGCTTAGTACTCAGGGTGCTCGGTCCTCAGTGCTCAGGGTGCTGGGTGCTCAGTACTCAGGGTGCTGGGTGCTCAGTGGTCAGGGTGCTCAGTGCTCAGCACTCAGGGTGCTCGGTGCTCAGTGCTCAGGGTGCTCAGTGCTCAGTACTCAGGGTGCTCAGTGCTCTGGGTGCTGGGTGCTCAGTGCTCAGGGTGCTGGGTGCTCAGTGCTCAGGGTGCTGGGTGCTCAGTACTCAGGGTGCTCAGTGCTCAGGGTGCTGGGTGCTCAGTGCTCGGGGTGCTGGGTACTCAGTGCTCAGTACACAGGGTGCTGAGTGCTCAGTGCTCAGGGTGCTGGGTGCTCAGTACTCAGGGTGCTGGGTGCTCAGTGCTCAGGGTGCTGGGTGCTCAGTACTCAGGGTGCTCAGTGCTCAGGGTGCTGGGTGCTCAGTGCTCGGGGTGCTGGGTGCTCAGTGCTCAGTACTCAGGGTGCTGGGTGCTCAGTGCTCAGGGTGCTGGGTGCTCAGTACTCAGGGTGCTGGGTGCTCAGTGCTCAGGGTGCTGGGTGCTCAGTACTCAGGGTGCTGGGTCCTCAGTGCTCAGGGTGCTGGGTGCTCAGTGCTCGGGGTGCTCAGTACTCAGGGTGCTGTGTGTTCAGTGCTCAGGGTACTGGGTGCTCAGTACTCAGGGTGCTCGGTGCTTAGTACTCAGGGTGCTGGGTGCTCAGTACTCCGGGTGCTGGGTGCTCAGTGCTCGGGGTGCTCGGTGCTCAGTGCTCAGGGTGCTGGGTGCTCAGTACTCAGGGTGCTCATTGCTCAGGGTGCTGGGTGCTCAGTACTCAGGGTGCTGGGTGCTCAGTACTCAGGGTGCTCAGTGCTCAGTACTCAGGGTGCTCAGTGCTCAGTACTCAGGGTGCTCAGTGCTCAGGGTGCTGGGTGCTCAGTGCTCGGGGTGCTGGGTGCTCAGTGCTCACGGTGCTGTGTGCTCAGTACTCAGGGTGCTCAGTACTCAGGGTGCTGGGTGCTCAGTGCTCAGGGTGCTGGGTGCTCAGTGCTCAGGGTGCTGGGTGCTCAGTGCTCAGGGTGCTCGGTGCTCAGTGCTCAGGTTGCTGGGTGCTCAATACTCAGGGTGCTGGGTGCTCAGTACTCAGGGTGCTCAGTGCTCAGTACTCAGGGTGCTCAGTGCTCATGGTGCTGGGTGCTCAGTGCTCGGGGTGCTGGGTACTCAGTCCTCAGGGTGCTGGGTGCTCAGGTCTCAGGGTGCTGGGTGCTCGGTGCTCAGTACACTGGGTGCTCAGTACTCAGGGTGCTGGGTGCTC
This sequence comes from Microtus oregoni, assembly GCF_018167655.1. NCBI lineage: Eukaryota > Metazoa > Chordata > Mammalia > Rodentia > Cricetidae > Microtus > Microtus oregoni. The sequence goes on from NW_024543312.1 coordinate 39,273, forward strand.
AGTACTCAGGGTGCTCGATGCTTGGGGTGCTGGGTGCTCAGTTCTCAGGGTGCTCAGTGCTTGGGGTGCAGGCTGCTCAGTACTCAGGGTGCTGGTTGCTCAGTGCTCAGGGTGCTGGGTGCTGAGTACTCAGGGTGCTGGGTGCTCAGTACTCAGGGTGCTGGGTGCTCAGTGCTCGGGGTGCTGGGTCCTCAGTGCTACGGGTGCAGGGTGCTCAGTGCTCGGGGTGCTGGGTGCTCAGTGCTCGGGGCGCTGGGTGCTCAGTGCTCGGGGTGCTCGGTGCTCAGTACTCAGGGTGCTGGGTGCTCAGTGCTCAGGGTGCTCGGTGCTCAGTACTCAGGGTGCTGGGTGCTCAGTGCTCAGTGTGCTCGGTGCTCAGTACGTTGGGTGCTCAGTACTCAGGGTGTTGGGTGCTCAGTGCTCAGGGTGATCGGTGCTCAGTCCTCAGGGTGCTCAGTGCTCAGGGCGCTGGGTGCTCAGTGCTCGGGGTGCTGGGTGCTGAGTGCTCAGGGTGCTGGGTGCTCAGTACTCGGGGTGCTCGGTGCTCAGTACTCAGGGTGCTGGGTGCTCACTACTCAGGGTGCTGGGTGCTCAGTGATCAGGGTGCTCTCTGCTCAGTACTCAGGGTGCTGGGTGCTCAGTGCTCAGGGTGCTGGGTGCTCAGTACTCAGGGTGCTGGGTGCTCAGTGCTCAGGGTGATCGGTGCTCAGTCCTCAGGGTGCTCAGTACTCAGGGTGCTGGGTGCTCAGTGCTCAGGTTGCTCAGTACTCAGGGTGCTGAGTACTCAGTACTCAGGGTGCTGTGTGCTCAGTGCTCGGGGTGCTGGGTGCTCAGTACTCAGGGTGCTGGGTGCTCAGTGCTCAGGGTGCTGGGTGCTCAGTACTCAGGGTGCTCGGTGCTCAGTACTCAGGGTGCTCAGTGCTCGGGGAGCTCGGTGCTCAGTACTCAGGGTGCTGGGTGCTCAGTACTCAGTGCTCGGGGTCCTGGGTGCTCAGCGCTCTGGGTGCTTAGTGCACAGTACTCAGGGTGCTGGGTGCTCAGTATTCAGGGTGCTCAGTGCTCGGGGTGCTGGGTGCTCATTACTCAGGATGCTGGGTGCTCAGTACTCAGGGTGCTGGGTGCTCATTCTCGTGGTGCTGGGTGCTCAGTGCTCGGGGTGCTGGGTGCTCAGTACTCGGGGTGCTGGGTGCTCAGTGCTCAGCGTGCTGGGTGCTCAGTACTCAGGGTGCTCGTTTCTCAGTACTCAGGGTGCTGGGTGCTCATTCTCGGGGTTCTGGGTGCTCAGTGCTCAGGGTGCTGGGTTCTCAGTGCTCAGGGTCCTCGGTGCTCAGTACTCAGGGTGCTCAGTACTCAGCGTGCTTTGTGCTCAGTGCTCAGGGTGCTGGGTGCTCAGTACTCAGGGTGCTGGGTGCTCAGTACTCAGGGTGCTGGGTGCTCAGTACTCAGTGTGGTGGGTGCTCAGTGCTTAGGGTGCTGAGTGCTCAGTACTCAGGGTGCTGGGTGCTCAGTGCTCAGGGTGCTGGGTGCTCAGTGCTCGGGGTGCTCGGTGCTCAGTACTCAGGGTGCTGGGTCCTCAGTGCTCGGGGTGCTGGGTGCTCAGTGCTCAGGGTTCTGGGTGCTCAGTACTCGGGGTGCTCGGTGCTCAGTACTCAGGGTGCTGGGTGCTCAGTACTCAGGGTGCTGGGTGCTCAGTACTCAGGGTGCTCGGTGCTCAGTACTCAGGGTGCTGGGTGCTCAGTGCTCAGGTGCTGGGTGCTAAGTACTCAGGGTGCTGGGTGCTCAGTACTCAGGGTGCTGGGTCCTTAGTGCTCAGGGTGCTGGGTGCTCAGCACTCAGGGTGCTCAGTACTCAGGGTGCTGGGTGCTCAGTGCTCGGGGTGCTGGGTGCTCTGTACTCAGGGTGCTCAGTACTCAGGGTGCTGGGTGCTCAGAACTCAGGGTGCTGGGTGCTCAGTACTCAGGGTGCTGGGTGCTCAGTACTCAGGGTGCTGGGTGCTCAGTACTCAGGGTGCTGGGTGCTCAGTGCTCGGGGTGCTGGGTGCTCATTAATCAGGGTACTGGGTGCTCAGTACTCAGGGAGCTCAGTGCTTGGGGTGCTGGGTGCTCAGTACTCAGGGTGCTCAGTGCTTGGGATGCTGGGTGCTCAGTACTCAGGGTGCTGGATGCTCAGTGCTCAGGGTGCTGGGTGCTGAGTACTCAGGGTGCTGGGTGCTCAGTACTCAGTGTGCTGGGTGCTCAGTGCTCGGGATGCTGGGTGCTCAGTGCTCGGGGTGCTGAGTGCTCAGTGCTCGGGGTGCTGGGTGCTCAGTGCTCAGGGTGCTGGGTGCTCAGTGCTCGGGGTGCTGGGTGCTCAGTGCTCGGGGTGCCCGGTGCTCAGTGCTCGGGGTGCTGGGTACTCAGTACTCAGCGTGCTCAGTGCTCAGTACTCAGCGTGCTGGGTGCTCAGTGCTCAGGGTGCTCGGTGCTCAGTGCTCAGGGTGCTGGGTGCTCAGTACTCAGCGTGCTCAGTGCTCAGTACTCAGCGTGCTGGGTGCTCAGTGCTCAGGGTGCTCGGTGCTCAGTACTCAGACTGCTCAGTGCTCAGTACTCAGCGTGCTGGGTGCTCAGTGATCAGGATGCTGGGTGCTCAGTACTCAGGGTGCTGGGTGCTCAGTACTCAGGGTGCTGGGTGCTCAGTGGTCGGGGTGCTCGGTTCTTAGTACTCATGGTGCTCGGTGCTCGGGGTGCTGGGTGCTCAGTGCTCGGTGTGCTGGGTGCTCAGTGCTCGGGGTGCTGGGTGCTCAGTACGTTGGGTGCTCAGTACTCAGGGTGCTGGGTGCTCAGTGCTCGGTGTGCTCGGTGCTCAGTACGTTGGGTGCTCAGTACTCAGGGTGCTGGGTGCTCAGTGCTCAGGGTGCTCGGTTCTTAGTACTCATGGTGCTCGGTGCTCGTGGTGCTGGGTGCTCAGTGCTCGGTGTGCTGGGTGCTCAGTGCTCGGGGTGCTGGGTGCTCAGTACGTTGGGTGCTCAGTACTCAGGGTGCTGGGTGCACAGTGCTCGGTGTGCTCGGTGCTCAGTACGTTGGGTGCTCAGTACTCAGGGTGCTGGGTGCTCAGTGCTCAGGGTGATCGGTGATCAGTACTCAGCGTGCACAGTAATAAGGGAGCTGGGTGCTAAGTATAAAGGGTGCTCAGTGCTCGGGGTGCTGGGTGCTCAGTACTCAGGGTGCTGGGTGCTCAGTACTCAGGGTGCTGGGTGCTCATTCTCGGGGTGCTGGGTGCTCAGTGCTCGGGGTGCTGGGTGCTCAGGACTCTGGGTGCTGGGTGCTCAGTGCTCAGCATGCTGGGTGCTCAGTACTCAGGGTGCTCGGTTCTCAGTATTCAGGGTGCTGGGTGCTCATTCTCGGGGTGCTGGGTGCTCAGTGCTCAGGGTCCTCGGTGCTCAGTACTCAGGGTGCTCAATACACAGCGTGCTTTGTGCTCAGTGCTCAGGGTGCTGGGTGCTCAGTACTCAGGTTGCTGAGTGCTCAGTACTCATGGTGCTGGGTGCTCAGTACTCAGGGTGCTCAGTACTCAGTACTCAGGGTGCTGGGTGCTCAGTAATTGGGGTGCTGGGTGCTCAGTGCTCAGGGTGCTGGGTGCTCAGTGCTCCGGGTGCTGGGTGCTCAGTACTCGGGGTGCTCGGTGCTCAGTACTCAGGGTGCTGGGTGCTCAGTACTCAGGGTGCTGGGTGCTCAGTGCTCAGGGTGCTGTGTGCTCAGTACTCAGGTTGCTTGGTGCTCAGTACTCAGGGTGCTGGGTGCTCAGTGCTCAGGGTGCTGGGTGCTTAGTGCTCGGGGTGCTCGGTGCTCATTACTCAGGGTGCTCAGTGCTCAGTACTCAGCGTGCTGGGTGCTCATTGCTCAGGGTGCTGGGTGCTCAGTACTCAGGGTGCTGGGTGCTTAGTACTCAGGGTGCTCGGTCCTCAGTGCTCAGGGTGCTGGGTGCTCAGTACTCAGGGTGCTGGGTGCTCAGTGGTCAGGGTGCTCAGTGCTCAGCACTCAGGGTGCTCGGTGCTCAGTGCTCAGGGTGCTCAGTGCTCAGTACTCAGGGTGCTCAGTGCTCTGGGTGCTGGGTGCTCAGTGCTCAGGGTGCTGGGTGCTCAGTGCTCAGGGTGCTGGGTGCTCAGTACTCATTGTGCTCAGTTCTCAGGGTGCTGGGTGCTCAGTGCTCGGGGTGCTGGGTACTCAGTGCTCAGTACACAGGGTGCTGAGTGCTCAGTGTTCGGGGTGCTGGGTGCTCAGTGCTCAGTACTCAGGGTGCTGGGTGCTTATTGCTCAGGGTGCTGGGTGCTCAGTACTCAGGGTGCTGGGTGCTCAGTGCTCAGGGTGCTGGGTGCTCAGTACTCAGGGTGCTGGGTCCTCAGTGCTCAGGGTGCTGGGTGCTCAGTGCTCGGGGTGCTCAGTACTCAGGGTGATGTGTGTTCAGTGCTCAGGGTACTGGGTGCTCAGTACTCAGGGTGCTCGGTGCTTAGTACTCAGGGTGGTGGGTGCTCAGTACTCCGGGTGCTGGGTGCTCAGTGCTCGGGGTGCTCGGTGCTCAGTGCTCAGGGTGCTGGGTGCTCAGTACTCAGGGTGCTCATTGCTCAGGGTGCTGGGTGTTCAGTACTCAGGGTGCTGGGTGCTCAGTACTCAGGGTGCTCAGTGCTCAGTACTCAGGGTGCTCAGTGCTCAGTACTCAGGGTGCTCTGTGCTCAGGGTGCTGGGTGCTCAGTGCTCGGATTGCTGGGTGCTCAGTGCTCACGGTGCTGTGTGCTCAGTACTCAGGGTGCTCAGTACTCAGGGTGCTGGGTGCTCAGTGCTCGGGGTGCTGGGTACTCAGTCCTCAGGGTGCTGGGTGCTCAGTGCTCAGGGTGCTCGGTGCTCAGTGCTCAGGGTGCTGGGTGCTCAGTACTCAGGGTGCTCGGTGCTCAGTACTCAGGGTGCTGGGTGCTCAGTGCTCTGGGTGCTGGGTGCTCAGTACTCAGGGTGCTGGGTGCTCGGTGCTCAGTACACTGGGTGCCCAGTACTCAGGGTGCTGGGTGCTCAGTACTCAGGGTGCTCGGTGCTTGGGGTGCTGGGTGCTCAGTTCTCAGGGTGCTCAGTGCTTGGGGTGCAGGGTGCTCAGTACTCAGGGTGCTGGTTGCTCAGTGCTCAGGGTGCTGGGTGCTGAGTACTCAGGGTGCTGGGTGCTCAGTACTCAGGGTGCTGGGTGCTCAGTGCTCGGGGTGCTGGGTGCTCAGTGCTCGGGTTGCTGGGTGCTCAGTGCTCGGGGTGCTGGGTGCTCAGTGCTCGGGGTGCTGGGTGCTCAGTGCTCAGGGTGCTGGGTGCTCATTTCTCGGGTGCTGTATGCTCAGTGCGCGGTGTGCTCGGTGCTCAGTGCTCGGGGTGGTGGGTGCTCAGTACTCGGGGTGCTCAGTGCTCAGTACTCAGGGTGCTGGGTTCTCAGTACTCAGGGTGCTGGGTGCTCATTGCTCGGGGTGCTGGGTCCTCAGTGCTACGGGTGCTGGGTGCTCAGTGCTCGGGGTGCTGGGTGCTCAGTGCTTGGGGCGCTGGGTGCTCAGTGCTCGGGGTGCTCGGTGCTCAGTACTCAGGGTGCTGGGTGCTCAGTGCTCAGGGTGCTCGGTGCTCAGTACTCAGGGTGCTGGGTGCTCAGTGCTCAGTGTGCTCGGTGCTCAGTACGTTGGGTGCTCAGTACTCAGGGTGTTGGGTGCTCAGTGCTCAGGGAGATCGGTGCTCAGTACTCACGGTGCTCAGTACTCAGGGTGCTGGGTGCTCAGGGCTCGGGGTGCTGGGAGCTCAGTACTCAGGGTGCTGGGTGCTCAGTGCTCGGGGTGCTGGGTGCTGAGTGCTCAGGGTGCTGGGTGCTCAGTACTCGGGGTGCTCGGTGCTCAGTACTCAGGGTGCTGGGTGCTCACTACTCAGGGTGCTGGGTGCTCAGTGATCAGGGTGCTCTCTGCTCAGTACTCAGGGTGCTGGGTGCTCAGTGCTCAGGGTGCTGGGCGCTCAGTACTCAGGGTGCTGGGTGCTCAGTGCTCAGGGTGATCGGTGCTCAGTCCTCAGGGTGCTCAGTACTCAGGGTGCTGGGTGCTCAGTGCTCAGGTTGCTCAGTACTCAGGGTGCTGGGTACTCAGTACTCAGGGTGCTGTGTGCTCAGTGCTCGGGGTGCTGGGTGCTCAGTACTCAGGGTGCTGGGTGCTCAGTGCTCAGGGTGCTGGGTGCTCAGTACTCAGGGTGCTGGGTGCTCAGTACTCAGGGTGCTCAGTGCTCGGGGTGCTGGGTGCTCAGTGCTCGGGGTGCTCGGTGCTCAGTGCTCGGGGTGCTGGGTACTCAGTACTCGGGGTGCTCAGTGCTCAGTACTCAGGGTGCTGGGTGCTCAGTGCACAGGGTGCTGGGTGCTCAGTGCTCGGGGTGCTGGGTGCTCGGTGCTCAGGTTGCTGGGTGCTCAGTACTCGGGGTGGTGGGTGCTCAGTACTCAGGGTGCTGGGTGCTCATTGCTCGGGGTGCTGGGTGCTCAGTGCTCCGGGTGCTGGGTGCTCAGTGCTTGGGGTGCTGGGTGCTCAGTGCTCAGGGTGCTGGGTGCTCAGTGCTCGGGGTGCTCGGTGCTCAGTACTCAGGGTTCTGTGTGCTCAGTGCTCAGGGTGCTCGGTGCTCAGTACTCAGGGTGCTGGGTGCTCAGTGCTCGGTGTCCTCGGTGCTCAGTACTCAGGGTGCTCAGTGCTCAGTACTCAGCGTGCTGGGTGCTCAGTGCTCAGTACTCATCGTGCTGGGTGCTCAGTGCTCAGGGTGCTGGGTGCTCAGTACTCAGGGTGCTGGGTGCTTAGTACTCAGGGTGCTCGGTCCTCAGTGCTCAGGGTGCTCAGTGCTCAGTACTCAGCGTGCTGGGTGCTCAGTGCTCAGTACTCATCGTGCTGGGTGCTCAGTGCTCAGGGTGCTGGGTGCTCAGTACACAGGGTGCTGGGTGCTTAGTACTCAGGGTGCTCGGTCCTCAGTGCTCAGGGTGCTGGGTGCTCAGTACTCAGGGTGCTGGGTGCTCAGTGGTCAGGGTGCTCAGTGCTCAGCACTCAGGGTGCTCGGTGCTCAGTGCTCAGGGTGCTCAGTGCTCAGTACTCAGGGTGCTCAGTGCTCTGGGTGCTGGGTGCTCAGTGCTCAGGGTGCTGGGTGCTCAGTGCTCAGGGTGCTGGGTGCTCAGTACTCAGGGTGCTCAGTGCTCAGGGTGCTGGGTGCTCAGTGCTCGGGGTGCTGGGTACTCAGTGCTCAGTACACAGGGTGCTGAGTGCTCAGTGCTCAGGGTGCTGGGTGCTCAGTACTCAGGGTGCTGGGTGCTCAGTGCTCAGGGTGCTGGGTGCTCAGTACTCAGGGTGCTCAGTGCTCAGGGTGCTGGGTGCTCAGTGCTCGGGGTGCTGGGTGCTCAGTGCTCAGGGTGCTGGGTGCTCAGTGCTCGGGGTGCTGGGTACTCAGTGCTCAGTACTCAGGGTGCTGGGTGCTCAGTGCTCAGGGTGCTGGGTGCTCAGTACTCAGGGTGCTGGGTGCTCAGTGCTCAGGGTGCTGGGTGCTCAGTACTCAGGGTGCTGGGTGCTCAGTGCTCAGGGTGCTGGGTGCTCAGTGCTCGGGGTGCTCAGTACTCAGGGTGCTGTGTGTTCAGTGCTCAGGGTACTGGGTGCTCAGTACTCAGGGTGCTCGGTGCTTAGTACTCAGGGTGCTGGGTGCTCAGTACTCCGGGTGCTGGGTGCTCAGTGCTCGGGGTGCTCGGTGCTCAGTGCTCAGGGTGCTGGGTGCTCAGTACTCAGGGTGCTCATTGCTCAGGGTGCTGGGTGCTCAGTACTCAGGGTGCTGGGTGCTCAGTACTCAGGGTGCTCAGTGCTCAGTACTCAGGGTGCTCAGTGCTCAGTACTCAGGGTGCTCAGTGCTCAGGGTGCTGGGTGCTCAGTGCTCGGGGTGCTGGGTGCTCAGTGCTCACGGTGCTGTGTGCTCAGTACTCAGGGTGCTCAGTACTCAGGGTGCTGGGTGCTCAGTGCTCAGGGTGCTGGGTGCTCAGTGCTCAGGGTGCTGGGTGCTCAGTGCTCAGGGTGCTCGGTGCTCAGTGCTCAGGTTGCTGGGTGCTCAATACTCAGGGTGCTGGGTGCTCAGTACTCAGGGTGCTCAGTGCTCAGTACTCAGGGTGCTCAGTGCTCATGGTGCTGGGTGCTCAGTGCTCGGGGTGCTGGGTACTCAGTCCTCAGGGTGCTGGGTGCTCAGGTCTCAGGGTGCTGGGTGCTCGGTGCTCAGTACACTGGGTGCTCAGTACTCAGGGTGCTGGGTGCTCAGTACTCAGGGTGCTCGATGCTTGGGGTGCTGGGTGCTCAGTTCTCAGGGTGCTCAGTGCTTGGGGTGCAGGCTGCTCAGTACTCAGGGTGCTGGTTGCTCAGTGCTCAGGGTGCTGGGTGCTGAGTACTCAGGGTGCTGGGTGCTCAGTACTCAGGGTGCTGGGTGCTCAGTGCTCGGGGTGCTGGGTCCTCAGTGCTACGGGTGCAGGGTGCTCAGTGCTCGGGGTGCTGGGTGCTCAGTGCTCGGGGCGCTGGGTGCTCAGTGCTCGGGGTGCTCGGTGCTCAGTACTCAGGGTGCTGGGTGCTCAGTGCTCAGGGTGCTCGGTGCTCAGTACTCAGGGTGCTGGGTGCTCAGTGCTCAGTGTGCTCGGTGCTCAGTACGTTGGGTGCTCAGTACTCAGGGTGTTGGGTGCTCAGTGCTCAGGGTGATCGGTGCTCAGTCCTCAGGGTGCTCAGTGCTCAGGGCGCTGGGTGCTCAGTGCTCGGGGTGCTGGGTGCTGAGTGCTCAGGGTGCTGGGTGCTCAGTACTCGGGGTGCTCGGTGCTCAGTACTCAGGGTGCTGGGTGCTCACTACTCAGGGTGCTGGGTGCTCAGTGATCAGGGTGCTCTCTGCTCAGTACTCAGGGTGCTGGGTGCTCAGTGCTCAGGGTGCTGGGTGCTCAGTACTCAGGGTGCTGGGTGCTCAGTGCTCAGGGTGATCGGTGCTCAGTCCTCAGGGTGCTCAGTACTCAGGGTGCTGGGTGCTCAGTGCTCAGGTTGCTCAGTACTCAGGGTGCTGAGTACTCAGTACTCAGGGTGCTGTGTGCTCAGTGCTCGGGGTGCTGGGTGCTCAGTACTCAGGGTGCTGGGTGCTCAGTGCTCAGGGTGCTGGGTGCTCAGTACTCAGGGTGCTCGGTGCTCAGTACTCAGGGTGCTCAGTGCTCGGGGAGCTCGGTGCTCAGTACTCAGGGTGCTGGGTGCTCAGTACTCAGTGCTCGGGGTCCTGGGTGCTCAGCGCTCTGGGTGCTTAGTGCACAGTACTCAGGGTGCTGGGTGCTCAGTATTCAGGGTGCTCAGTGCTCGGGGTGCTGGGTGCTCATTACTCAGGATGCTGGGTGCTCAGTACTCAGGGTGCTGGGTGCTCATTCTCGTGGTGCTGGGTGCTCAGTGCTCGGGGTGCTGGGTGCTCAGTACTCGGGGTGCTGGGTGCTCAGTGCTCAGCGTGCTGGGTGCTCAGTACTCAGGGTGCTCGTTTCTCAGTACTCAGGGTGCTGGGTGCTCATTCTCGGGGTTCTGGGTGCTCAGTGCTCAGGGTGCTGGGTTCTCAGTGCTCAGGGTCCTCGGTGCTCAGTACTCAGGGTGCTCAGTACTCAGCGTGCTTTGTGCTCAGTGCTCAGGGTGCTGGGTGCTCAGTACTCAGGGTGCTGGGTGCTCAGTACTCAGGGTGCTGGGTGCTCAGTACTCAGTGTGGTGGGTGCTCAGTGCTTAGGGTGCTGAGTGCTCAGTACTCAGGGTGCTGGGTGCTCAGTGCTCAGGGTGCTGGGTGCTCAGTGCTCGGGGTGCTCGGTGCTCAGTACTCAGGGTGCTGGGTCCTCAGTGCTCGGGGTGCTGGGTGCTCAGTGCTCAGGGTTCTGGGTGCTCAGTACTCGGGGTGCTCGGTGCTCAGTACTCAGGGTGCTGGGTGCTCAGTACTCAGGGTGCTGGGTGCTCAGTACTCAGGGTGCTCGGTGCTCAGTACTCAGGGTGCTGGGTGCTCAGTGCTCAGGTGCTGGGTGCTAAGTACTCAGGGTGCTGGGTGCTCAGTACTCAGGGTGCTGGGTCCTTAGTGCTCAGGGTGCTGGGTGCTCAGCACTCAGAGTGCTCAGTACTCAGGGTGCTGGGTGCTCAGTGCTCGGGGTGCTGGGTGCTCTGTACTCAGGGTGCTCAGTACTCAGGGTGCTGGGTGCTCAGAACTCAGGGTGCTGGGTGCTCAGTACTCAGGGTGCTGGGTGCTCAGTACTCAGGGTGCTGGGTGCTCAGTACTCAGGGTGCTGGCTGCTCAGTGCTCGGGGTGCTGGGTGCTCATTAATCAGGGTACTGGGTGCTCAGTACTCAGGGAGCTCAGTGCTTGGGGTGCTGGGTGCTCAGTACTCAGGGTGCTCAGTGCTTGGGATGCTGGGTGCTCAGTACTCAGGGTGCTGGATGCTCAGTGCTCAGGGTGCTGGGTGCTGAGTACTCAGGGTGCTGGGTGCTCAGTACTCAGTGTGCTGGGTGCTCAGTGCTCGATATGCTGGGTGCTCAGTGCTCGGGGTGCTGAGTGCTCAGTGCTCGGGGTGCTGGGTGCTCAGTGCTCAGGGTGCTGGGTGCTCAGTGCTCGGGGTGCTGGGTGCTCAGTGCTCGGGGTGCCCGGTGCTCAGTGCTCGGGGTGCTGGGTACTCAGTACTCGGGGTGCTCAGTGCTCAGTACTCAGGGTGCTGGGTGCTCAGTGCTCAGGGTGCTGGGTGCTCAGTACTCAGCGTGCTCAGTGCTCAGTACTCAGCGTGCTGGGTGCTCAGTGCTCAGGGTGCTCGGTGCTCAGTACTCAGACTGCTCAGTGCTCAGTACTCAGCGTGCTGGGTGCTCAGTGATCAGGATGCTGGGTGCTCAGTACTCAGGGTGCTGGGTGCTCAGTGGTCGGGGTGCTCAGTGCTCAGCACTCAGGGTGCTCGGTGCTCAGTGCTCAGGGTGCTCAGTGCTCAGTACTCAGGGTGCTCAGTGCTCTGGGTGCTGGGTGCTCAGTGCTCAGGGTGCTGGGTGCTCAGTGCTCAGGGTGCTGGGTGCTCAGTACTCAGGGTGCTCAGTGCTCAGGGTGCTGGGTGCTCAGTACTCGGGGTGCTGGGTACTCAGTGCTCAGTACACAGGGTGCTGAGTGCTCAGTGCTCGGGGTGCTGGGTGCTCAGTGCTCAGTACTCAGGGTGCTGGGTGCTCAGTGCTCAGGGTGCTGGGTGCTCAGTACTCAGGGTGCTGGGTGCTCAGTGCTCAGGGTGCTGGGTGCTCAGTACTCAGGGTGCTGGGTCCTCAGTGCTCAGGGTGCTGGGTGCTCAGTGCTCGGGGTGCTCAGTACTCAGGGTGCTGTGTGTTCAGTGCTCAGGGTACTGGGTGCTCAGTACTCAGGGTGCTCTGTGCTTAGTACTCAGGGTGCTGGGTGCTCAGTACTCCGGGTGCTGGGTGCTCAGTGCTCGGGGTGCTCGGTGCTCAGTGCTCAGGGTGCTGGGTGCTCAGTACTCAGGGTGCTCATTGCTCAGGGTGATGGGTGCTCAGTACTCAGGGTGCTGGGTGCTCAGTACTCAGGGTGCTCAGTGCTCAGTACTCAGGGTGCTCAGTGCTCAGTCCTCAGGGTGCTCAGTGCTCAGGGTGCTGGGTGCTCAGTGCTCGGGGTGCTGGGTGCTCAGTGCTCACGGTGCTGTGTGCTCAGTACTCAGGGTGCTCAGTACTCAGGGTGCTGGGTGCTCAGTGCTCAGGGTGCTGGGTGCTCAGTGCTCAGGGTGCTCGGTGCTCAGTGCTCAGGTTGCTGTGTGCTCAATACTCAGGGTGCTGGGTGCTCAGTACTCAGGGTGCTCAGTGCTCAGTACTGAGGGTGCTCAGTGCTCAGGGTGCTGGGTGCTCAGTTCTCAGGGTGCTCGGTTCTTAGTACTCATGGTGCTCGGTGCTCGGGGTGTTGGGGGCTCAGTAATCAGGGTGCTGGGTGCTCAGTGCTCAGGGTGCTGGGTGCTCAGTGCTCAGGGTGCTCGGTTCTTAGTACTCATGGTGCTCAGTGCTCGGGGTGCTGGGGGCTCAGTAATCAGGGTGCTGGGTGCTCAGTGCTCAGGGTGCTGGGTGCTCAGTGCTCAGGGTGCTCGGTTCTTAGTACTCATGGTGCTCGGTGCTCGGGGTGCTGGGTGCTCAGTGCTCGCTGTGCTGGGTGCTCTGTGCTCGGGGTGCTGGGTGCTGAGTGCTCGGTGTGCTGGGTGCTCAGTGCTGGGGGTGCTGGGTGCTCAGTGCTCGGGGTGCTGGGTGCTCAGTGCTCAGTGTGCTGGGTGCTCAGTGCTCGGGGTGCTCGGTACTCGGTACTCAGGGTTTTGTGTGCTCAGTGCTCAGGGTGCTCGGTGCTCAGTACTCAGGGTGCTGGGTGCTCAGTGCTCGGTGTGCTCGGTGCTCAGTACGTTGGGTGCTCAGTACTCAGGGTGCTGGGTGCTCAGTGCTCAGGGTGATCGGTGATCAGTACTCAGCGTGCACAGTAATCAGGGAGCTGGGTGCTAAGTATTCAGGGTGCTCAGTGCTCGGGGTGCTGGGTGCTCAGTACTCAGGGTGCTGGGTGCTCAGTACTCAGGGTGCTGGGTGCTCATTCTCGGGGTGCTGGGTGCTCAGTGCTCGGGGTGCTGGGTGCTCAGGACTCGGGGTGCTGGGTGCTCAGTGCTCAGCATGCTGGGTGCTCAGTACTCAGGGTGCTCGGTTCTCAGTATTCAGGGTGCTGGGTGCTCATTCTCGGGGTGCTGGGTGCTCAGTGCTCGGGGTGCTGGGTGCTCAGTGCTCAGGGTCCTCGGTGCTCAGTACTCAGGGTGCTCAGTACTCAGCGTGCTTTGTGCTCAGTGCTCAGGGTGCTGGGTGCTCAGTACTCAGGTTGCTGAGTGCTCAGTACTCACGGTGCTGGGTGCTCAGTACTCAGGGTGCTCAGTACTCAGTACTCAGGGTGCTGGGTGCTCAGTAATTGGGGTGCTGGGTGCTCAGTGCTCAGGGTGCTGGGTGCTCAGTGCTCCGGGTGCTGGGTGCTCAGTACTCGGGGTGCTCGGTGCTCAGTACTCAGGGTGCTGGGTGCTCAGTACTCAGGGTGCTGGGTGCTCAGTGCTCAGGGTGCTTTGTGCTCAGTACTCAGGTTGCTGGGTGCTCAGTACTCAGGGTGCTGGGTGCTCAGTGCTCAGGGTGCTGGGTGCTTAGTGCTCGGGGTACTCGGTGCTCATTACTCAGGGTGCTCAGTGCTCAGTACTCAGCGTGCTGGGTGCTCAGTGCTCAGTACTCAGCGTGCTTTGTGCTCATTGCTCAGGGTGCTGGGTGCTCAGTACTCAGGGTGCTGGGTGCTTAGTACTCAGGGTGCTCGGTCCTCAGTGCTCAGGGTGCTGGGTGCTCAGTACTCAGGGTGCTGGGTGCTCAGTGGTCAGGGTGCTCAGTGCTCAGCACTCAGGGTGCTCGGTGCTCAGTGCTCAGGGTGCTCAGTGCTCAGTACTCAGGGTGCTCAGTGCTCTGGGTGCTCAGTGCTCAGTGTGCTGGGTGCTCAGTGCTCAGGGTGCTGGGTGCTCAGTACTCATTGTGCTCAGTGCTCAGGGTGCTGGGTGCTCAGTGCTCGGGGTGCTGGGTACTCAGTGCTCAGTACACAGGGTGCTGAGTGCTCAGTGTTCGGGGTGCTGGGTGCTCAGTGCTCAGTACTCAGGGTGCTGGGTGCTCAGTGCTCAGGGTGCTGGGTGCTCAGTACTCAGGGTGCTGGGTGCTCAGTGCTCAGGGTGCTGGGTGCTCAGTACTCAGGGTGCTGGGTCCTCAGTGCTCAGGGTGCTGGGTGCTCAGTGCTCGGGGTGCTCAGTACTCAGGGTGCTGTGTGTTCAGTGCTCAGGGTACTGGGTGCTCAGTACTCAGGGTGCTCGGTGCTTAGTACTCAGGGTGCTGGGTGCTCAGTACTCCGGGTGCTGGGTGCTCAGTGCTCGGGGTGCTCGGTGCTCAGTGCTCAGGGTGCTGGGTGCTCAGTACTCAGGGTGCTCATTGCTCAGGGTGCTGTGTGCTCAGTACTCAGGGTGCTGGGTGCTCAGTACTCAGGGTGCTCAGTGCTCAGTACTCAGGGTGCTCAGTGCTCAGTACTCAGGGTGCTCAGTGCTCAGGGTGCTGGGTGCACAGTGCTCGGATTGCTGGGTGCTCAGTGCTCACGGTGCTGTGTGCTCAGTACTCAGGGTGCTCAGTACTCAGGGTGCTAGGTGCTCAGTGCTCGGCGTGCTGGGTACTCAGTCCTCAGGGTGCTGGGTGCTCAGTGCTCAGGGTGTTCGGTGCTCAGTGCTCAGGGTGCTGGGTGCTCAGTACTCAGGGTGCTCGGTGCTCAGTACTCAGGGTGCTGGGTGCTCAGTACTCAGGGTGCTGGGTGCTCAGGGCTCGGGGTGCTGGGAGCTCAGTACTCAGGGTGCTGGGTGCTCAGTGCTCGGGGTGCTGGGTGCTGAGTGCTCAGGGTGCTGGGTGCTCAGTACTCGGGGTGCTCGGTGCTCAGTACTCAGGGTGCTGGGTGCTCACTACTCAGGGTGCTGGGTGCTCAGTGATCAGGGTGCTCTCTGCTCAGTACTCAGGGTGCTGGGTGCTCAGTGCTCAGGGTGCTGGGTGCTCAGTACTCAGGGTGCTGGGTGCTCAGTGCTCAGGGTGATCGGTGCTCAGTCCTCAGGGTGCTCAGTACTCAGGGTGCTGGGTGCTCAGTGCTCAGGTTGCTCAGTACTCAGGGTGCTGGGTACTCACTACTCAGGGTGCTGTGTGCTCAGTGCTCGGGGTGCTGGGTGCTCAGTACTCAGGGTGCTGGGTGCTCAGTGCTCAGGGTGCTGGGTGCTCAGTACTCAGGGTGCTGGGTGCTCAGTACTCAGGGTGCTCAGTGCTCGGGGTGCTGGGTGCTCAGAGCTCGGGGTGCTCGGTGCTCAGTGCTCGGGGTGCTGGGTACTCAGTACTCGGGGTGCTCAGTGCTCAGTACTCAGGGTGCTGGGTGCTCAGTGCACAGGGTGCTGGGTGCTCAGTGCTCGGGGTGCTGGGTGCTCGGTGCTCAGGTTGCTGGGTGCTCAGTACTCGGGGTGGTGGGTGCTCAGTACTCAGGGTGCTGGGTGCTCATTGCTCGGGGTGCTGGGTGCTCAGTGCTCCGGGTGCTGGGTGCTCAGTGCTCGGGGTGCTGGGTGCTCAGTGCTCAGGGTGCTGGGTGCTCAGTGCTCGGGGTGCTCGGTGCTCAGTACTCAGCGTTCTGTGTGCTCAGTGCTCAGGGTGCTCGGTGCTCAGTACTCAGGGTGCTGGGTGCTCAGTGCTCGGTGTCCTCGGTGCTCAGTACTCAGGGTGCTCAGTGCTCAGTACTCAGCGTGCTGGGTGCTCAGTGCTCAGTACTCATCGTGCTGTGTGCTCAGTGCTCAGGGTGCTGGGTGCTCAGTACTCAGGGTGCTGGGTGCTTAGTACTCAGGGTGCTCGGTCCTCAGTGCTCAGGGTGCTCAGTGCTCAGTACTCAGCGTGCTGGGTGCTCAGTGCTCAGTACTCATCGTGCTGGGTGCTCAGTGCTCAGGGTGCTGGGTGCTCAGTACACAGGGTGCTGGGTGCTTAGTACTCAGGGTGCTCGGTCCTCAGTGCTCAGGGTGCTTGGTGCTCAGTACTCAGGGTGCTGGGTGCTCAGTGGTCAGGGTGCTCAGTGCTCAGCACTCAGGGTGCTCGGTGCTCAGTGCTCAGGGTGCTCAGTGCTCAGTACTCAGGGTGCTCAGTGCTCTGGGTGCTGGGTGCTCAGTGCTCAGGGTGCTGGGTGCTCAGTGCTCAGGGTGCTGGGTGCTCAGTACTCAGGGTGCTCAGTGCTCAGGGTGCTGGGTGCTCAGTGCTCGGGGTGCTGGGTACTCAGTGCTCAGTACACAGGGTGCTGAGTGCTCAGTGCTCGGGGTGCTGGGTGCTCAGTGCTCAGTACTCAGGGTGCTGGGTGCTCAGTGCTCAGGGTGCTGGGTGCTCAGTACTCAGGGTGCTGGGTGCTCAGTGCTCAGGGTGCTGGGTGCTCAGTACTCAGGGTGCTGGGTCCTCAGTGCTCAGGGTGCTGGGTGCTCAGTGCTCGGGGTGCTCAGTACTCAGGGTGCTGTGTGTTCAGTGCTCAGGGTACTGGGTGCTCAGTACTCAGGGTGCTCGGTGCTTAGTACTCAGGGTGCTGGGTGCTCAGTACTGAGGGTGCTGGGTGCTCAGTGCTCGGGGTGCTCGGTGCTCAGTGCTCAGGGTGCTGGGTGCTCAGTACTCAGGGTGCTCATTGCTCAGGGTGCTGGGTGCTCAGTACTCAGGGTGCTCAGTGCTCAGTACTCAGGGTGCTCAGTGCTCAGTACTCAGGGTGCTCAGTGCTCAGGGTGCTGGGTGCTCAGTGCTCGGGGTGCTGGGTGCTCAGTGCTCACGGTGCTGTGTGCTCAGTACTCAGGGTGCTCAGTACTCAGGGTGGTGGGTGCTCAGTGCTCAGGGTGCTGGGTGCTCAGTGCTCAGGGTGCTGGGTGCTCAGAGCTCAGGGTGCTCGGTGCTCAGTGCTCAGGTTGCTGGGTGCTCAATACTCAGGGTGCTGGGTGCTCAGTACTAAGGGTGCTCAGTGCTCAGTACTCAGGGTGCTCAGTGGTCAGGGTGCTGGGTGCTCAGTGCTCGGGGTGCTGGGTACTCAGTCCTCAGGGTGCTGGGTGCTCAGGTCTCAGGGTGCTCGGTGCTCAGTGCTCAGGGTGCTGGGTGCTCAGTACTCAGGGTGCTCGGTGCTCAGTACTCAGGGTGCTGGGTGCTCAGTGCTCAGGGTGCTGGGTGCTCAGTACTCAGGGTGCTGGGTGCTCGGTGCTCAGTACACTGGGTGCTCAGTACTCAGGGTGCTGGGTGCTCAGTACTCAGGGTGCTCGATGCTTGGGGTGCTGGGTGCTCAGTTCTCAGGGTGCTCAGTGCTTGGGGTGCAGGCTGCTCAGTACTCAGGGTGCTGGTTGCTCAGTGCTCAGGGTGCTGGGTGCTGAGTACTCAGGGTGCTGGGTGCTCAGTACTCAGGGTGCTGGGTGCTCAGTGCTCGGGGTGCTGGTTGCTCAGTGCTCGGGTTGCTGGGTGCACAGTGCTCGGGGTGCTGGGTGCTCAGTGCTCGGGGTGCTGGGTGCTCAGCGCTCAGGGTGCTGGATGCTCATTGCTCGGGGTGCTGTGTGCTCAGTGCTCGGTGTGCTTGGTGCTTAGTGCTCGGGGTGGTGGGTGCTCAGTACTCGGGGTGCTCAGTGCTCAGTACTCAGGGTGCTGGGTGCTCAGTACTCAGGGTGCTGGGTGCTCATTACTCGGGGTGCTGGGTCCTCAGTGCTACGGGTGCAGGGTGCTCAGTGCTCGGGGTGCTGGGTGCTCAGTGCTCGGGGCGCTGGGTGCTCAGTGCTCGGGGTGCTCGGTGCTCAGTACTCAGGGTGCTGGGTGCTCAGTGCTCAGTGTGCTCGGTGCTCAGTACGTTGGGTGCTCAGTACTCAGGGTGTTGGGTGCTCAGTGCTCAGGGTGATCGGTGCTCAGTCCTCAGGGTGCTCAGTGCTCAGAGCGCTGGGTGCTCAGTGCTCGGGGTGCTGGGTGCTGAGTGCTCAGGGTGCTGGGTGCTCAGTACTCGGGGTGCTCGGTGCTCAGTACTCAGGCTGCTGGGTGCTCACTACTCAGGGTGCTGGGTGCTCAGTGATCAGGGTGCTCTCTGCTCAGTACTCAGGGTGCTGGGGGCTCAGTGCACAGGGTGCTGGGTGCTCAGTACTCAGGGTGCTGGGTGCTCAGTGCTCAGGGTGATCGGTGCTCAGTCCTCAGGGTGCTCAGTACTCAGGGTGCTGGGTGCTCAGTGCTCAGGTTGCTCAGTACTCAGGGTGCTGAGTACTCAGTACTCAGGGTGCTGAGTACTCAGTACTCAGGGTGCTGTGTGCTCAGTGCTCGGGGTGCTGGGTGCTCAGTACTCAGGGTGCTGGGTGCTCAGTGCTCAGGGTGCTGGGTGCTCAGTACTCAGGGTGCTCGGTGCTCAGTACTCAGGGTGCTCAGTGCTCGGGGAGCTCGGTGCTCAGTACTCAGGGTGCAGGGTGCTCAGTACTCAGTGCTCGGGGTCCTGGGTGCTCAGCGCTCTGGGTGCTTAGTGCACAGTACTCAGGGTGCTGGGTGCTCAGTATTCAGGGTGCTCAGTGCTCGGGGTGATGGGTGCTCATTACTCAGGATGCTGGGTGCTCAGTACTCAGGGTGCTGGGTGCTCATTCTCGTGGTGCTGGGTGCTCAGTGCTCGGGGTGCTGGGTGCTCAGTACTCGTGGTGCTGGGTGCTCAGTGCTCAGCGTGCTGGGTGCTCAGTACTCAGGGTGCTCGTTTCTCAGTACTCAGGGTGCTGGGTGCTCATTCTCGGGGTGCTGGGTGCTCAGTGCTCAGGGTGCTGGGTTCTCAGTGCTCAGGATCCTCGGTGCTCAGTACTCAGGGTGCTCAGTACTCAGCGTGCTTTGTGCTCAGTGCTCAGGGTGCTGGGTGCTCAGTACTCAGGGTGCTGGGTGCTCAGTACTCAGTGTGCTGGGTGCTCAGTACTCAGGGTGCTTGGTGCTCAGTACTCAGGGTGCTGGGTGCTCAGTACTCAGTGTGCTGGGTGCTCAGTACTCAGGGTGCTGGGTGCTCAGTACTCAGGGTGCTGGGTGCTCAGTACTCAGGGTGGTGGGTGCTCAGTGCTCAGGGTGCTGAGTGCTCAGTACTCAGGGTGCTGGGTGCTCAGTGCTCAGGGTGCTGGGTGCTCAGTGCTCAGGGTGCTTGGTGCTCAGTGCTCGGGGTGCTCAGTGCTCAGTACTCAGGGTGCTGGGTCCTCAGTGCTCGGGGTGCTGGGTGCTCAGTGCTCAGGGTGCTGGGTGCTCAGTACTCGGGGTGCTCGGTGCTCAGTACTCAGGGTGCTGGGTGCTCAGTACTCAGGGTGCTGGGTGCTCAGTACTCAGGGTGCTCGGTGCTCAGTACTCAGGGTGCTGGGTGCTCAGTGCTCAGGTGCTGGGTGCTAAGTACTCAGGGTGCTGGGTGCTCAGTACTCAGGGTGCTGGGTGCTCAGTGCTCAGGGTGCTGGGTGCTCAGTACTCAGGGTGCTGGGTGCTCAGCACTCAGGGTGCTCAGTACTCAGGGTGCTGGGTGCTCAGTGCTCGGGGTGCTGGGTGCTCTGTACTCAGGGTGCTCAGTACTCAGGGTGCTGGGTGCTCAGAACTCAGGGTGCTGGGTGCTCAGTACTCAGGGTGCTGGGTGCTCAGTACTCAGGGTGCTGGGTGCTCAGTACTCAGGGTGCTGGGTGCTCAGTGCTCGGGGTGCTGGGTGCTCATTAATCAGGGTACTGGGTGCTCAGTACTCAGGGTGCTCAGTGCTTGGGGTGCTGGGTGCTCAGTACTCAGGGTGCTCAGTGCTTGGGATGCTGGGTGCTCAGTACTCAGGGTGCTGGATGCTCAGTGCTCAGGGTGCTGGGTGCTGAGTACTCAGGGTGCTGGGTGCTCAGTACTCAGTGTGCTGGGTGCTCAGTGCTCGGGATGCTGGGTGCTCAGTGCTCGGGGTGCTGAGTGCTCAGTGCTCGGGGTGCTAGGTGCTCAGTGCTCAGGGTGCTGGGTGCTCAGTGCTCGGGGTGCTGGGTGCTCAGTGCTCGGGGTGCCCGGTGCTCAGTGCTCGGGGTGCTGGGTACTCAGTACTCGGGGTGCTCAGTGCTCAGTACTCAGGGTGCAGGGTGCTCAGTGCTCAGGGTGCTGGGTGCTCAGTGCTCGGGGTGCTGGGTGCTCGGTGCTCAGGTTGCTGGGTGCTCAGTACTCGGGGTGGTGGGTGCTCAGTACTCAGGGTGCTGGGTGCTCATTGCTCGGGGTGCTGGGTGCTCAGTGCTCCGAGTGCTGGGTGCTCAGTGCTCGGGGTGCTGGGTGCTCAGTGCTCAGGGTGCTGGGTGCTCAGTGCTCGCGGTGCTCGGTGCTCAGTACTCAGGGTTCTGTGTGCTCAGTGCTCAGGGTGCTGGGTGCTCAGTGCTCGGGGTGCTGGGTGCTCAGTGCTCAGGGTGCTGGGTGCTCAGTACTCAGGGTGCTGGGTGCTCAGTACACGGTGTGCTCGGTGCTCAGTACGTTGGGTGCTCAGTACTCAGGGTGCTGGGTGCTCAGTGCTCAGGGTGATCGGTGATCAGTACTCAGCGTGCACAGTAATCAGGGAGCTGGGTGCTCAGTATTCAGGGTGCTCAGTGCTCGGGGTGCTGGGTGCTCAGTACTCAGGGTGCTGGGTGCTCAGTACTCAGGGTGCTGGGTGCTCATTCTCGGGGTGCTGGGTACTCAGTGCTCGGGGTGCTGGGTGCTCAGTGCTCAGGGTCCTCGGTGCTCAGTACTCAGGGTGCTCAGTACTCAGCGTGCTTTGTGCTCAGTGCTCAGGGTGCTGGGTGCTCAGTACTCAGGGTAATGAGTGCTCAGTACTCACGGTGCTGGGTGCTCAGTACTCAGGGTGCTCAGTACTCAGTACTCAGGGTGCTGGGTGCTCAGTGCTTGGGGTGCTGGGTGCTCAGTGCTCAGGGTGCAGTGTGCTCAGTGCTCGGGGTGCTGGTTGCTCAGTACTCGGGGTGCTCAGTGCTCAGTACTCAGGGTGCTGGGTGCTAAGTACTCAGGGTGCTGGGTGCTCCGTGCTCAGGGTGCTGTGTGCTCAGTACTCAGGTTGCTGGGTGCTCAGTACTCAGGGTGCTGGGTGCTCAGTGCTCAGGGTGCTGTGTGCTTAGTGCTCGGGGTGCTCGGTGCTCAGTACTCAGGGTGCTCAGTGCTCAGTACTCAGCGTGCTGGGTGCTCAGTGCTCAGGGTGCTCGGTGCTCAGTACTCAGACTGCTCAGTGCTCAGTACTCAGCGTGCTGGGTGCTCAGTGATCAGGGTGCTGGGTGCTCAGTACTCAGGGTGCTGGGTGCTTAGTACTCAGGGTGCTCGGTCCTCAGTGCTCAGGGTGCTGGGTGCTCAGTACTCAGGGTGCTGGGTGCTCAGTGGTCGGGGTGCTCAGTGCTCAGCACTCAGGGTGCTCGGTGCTCAGTGCTCAGGGTGCTCAGTGCTCAGTACTCAGGGTGCTCAGTGCTCTGGGTGCTGGGTGCTCAGTGCTCAGGGTGCTGGGTGCTCAGTGCTCAGGGTGCTGGGTGCTCAGTACTCAGGGTGCTCAGTGCTCAGGGTGCTGGGTGCTCAGTGCTCGGGGTGCTGGGTACTCAGTGCTCAGTACACAGGGTGCTGAGTGCTCAGTGCTCGGGGTGCTGGGTGCTCAGTGCTCAGTACTCAGGGTGCTGGGTGCTCAGTGCTCAGGGTGCTGGG
This sequence comes from Microtus oregoni, assembly GCF_018167655.1. NCBI lineage: Eukaryota > Metazoa > Chordata > Mammalia > Rodentia > Cricetidae > Microtus > Microtus oregoni. The sequence continues at coordinate 60,547 of NW_024543312.1, forward strand.
TGCTCAGTACTCAGGGTGCTGGGTGCTCAGTGCTCAGGGTGCTGGGTGCTCAGTACTCAGGGTGCTGGGTCCTCAGTGCTCAGGGTGCTGGGTGCTCAGTGCTCGGGGTGCTCAGTACTCAGGGTGCTGTGTGTTCAGTGCTCAGGGTGCTGGGTGCTCAGTACTCCGGGTGCTGGGTGCTCAGTGCTCGGGGTGCTCGGTGCTCAGTGCTCAGGGTGCTGGGTGCTCAGTACTCAGGGTGCTCATTGCTCAGGGTGATGGGTGCTCAGTACTCAGGGTGCTGGGTGCTCAGTACTCAGGGTGCTCAGTGCTCAGTACTCAGGGTGCTCAGTGCTCAGTCCTCAGGGTGCTCAGTGCTCAGGGTGCTGGGTGCTCAGTGCTCGGGGTGCTGGGTGCTCAGTGCTCACGGTGCTGTGTGCTCAGTACTCAGGGTGCTCAGTACTCAGGGTGCTGGGTGCTCAGTGCTCAGGGTGCTGGGTGCTCAGTGCTCAGGGTGCTCGGTGCTCAGTGCTCAGGTTGCTGGGTTCTCAATACTCAGGGTGCTGGGTGCTCAGTACTCAGGGTGCTCAGTGCTCAGTACTCAGGGTGCTCAGTGCTCAGGGTGCTGGGTGCTCAGTGCTCAGGGTGCTCGGTGCTCAGTGCTCAGGGTGCTGGGTGCTCAGTACTCAGGATGCTGGGTGCTCAGTGCTCGGGGTGCTGGGGGCTCAGTAATCAGGGTGCTGGGTGCTCAGTGCTCAGGGTGCTGGGTGCTCAGTGCTCAGGGTGCTCGGTTCTTAGTACTCATGGTGCTCGGTGCTCGGGGTGCTGGGTGCTCAGTGCTCGGTGTGCTGGGTGCTCAGTGCTCGGGGTGCTGGGTGCTGAGTGCTCGGTGTGCTGGGTGCTCAGTGCTCGGGGTGCTGGGTGCTCAGTGCTCGGGGTGCTGGGTGCTCAGTACTCAGGGTGCTCGGTGCTCAGTACTCAGGGTGCTGGGTGCTCAGTGCTCAGGGTGCTGGGTGCTCACTACTCAGGGTGCTGGGTGCTCGGTGCTCAGTACACTGGGTGCTCAGTACTCAGGGTGCTGGGTGCTCAGTACTCAGGGTGCTCGGTGCTTGGGGTGCTGGGTGCTCAGTTCTCAGGGTGCTCAGTGCTTGGGGTGCAGGGTGCTCAGTACTCAGGGTGCTGGTTGCTCAGTGCTCAGGGGGCTGGGTGCTGAGTACTCAGGGTGGTGGGTGCTCAGTACTCAGGGTGCTGGGTGCTCAGTGCTCGGGGTGCTGGGTGCTCAGTGCTCGGGTTGCTGGGTGCTCAGTGCTCGGGGTGCTGGGTGCTCAGTGCTCGGGGTGCTGGGTGCTCAGTGCTCAGGGTGCTGGGTGCTCAGTGCTCGGGGTGCTGGGTGCTCAGTGCTCGGTGTGCTCGGTGCTCAGTGCTCGGGGTGGTGGGTGCTCAGTACTCGGGGTGCTCAGTGCTCAGTACTCAGGGTGCTGGGTGCTCAGTACTCAGGGTGCTGGGTGCTCATTGCTCGGGGTGCTGGGTCCTCAGTGCTACGGGTGCTGGGTGCTCAGTGCTCGGGGCGCTGGGTGCTCAGTGCTCGGGGTGCTCGGTGCTCAGTACTCAGGGTGCTGGGTGCTCAGTGCTCAGGGTGCTCGGTGCTCAGTACTCAGGGTGCTGGGTGCTCAGTGCTCAGTGTGCTCGGTGCTCAGTACGTTGGGTGCTCAGTACTCAGGGTGTTGTGTGCTCAGTGCTCAGGGTGATCGGTGCTCAGTACACAGGGTGCTCAGTACTCAGGGTGCTGGGTGCTCAGGGCTCGGGGTGCTGGGAGCTCAGTACTCAGGGTGCTGGGTGCTCAGTGCTTGGGGTGCTGGGTGCTGAGTGCTCAGGGTGCTGGGTGCTCAGTACTCGGTGTGCTCGGTGCTCAGTACTCAGGGTGCTGGGTGCTCAGTACTCAGGGTGCTGGGTGCTCAGTGATCAGGGTGCTCTCTGCTCAGTACTCAGGGTGCTGGGTGCTCAGTGCTCAGGGTGCTGGGTGCTCAGTATTCAGGGTGCTGGGTGCTCAGTGCTCAGGGTGATCGGTGCTCAGTCCTCAGGGTGCTCAGTACTCAGGGTGCTGGGTGCTCAGTGCTCAGGTTGCTCAGTACTCAGGGTGCTGGGTACTCAGTACTCAGGGTGCTGTGTGCTCAGTGCTCGGGGTGCTGGGTGCTCAGTACTCAGGGTGCTGGGTGCTCAGTGCTCAGGGTGCTGGGTGCTCAGTACTCAGGGTGCTGGGTGCTCAGTACTCAGGGTGCTCAGTGCTCGGGGAGCTCGGTGCTCAGTACTCAGGGTGCTGGGTGCTCAGTACTCAGTGCTCGGGGTCCTGGGTGCTCAGCGCTCTGGGTGCTTAGTGCACAGTACTCAGGGTGCTACTTGCTCAGTATTCAGGGTGCTCAGTGCTCTGTATGCTGGGTGCTCATTACTCAGGGTGCTGGGTGCTCAGTACTCAGGGTGCTGGGTGCTCATTCTCGTGGTGCTGGGTGCTCATTCTCATGGTGCTGGGTGCTCAGTGCTCGGGGTGCTGGGTGCTCAGTACTCGGGGTGCTGGGTGTTCAGTGCTCAGCGTGCTGGGTGCTCAGTACTCAGGGTGCTCGGTTCTCAGTACTCAGGGTGCTGGGTGCTCATTCTCGGGGTGCTGGGTGCTCAGTGCTCAGGGTGCTGGGTTCTCAGTGCTCAGGGTTCTCGGTGCTCAGTACTCAGGGTGCTCAGTACTCAGCGTGCTTTGTGCTCAGTGCTCAGGGTGCTGGGTGCTCAGTACTCAGGGTGCTGGGTGCTCAGTACTCACGGTGCTGGGTGCTCAGTACTCGGGGTGCTGGGTGCTCATTACTCAGGGTGCTGGGTGCTCAGTGCTCAGGGTGCTCGCTGCTCAGTACTCTTTTAGCTGGGTGCTCAGTACTCAGGGTGCTGGGTGCTCAGTGCTCGGGGTGCTCGGTGCTCAGTGCTCAGGATGCTCGGTGCTCAGTACTTTTGCTGCTGGGTGCTCAGTACTCAGGGTGCTGGGTGCTCAGTGCTCGGGGTGCTCGGTGCTCAGTACTCAGGGTGCTGGGTGCTCAGTGCTCAGGATGCTGGGTGCTCAGTACTCAGGGTGCTCAGTACTCAGTACTCAGGGTGCTGGGTGCTCAGTGCTTGGGGTGCTGGTTGCTCAGTGCTCAGGGTGCTGGGTGCTCAGTGCTCGGGGTGCTGGGTGCTCAGTACTCGGAGTGCTCGGTGCTCAGTACTCAGTGTGCTGGGTGCTCAGTGCTCAGGGTGCTGGGTGCTCAGTACTCAGTTTGCACAGTACTCAGGGTGCTGGGTGCTCAGTGCTCGGGATGCTGGGTGCTCAGTACTCAGGGTGCTCAGTACTCAGGATGCTGTGTGCTCAGTACTCAGGGTGCTGGGTACTCAGTGCTCAGTACACAGGATGCTGAGTGCTCAGTGCTCGGGGTGTTGGGTGCTCAGTGCTCAGTACTCAGGGTGCTGGGTGCTCAGTGCGCAGGGTGCTGGGTGCTCAGTACTCAGGGTGCTGGGTGCTCAGTGCTCAGTGTGCTGGGTGCTCAGTACTCAGGGTGCTGGGTCCTCAGTGCTCAGGGTGCTGGGTGCTCAGTGCTCGGGGTGCTCAGTACTCAGGGTGCTGTGTGTTCAGTGCTCAGGGTACTGGGTGCTCCGTACTCAGGGTGCTCGGTGCTTAGTACTCAGGGTGCTGGGTGCTCAGTACTCAGGGTGCTCATTGCTCAGGGTGCTGGGTTCTCAGTACTCAGGGTGGTGGGTGCTCAGTACTCAGGGTGCTCAGTGCTCAGTACTCAGGGTGCTCAGTGCTCAGGGTGCTGGGTGCTCAGTGCTCGGGGTGCTGGGTGCTCAGTGCTCACGGTGCTCTGTGCTCAGTACTCAGGGTGCTCAGTACTCAGGGTGCTGGGTGCTCAGTGCTCAGGGTGCTGGCTGCTCAGTGCTCAGGGTGCTGTGTGCTCAGTGCTCAGGGTGCTCGGTGCTCAGTGCTCAGGTTGCTGGGTGCTCAATACTCAGGGTGCTGGGTGCTCAGTACTCAGGGTGCTCAGTGCTCAGTACTCAGGGTGCTCAGTGCTCAGGGTGCTGGGTGCTCAGTGCTCGGGGTGCTGGGTACTCAGTCCTCAGGGTGCTGTGTGCTCAGTGCTCAGGGTGCTCGGTGCTCAGTGCTCAGGGTGCTGGGTGCTCAGTACTCAGGGTGCTGGGTGCTCAGTGCACGGGGTGCTAGGGGCTCAGTACTCAGGGTGCTGGGTGCTCAGTGCTCAGGGTGCTGGGTGCTCAGTGCTCAGGGTGCTCGGTTCTTAGTACTCATGGTGCTCGGTGCTCGGGGTGCTGGGTGCTCAGTGCTCGGTGTGCTGGGTGCTCAGTGCACGGGGTGCTGGGTGCTGAGTGCTCGGTGTGCTGGGTGCTCAGTGCTCGGGGTGCTGGGTGCTCAGTGCTCGGGGTGCTGGGTGCTCAGTACTCAGGGTGCTCGGTGCTCAGTACTCAGGGTGCTGGGTGCTCAGTGCTCAGGGTGCTGGGTGCTCAGTACTCAGGGTGCTGGGTGCTCGGTGCTCAGTACACTGGGTGCTTAGTACTCAGGGTGCTGGGTGCTCAGTACTCAGGGTGCTCGGTGCTTGGGGTGCTGGGTGCTCAGTTCTCAGGGTGCTCAGTGCTTGGGGTGCAGGGTGCTCAGTACTCAGGGTGCTGGTTGCTCAGTTCTCAGGGTGCTGGGTGCTGAGTACTCAGGGTGCTGGGTGCTCAGTACTCAGGGTGCTGGGTGCTCAGTGCTCGGTGTGCTGGGTGCTCAGTGCTCGGGTTGCTGGGTGCTCAGTGCTCGGGTTGCTGGGTGCTCAGTGCTCGGGGTGCTGGGTGCTCAGTGCTCAGGGTGCTGGGTGCTCAGTGCTCGGGGTGCTCAGTGCTCAGTACTCAGGGTGCTGGGTGCTCAGTACTCAGGGTGCTGGGTGCTCATTGCTCGGGGTGCTGGGTCCTCAGTGTTACGGGTGCTGGGTGCTCAGTGCTCGGGGTGCTGGGCGCTCAGTGCTCGGGGCCCTGGGTGCTCAGTGCTCGGGGTGCTCAGTGCTCAGTACTCAGGGTTCTGGGTGCTCAGTGCTCAGGGTGCTCGGTGCTCAGTACTCAGGGTGCTGGGTGCTCAGTGCTCAGTGTGCTCGGTGCTCAGTACGTTGCGTGCTCAGTAATCAGGGTGTTGGGTGCTCAGTGCTCAGGGTGATCGGTGCTCAGTACTCAGGGTGCTCAGTACTCAGGGTGCTGGGTGCTCAGGGCTCGGGGTGCTGGGAGCTCAGTACTCAGGGTGCTGGGTGCTCAGTGCTCGGGGTGCTGGGTGCTGAGTGCTCAGGGTGCTGGGTGCTCAGTACTCGGGGTGCTCGGTGCTCAGTACTCAGGGTGCTGGGTGCTCAGTACTCAGGGTGCTGGGTGCTCAGTGATCAGGGTGCTCTCTGCTCAGTACTCAGCGTGCTGGGTGCTCAGTGCTCAGGATGCTGGGTGCTCAGTACTCAGGGTGCAGGGTGCTCAGTGCTCAGGGTGATTGGTGCTCAGTCCTCAGGGTGCTCAGTCCTCAGGGTGCTGGGTGCTCAGTGCTCAGGTTGCTCAGTACTCAGGGTGCTGGGTACTCAGTACTCAGGGTGCTGTGTGCTCAGTGCTCGGGGTGCTGGGTGCTCAGTACTCAGGGTGCTGGGTGCTCAGTGCTCGGGGTGCTGGGTGCTCAGTACTCAGGGTGCTGGGTGCTCAGTGCTCAGGGTGCTGGGTGCTCAGTGCTCAGGTTGCTTAGTACTCAGGGTGCTGGGTACTCAGTACTCAGGGTGCTGGGTGCTCAGTGGTCGGGGTCCTCAGTGCTCAGCACTCAGGGTGCTCGGTGCTCAGTGCTCAGGGTGCTCAGTGCTCAGTACTCAGGGTGCTCAGTGCTCTGGGTGCTGGGTGCTCAGTGCTCAGGGAGCTGGGTGCTCAGTGCTCAGGGTGCTGGGTGCTCAGTACTCAGGGTGCTCAGTGCTCAGGGTGCTGGGTGCTCAGTGCTCAGTACACAGGGTGCTGAGTGCTCAGTGCTCGGGGTGCTGGGTGCTCAGTGCTCAGTACTCAGGGTGCTGGGTGCTCAGTGCTCAGGGTGCTGGGTGCTCAGTACTCAGGGTGCTGGGTGCTCAGTGCTCAGGGTGCTGGGTGCTCAGTACTCAGGGTGCTGGGTCCTCAGTGCTCAGGGTGCTGGGTGCTCAGTGCTCGGGGTGCTCAGTACTCAGGGTGCTGTGTGTTCAGTGCTCAGGGTACTGGGTGCTCAGTACTCAGGGTGCTCGGTGCTTAGTACTCAGGGTGCTGGGTGCTCAGTACTCCGGGTGCTGGGTGCTCAGTGCTCAGGGTGCTCGGTGCTCAGTGCTCAGGGTGCTGGGTGCTCAGTACTCAGGGTGCTCATTGCTCAGGGTGATGGGTGCTCAGTACTCAGGGTGCTGGGTGCTCAGTACTCAGGGTGCTCAGTGCTCAGTACTCAGGGTGCTCAGTGCTCAGTCCTCAGGGTGCTCAGTGCTCAGGGTGCTGGGTGCTCAGTGCTCGGGGTGCTGGGTGCTCAGTGCTCACGGTGCTGTGTGCTCAGTACTCAGGGTGCTCAGTACTCAGGGTGCTGGGTGCTCAGTGCTCAGGGTGCTGGGTGCTCAGTGCTCAGGGTGCTCGGTGCTCAGTGCTCATGTTGCTGGGTGCTCAATACTCAGGATGCTGGGTGCTCAGTGCTCAGGGTGCTGGGTGCTCAGTGCTCAGGGTGCTCGGTTCTTAGTACTCATGGTGCTCGGTGCTCGGGGTGCTGGGTGCTCAGTGCTCGGGGTGCTGGGTGCTCAGTGCACGGTGTGCTGGGTGCTCAGTGCTCGGGGTGCTGGGTGCTGAGTGCTCGGTGTGCTGGGTGCTCAGTGCTCGGGGTGCTGGGTGCTCAGTGCTCGGGGTGCTGGGTGCTCAGTACTCAGGGTGCTCGGTGCTCAGTACTCAGGGTGCTGGGTGCTCAGTGATCAGGGTGCTGGGTGCTCAGTACTCAGGGTGCTGGGTGCTCGGTGCTCAGTACACTGGGTGCTCAGTACTCAGGGTGCTGGGTGCTCAGTATTCAGGGTGCTCGGTGCTTGGGGTGCTGGGTGCTCAGTTCTCAGGGTGCTCAGTGCTTGGGGTGCAGGGTGCTCAGTACTCAGGGTGCTGGTTGCTCAGTGCTCAGGGTACTGGGTGCTGAGTACTCAGGGTGCTGGGTGCTCAGTGCTCGGGGTGCTGGGTGCTCAGTGCTCGGGTTGCTGGGTGCTCAGTGCTCGGGGTGCTGGGTGCTCTGTGCTCGGGGTCCTGGGTGCTCATTGCTCAGGGTGCTGGGTGCTCAGTGCTCGGGGTGCTGGGTGCTCAGTGCTCGGTGTGCTCGGTGCTCAGTGCTCGGGGTGGTGGGTGCTCAGTACTCGGGGTGCTCAGTGCTCAGTACTCAGGGTGCTGGGTGCTCAGTACTCAGGGTGCTGGGTGCTCATTGCTCGGGGTGCTGGGTCCTCAGTGCTAAGGGTGCTGGGTGCTCAGTGCTCGGGGCGCTGGGTGCTCAGTGCTCGGGGTGCTCGGTGCTCAGTACTCAGGGTGCTGGGTGCTCAGTGCTCAGGGTGCTCGGTGCTCAGTACTCAGGGTGCTGGGTGCTCAGTGCTCAGTGTGCTCGGTGCCCAGTACGTTGGGTGCTCAGTACTCAGGGTGTTGGGTGCTCAGTGCTCAGGGTGATCGGTGCTCAGTACACAGGGTGCTCAGTACTCAGGGTGCTGGGTGCTCAGGGCTCGGGGTGCTGGGAGCTCAGTACTCAGGGTGCTGGGTGCTCAGTGCTCGGGGTGCTGGGTGCTGAGTGCTCAGGGTGCTGGGTGCTCAGTACTCGGGGTGCTCGGTGCTCAGTACTCAGGGTGCTGGGTGCTCAGTACTCAGGGTGCTGGGTGCTCAGTGATCAGTGTGCTCTCTGCTCAGTACTCAGGGTGCTGGGTGCTCAGTGCTCAGGGTGCTGGGTGCTCAGTACTCAGGGTGCTGGGTGCTCAGTGCTCAGGGTGATCGGTGCTCAGTCCTCAGGGTGCTCAGTACTCAGGGTGCTGGGTGCTCAGTGCTCAGGTTGCTCAGTTCTCAGGGTGCTGGGTACTCAGTACTCAGGGTGCTGTGTGCTCAGTGCTCGGGGTGCTGGGTGCTCAGTACTCAGGGTGCTGTGTGCTCAGTGCTCAGGGTGCTGGGTGCTCAGTACTCAGGGTGCTGGGTGCTCAGTACTCAGGGTGCTCAGTGCTCGGGGAGCTCGGTGCTCAGTACTCAGGGTGCTGGGTGCTCAGTACTCAGTGCTCGGGGTCCTGGGTGCTCAGCGCTCTGGGTGCTTAGTGCACAGTACTCAGGGTGCTGGGTGCTCAGTATTCAGGGTGCTCAGTGCTCTGGGTGCTGGGTGCTCATTACTCAGGCTGCTGGGTGCTCAGTACTCAGGGTGCTGGGTGCTCATTCTCGTGGTGCTGGGTGCTCATTCTCGTGGTGCTGGGTGCTCAGTGCTCGGGGTGCTGGGTGCTCAGTACTCGGGGTGCTGGGTGCTCAGTACTCAGGGTGCTCGGTTCTCAGTACTCAGGGTGCTGGGTGCTCATTCTCGGGGTGCTGGGTGCTCAGTGCTCAGGGTGCTGGGTTCTCAGTGCTCAGGGTCCTCGGTGCTCAGTACTCAGGGGGCTCAGTACTCAGGGTGCTGGGTGCTCAGTACTCAGGGTGATGGGTGCTCAGTACTCACGGTGCTGGGGGCTCAGTACTCGGGGTGCTGGGTGCTCATTACTCAGGGTGCTGGGTGCTCATTGCTCAGGGTGCTCGCTGCTCAGTACTCTTTTAGCTGGGTGCTCAGTACTCAGGGTGCTGGGTGCTCAGTGCTCGGGGTGCTCGGTGCTCAGTGCTCAGGATGCTGGGTGCTCAGTACTTTTGCTGCTGGGTGCTCAGTACTCAGGGTGCTGGGTGCTCAGTGCTCGGGGTGCTCGGTGCTCAGTACTCAGGGTGCTGGGTGCTCAGTGCTCAGGATGCTGGGTGCTCAGTACTCAGGGTGCTCAGTACTCAGGGTGCTGGGTGCTCAGTGCTTGGGGTGCTGGGTGCTCAGTGCTCAGGGTGCTGGGTGCTCAGTGCTCGGGGTGCTGGGTGCTCAGTACTCGGAGTGCTCGGTGCTCAGTACTCAGGGTGCTGGGTGCTCAGTGCTCAGGGTGCTGGGTGCTCAGTACTCAGGTTGCACAGTACTCAGGGTGCTGGGTGCTCAGTGCTCGGGTTGCTGGGTGCTCCGTACTCAGGGTGCTCAGTACTCAGGATGCTGGGTGTTCAGTACTCAGGGTGCTGGGTACTCAGTGCTCAGTACACAGGGTGCTGAGTGCTCAGTGCTCGGGGTGCTGGGTGCTCAGTGCTCAGTACTCAGGGTGCTGGTTGCTCAGTGCGCAGGTTGCTGGGTGCTCAGTACTCAGGGTGCTGGGTGCTCAGTGCTCAGTGTGCTGGGTGCTCAGTACTCAGGGTGCTGGGTCCTCAGTGCTCAGGGTGCTGGGTGCTCAGTGCTCGGGGTGCTCAGTACTCAGGGTGCTGTGTGTTCAGTGCTCAGGGTACTGGGTGCTCAGTACTCAGGGTGCTCGGTGCTTAGTACTCAGGGTGCTGGGTGCTCAGTACTCAGGGTGCTCATTGCTCAGGGTGCTGGGTTCTCAGTACTCAGGGTGCTGGGTGCTCAGTACTCAGGGTGCTCAGTGCTCAGTACTCAGGGTGCTCAGTGTTCAGTACTCAGGGTGCTCAGTGCTCAGGGTGCTGGGTGCTCAGTGCTCGGGGTGCTGGGTGCTCAGTGCTCACGGTGCTGTGTGCTCAGTACTCAGGGTGCTGGGGGCTCAGTGCTCGGGGTGCTCGGTGCTCAGTGCTCAGGGTGCTGGTTGCTCAGTACTCAGGGTGCTCATTGCTCAGGGTGCTGGGTGCTCAGTGCTCAGTACTCGGGGTGCTGGGTGCTCAGTGCTCAGTGTGCTCAGTGCTCAGTGCTCAGGGTGCTGGGTGCTCAGTGCTCGGGGCGCTGGGTGCTCAGTGCTCGGGGTGCTGGGTGCTCAGTACTCAGGGTGCTGTGTGCTCAGTGCTCAGTACTCAGCGTGCTGGGTGCTCAGTGCTCAGAGTGTTGGGTGCTCAGTTCTCAGGGTGCTGGGTGCTCAGTGTTCAGTGCTCAGGGTGCTCAGTGCTCAGGGTGCTCAGTGCTCAGGGTGCTGGGTGCTCAGGGTGCTGGGTGCTCAGTGCTCGGGGTGCTGGGTGCTCAGTGCTCAGTGCTCAGTGTGCTGGGTGCTCAGTGCTCAGGGCTCAGTTTGCTGGGTGTTCAGTACTCAGGGTGCTCGGTGCTCAGTGCTCAGGGTGCTAGGTGCTCAGTACTCAGGGTGCTGGGTGCTCAGTGCTCGGGGTGCTGGTTGCTCAGTGCTCAGGGTGATCAGTGCTCAGTACTCAGGGTGCTGGGTGCTCAGTGCTCAGGGTGCTGGGTGCTCAGTCATCAGGGTGCTCAGTACTCAGGGTGCTCGGTGCTCAGTGCTCAGTACTCAGGGTGCTCAGTACTCAGGGTGCTGGTTGCTCAGTGCTCGGGGTGCTGGGTGCTCAGTACTCAGGGTGCTGGGTGCTCAGTACTCGGGGTGCTGGGTGCTCAGTACTCAGGGTGCTGGGTGCTCAGTGCTCGGTGTGGTGGGTGCTCAGTGCTCAGGGTGATCGGTGCTCAGTGCTCAGGGTGCTGGGTGCTCAGTCCCCTGGGTGCTCAGTGCTCAGGGTGCTGTGTGCTCAGTGCTCGGGGTGCTCGGTGCTCAGTACTCAGGGTGCTGAGTGCTCAGTACTCAGGGTGCTGGGTGCTCAGTACTCAGGGGGCTGGGTGCTCAGTACTCAGGGTGCTGGGTGCTCAGGGTGCTGGGTGCTCAGTGCTCAGGGTGCTGGGTGCTCAGTGCTCGGGGTGCTGGGTGCTCAGGGCTGTGGTGCTGGGTGCTCAGTGCTCAGTGCTGAGGGTGCTGGGTGCTCAGTGCTCAGTGCTCAGGGTGCTGGTTGCTCAGTACTCAGGGTGCTGGGTGCTCAGTACTCAGTGTGCTGGGTGCTCAGTGCTCAGGGTGCTCTGTGCTCAGTACTCAGGGTGCTGGGTGCTCAGTGCTCGGGGTGCTGCGTGCTCAGTGCTCAGGGTGCTGGGTGCTCAGTGCTCAGGGTGCTGGGTGCTCAGTACTCAGGGTGCTGGGTGCTCAGTGCTCGGGGTGCTCGGTGCTCAGTACTCAAGGTGCTGGGTGCTCAGCGCTCAGGGTGCTGGGTGCTCAGTCCTCGGGGTGCTCCGTGCTCAGTGATCAGGGTGCTGGGTGCTCAGTACTCAGGGTGCTCGGTGCTCATTACTCAGGGTTCTCAGTGCTCAGTACTCAGGGTGCTGGGTGCTCAGTTCTCAGTGTGCTGGATGCTCAGTACTCAGGGTGCTCAGTGCTCAGTACTCGGGGTGCTTGTTGCTCAGTACTCAGGGTGCTCAGTGCTCAGTACTCGGGGTGCTGGGTGCTCAGTGCTCAGGGTGCTCAGTTCTCAGTGCTCGTGGTGCTGGGTGCTCAGTGCTCGGGGCGCTGGGTGCTCAGTGCTCGGGGTGCTGGGTGCTCAGTGCTCTGGGTGCTTAGTGCTCAGTACTCAGGGTGCTGGGTGCTCAGTACTCATGGTGCTGGGTGCTCATTCTCAGGGTGCTGGGTGCTCAGTGCTCGGGTTGCTGGGTGCTCAGTACTCAGGGTGCTGGGGGCTCAGTACTCAGGGTGCTGGGTGCTCAGTACTCAGGGTGCTCGGTTCTCAGTACTCAGGGTGCTGGGTGCTCATTCTCGGGGTGCTGGGTGCTCAGTGCTCGGGGTGCTGGGTGCTCAGTACTCAGGGTGCTGGGGGCTCAGTACTCAGTGTTCTGGGTGCTCAGTACTCACGGTGCTGTGTGCTCAGTGCTCAGGGTGCTGGGTGCTCAGTACTCAGGGTGCTGGTTGCTCAGTGCTCGGGGTGCTCGGTGCTCAGTACTCAGGGTGCTGGGTGCTCAGTGTTCAGGGTGCTGGGTGCTCAGTACTCAGGGTGCTGGGTGCTCAGTACTCAGGATGCTGGGTGCTCAGTACTCAGGGTGCTGGGTGCTCAGTGCTCAGGGTGCTGGGTGCTCAGTACTCAGGGTGCTGGGTGCTAAGTACTCAGGGTGCTCGGTGCTCAGTACTCAGGGTGCTGGGTGCTCAGTGCTCAGGGTGCTTTGTACTCAGTACTCAGGGTTCTGGGTGCTCATAACTCAGGGTGCTGGGTGCTCAGTGCTCAGGGTGCTGGGTGCTCAGTGCTCAGGGTGCTGGCTGCTCAGTACTCAGGGTGCTGGGTGCTCAGTGCTCAGGGTGATCGTTGCTCAGTACTCAGGGTGCTCAGTACTCAGGGTGCTGGGTGCTCAGTGCTCAGGGTGCTGGGTGCTCAGTACTCAGGGTGCTGGGTGCTCAGTGCTCGGGGTGCTGGGTGCTCAGTGCTCAGGGTGATCGGTGCTCAGTACTCAGGGTGCTGGGTGCTCAGTGCTCAGGTTGCTGGGTGCTCAGTCCTCAGGGTGCTCAGTGCTCAGGGTCCAGGGAGCTCAGTGCTCGGGGTGCTCGGTGCTCAGTACTCAGGGTGCTGAGTGCTCAGTACTCAGGGTGCTGGGTGCTCAGTACTCATGGTGCTGGGTGCTCAGTACTCAGGGGGCTGGGTGCTCAGTGCTCAGGGTGCTGGGTGCTCAGTGCTCAGGGTGCTGGGTGCTCAGTGCTCGGGTTGCTGGGTGCTCAGTTCTCGGGGTGCTGGGTGCTCAGTGCTCAGGGTGCTGGGTGCTCAGTGCTCAGGGTGCTCTGTGCTCAGTACTCAGGGTGCTGGGTGCTCAGTGCTCGGGGTGCTCGGTGCTCAGTACTCAAGGTGCTGGGTGCTCAGTGCTCAGGGTGCGGGGTGCTCAGTCCTCGGGGTGCTCCATGCTGAGTGCTCAGGGTGCGGGGTGCTCAGTCCTCGGGGTGCTCCATGCTCAGTGCTCGGGGTGCTGGGTGCTCAGTGCTCGGGGTGCTGGGTGCTCAGTGCTCAGTACTCAGGGTGCTGGGTGCTCAGTGCTCAGGGTGCTGAGTGCTCAGTACTCAGCGTGCTGGGTGCTCAGTACTCAGGGTGCTGGGTGCTCAGTGCTCAGGGTGCTGGGTGCTCAGTGCTCAGGGTGCTGGGTGCTCAGTGCTCGGGGAGCTCGGTGCTCAGTACTCAGGGTGCTGGGTGCTCAGTACTCAGTGCTCGGGGTCCTGGGTGCTCCGTGCTCAGGGTGCTGGGTGCTCAGTACTCAGGGTGCTGGGTGCTCAGTGCTCAGGGTGCTGGGTGCTCAGTGCTCAGGGTGCTGGGTGCTCAGTACTCAGGGTGCTGGGTGCTCAGTGCTCAGGGTGATCGGTGCTCATTACTCAGGGTGCTCAGTACTCAGGGTGCTGGGTGCTCAGTGCTCAGGGTGCTGGGTGCTCAGTACTCAGGGTGCTGGGTGCTCAGTGCTCGGGGTGCTGGGTGCTCAGTGCTCAGGGTGATCGGTGCTCAGTACTCAGGGTGCTGGGTGCTCAGTGCTCAGGGTGCTGGGTGCTCAGTCCTCAGGGTGCTCAGTGCTCAGGGTGCTTGGTGCTCAGTGCTCGGGGTGCTCGGTGCTCAGTACTCAGGGTGCTGAGTGCTCAGTACTCAGGGTACTGGGTGCTCAGTACTCATGGTGCTGGGTGCTCAGTACTCAGGGGGCTGGGTGCTCAGTGCTCAGTGTGCTATGTGCTCAGTGCTCAGGGCGCTGGGTGCTCAGTGCTCGGGGTGCTGGGTGCTCAGTGCTCGGGGTGCTGGGTGGTCAGTGCTCAGTGCTCAAGGTGCTGGGTGCTCAGTGCTCAGTGCTCAGGCAGCTGGGTGCTCAGTACTCAGGGTGCTGGGTGCTCAGTACTCAGGGTGCTGGGTGCTCAGTTCTCAGGGTGCTGGGTGATCAGTACTCTGGGTGTTGGGTGCTCAGTACTCAGGGTGCTCAGTGCTCAGTACTCGGGGTGCTGGGTGCTCAGTGCTCAGTGTGCTCAGTGCTCAGTGCTCAGGGTGCTGGGTGCTCAGTGCTCGGGGCGCTCGGAGCTCAGTGCTCGGGGTGCTGGGTGCTCAGTACTCAGGGTGCTGTGTGCTCAGTGCTCAGTACTCAGCGTGCTGGGTGCTCAGTGCTCAGAGTGTTGGGTGCTCAGTACTCAGGGTGCTGGGTGCTCAGTGCTCAGTGCTCAGGGTGCTCAGTGCTCAGGGTGCTCAGTGCTCAGGGTGCTGGGTGCTCAGGGTGCTGGGTGCTCAGTGCTCAGGGTGCTGGGTGCTCAGTGCTCAGTGCTCAGGGTGCTGTGTGCTCAGTGCTCAGTGCTCAGGGTGCTGGGTGTTCAGTACTCAGGGTGCTCGGTGCTCAGTGCTCAGGGTGCTAGGTGCTCAGTACTCAGGGTGCTGGGTGCTCAGTGCTCGGGGTGCTGGGTGATCAGTGCTCAGGGTGATCAGTGCTCAGTACTCAGGGTGCTGGGTGCTCAGTGCTCAGGGTGCTGGGTGCTCAGTCCTCAGGGTGCTCAGTACTCAGGGTGCTCGGTGCTCAGTGCTCAGTACTCAGGGTGCTCAGTACTCAGGGTGCTGGTTGCTCAGTGCTCGGGGTGCTGGGTGCTCAGTACTCAGGGTGCTGGGTGCTCAGTACTTGGGGTGCTGGGTGCTCAGTACTCAGGGTGCTGGGTGCTCAGTGCTCGGGGTGCTGGGTGCTCAGTGCTCAGGGTGATCGGTGCTCAGTGCTCAGGGTGCTGGGTGCTCAGTCCTCCGGGTGCTCAGTGCTCAGGGTGCTGGGTGCTCAGTGCTCGGGGTGCTCGGTGCTCAGTACTCAGGGTGCTGAGTGCTCAGTACTCAGGGTGCTGGGTGCTCAGTACTCAGGGTGCTGGGTGCTCAGTACTCAGGGTGCTGTGTGCTCAGGGTGCTGGGTGCTCAGTACTCAGGGTGCTGGGTACTCAGTGCTCGTGGTGCTGGGTGCTCAGGGCTGTGGTGCTGGGTGCTCAGTGCTCAGTGCTCAGGGTGCTGGGTGCTCAGTGCTCAGTGCTCAGGGTGCTGGTTGCTCAGTACTCAGGGTGCTGGGTGCTCAGTACTCAGGGTGCTGGGTGCTCAGTGCTCAGGGTGCTCTGTGCTCAGTACTCAGGGTGCTGGGTGCTCAGTGCTCCGGTTGCTGCGTGCTCAGTGCTCAGTGTGCTGGGTGCTCAGTGCTCAGGGTGCTGGGTGCTCAGTACTCAGGGTGCTCAGTGCTCAGTACTCGGGGTGCTTGTTGCTCAGTACTCGGGGTGCTCAGGGCTGTGGTGCTGGGTGCTCAGTGGTCAGTGCTCAGGGTGCTGGGTGCTCAGTGCTCAGTACTCAGGGTGCTCGGTGCTCAGTACTCAGGGTTCTCAGTGCTCAGTACTCAGGGTGCTGGGTGCTCAGTTCTCAGCGTGCTCGGTGCTCAGTACTCAGGGTGCTCAGTGCTCAGTACTCGTGGTGCTTGTTGCTCAGTACTCAGGGTGCTCAGTGCTCAGTACTCGGGGTGCTGGGTGCTCAGTGCTCAGGGTGCTCAGTTCTCAGTGCTCGGGGTGCTGGGTGCTCATGGCTCGGGGCGCTCGGTGCTCAGTGCTCGGGGTGCTGGGTGCTCAGTACTCGGGGTGCTGGGTGCTCAGTGCTCAGGGTGCTCAGTGCTCAGTACTCAGTGCTCAGGGTGCTCAGTGCTCAGTGCTCAGGGTGCTGGGTGTTCAGTACTCAGGGTGCTGGGTGCTCAGTACTCAGGGTGCTGGGTGCTCAGTGCTCAGGGTGCTGGGTGCTCAGTACTCTGGGTGTTGGGTGCTCAGTACTCAGGGTGCTGGGTGCTCCGTGCTCGGGGTGCTGGGTGCTCATTCTCAGGGTGCTGGGTGCTCAGTGCTCGGGTTGCTGGGTGCTCAGTACTCAGGGTGCTGGGGGCTCAGTACTCAGGGTGCTGGGTGCTCAGTACTCCGGGTGCTCGGTTCTCAGTACTCAGGGTGCTGGGTGCTCATTCTCGGGGTGCTGGGTGCTCAGTGCTCGGGGTGCTGGGTGCTCAGTACTCAGGGTGATCTGTTCTCAGTACTCAGGTTGCTGGGTGCTCAGTGCTCGGGGTGCTGGGTGCTCAGTACTCGGGGTGCTCAGTGCTCAGTACTCAGGGTGCTGGGTGCTCAGTACTCAGGGTGCTGGGTGCTCAGTGCTCGGGGTGCTCGGTGCTCAGTACTCTGTGTGCAGGGTGCTCAGTACTCGGGGTGCTGGGTGCTCAGTGCTCAGGGTGCTGGGTGCTCAGTACTCAGGGTGCTGAGTGCTCAGTACTCAGGGTGCTGGGTGCTCAGTACTCAGGTTGCTGGTTGCTCAGTACTCAGGGTGCTGGGTGCTCAGTGCTCAGTGTGCTGGGTGCTCAGTGCTCGGTGTGCTGGGTGCTCAGGGCTGTGGTGCTGGGTGCTCAGTGCTCAGTGCTCAGGGTGCTCGGTGCTCAGTGCTCAGTGCTCAGGGTGCTGGTTGCTCAGTACTCAGGGTGCTGGGTGCTCAGTACTCAGGGTGCTGGGTGCTCAGTGCTCAGGGTGCTCTGTGCTCAGTACTCAGGGTGCTGGGTGCTCAGTGCTTGGGGTGCTGCGTGCTCAGTGCTCAGGGACCTGGGTGCTCAGTGCTCAGGGTGCTGGGTGCTCAGTACTCAGGGTGCTGGGTGCTCAGTGCTCAGGGTGCTGGGTGCTCAGTCCACAGGGTGCTCAGTACTCAGGGTGCTCGGTGCTCAGTGCTCAGTACTCAGGGTGCTCAGTACTCAGGGTGCTGGTTGCTCAGTGCTCGGGGTGCTGGGTGCTCAGTACTCAGGGTGCTGGGTGCTCAGTTCTCGGGGTGCTGGGTGCTCAGTACTCAGGGTGCTGTGTGCTCAATGCTCGGGGTGCTGGGTGCTCAGTGCTCAGGGTGATCGGTGCTCAGTGCTCAGGGTGCTGGGTGCTCAGTCCTCCGGGTGCACAGTGCTCAGGGTGCTGGGTGCTCAGTGCTCGGGGTGCTCGGTGCTCAGTACTCAGGGTGCTGAGTGCTCAGTACTCAGGGTGCTGGGTGCTCAGTACTCAGGGTGCTGGGTGCTCAGTACTCAGGGTGCTGGGTGCTCAGGATGCTGGGTGCTCAGTACTCAGGGTGCTGGGTGATCAGTGCTCGGGGTGCTGGGTGCTCAGGGTTGTGGTGCTGGGTGCTCAGTGGTCAGTGCTCAGGGTGCTGGGTGCTCAGTGCTCAGTGCTCAGGGTGCTGGTTGCTCAGTACTCAGGGTGCTGGGTGCTCAGTACTCAGGGTGCTGGGTGCTCAGTGCTCAGGGTGCTCTGTGCTCAGTACTCAGGGTGCTGGGTGCTCAGTGCTCGGGGTGCTGCGTGCTCAGTGCTCAGTGTGCTGGGTGCTCAGTGCTCAGGGTGCTGGGTGCTCAGTACGCAGGGTGCTCAGTGCTCAGTACTCGGTGTGCTTGTTGCTCAGTACTCGGGGTGCTCAGGGCTGTGGTGCTGGGTGCTCAGTGGTCAGTGCTCAGGGTGCTGGGTGCTCAGTGCTCAGTACTCAGGGTGCTCGGTGCTCAGTACTCAGGGTTCTCAGTGCTCAGTACTCAGGGTGCTGGGTGCTCATTTATCAGGGTGCTGGGTGCTCAGTACTCAGGGTGCTCAGTGCTCTGTACTCGGGGTACTTGTTGCTCAGTACTCAGGGTGCTCAGTGCTCAGTACTCGGGGTGCTTGGTGCTCAGTGCTCAGGGTGCTCAGTTCTCAGTGCTCGGGGTGCTGGGTGCTCAGTGCTCGGGGCGCTGGGTGCTCAGTGCTCGGGGTGCTGGGTGCTCAGTACTCGGGGTGCTGGGTGCTCAGTGCTCAGGGTGCTCAGTGCTCAGTACTCAGTGCTCAGGGTGCTCAGTGCTCAGTGCTCAGGGTGCTGGGTGTTCAGTACTCAGGGTGCTGGGTGCTCAGTACTCAGGGTGCTGGGTGCTCAGTGCTCAGGGTGCTGGGTGCTCAGTACTCTGGGTGTTGGGTGCTCAGTACTCAGGGTGCTGGTTGCTCCGTGCTCGGGGTGCTGGGTGCTCAGTGCTCAGCGTGCTGGGTGCTCTGTGCTCAGGGTGCTGGGTGCTCAGTGCTCAGGGAGCTGGGTGCTCAGTGCTCAGGGTGCTGGGTGCTCAGTGCTCAGGGTGCTGGGCGCTCCGTGCTCAGCGTGCTGGGTGCTCTGTGCTCAGGGTGCTGGGTGCTCAGTGCTCAGGGTGCTGGGTGCTCAGTGCTCGGGGTGCTGGGTGCTGAGTGCTCAGGGTGCTGGGTGCTCAGTGCTCGGGCTGCTCGGTGCTCAGTGCTCAGGGTCCTGGGTGCTCAGTACTCAGGGTGCTGGGTGCTTAGTACTCAGGGTGCTCAGTGCTCAGTACACAGGGTGCTGGGTGCTCAGTGCTCGGGGTGCTGGGTGCTCAGTGCTCAGTACTCAGGGTGCTGGGTGCTCAGTGCTCAGGGTGCTGGGTGCTCAGTGCTCAGGGTGCTGGGTGCTCAGTGATCGGGGTGCTGGGTGCTCAGTACTCAGTGTGCTCAGTGCTCGGGGAGCTCGGGGCTCAGTACTCAGGGTGCTGGGTGCTCAGTTCTCAGTGCTCGGGGTCCTGGGTGCTCCGTGCTCGGGGTGCTTGGTGCTCAGTACTCAGCGTGCTGGGTGCTCAGTACTCAGGGTGCTGGGTGCTCAGTGCTCAGGGTGCTGGGTGCTCAGTGCTCAGGGTGCTGGGTGCTCAGTGATCGGGGTGCTGGGTGCTCAGTACTCAGTGTGCTCAGTCCTCGGGGAGCTCGGTGCTCAGTACTCAGGGTGCTGGGTGCTCAGTTCTCAGTGCTCGGGGTCCTGGGTGCTCCGTGCTCGGGGTGCTGGGTGCTCAGTGCTCTGGGTGCTTAGTGCTCAGTACTCAGGGTGCTGGGTGCTCAGTACTCATGGTGCTGGGTGCTCATTCTCAGGGTGCTGGGTGCTCAGTGCTCGGGTTGCTGGGTGCTCAGTACTCAGGGTGCTGGGGGCTCAGTACTCAGGGTGCTGGGTGCTCAGTACTCAGGGTGCTCGGTTCTCAGTACTCAGGGGGCTGGGTGCTCATTCTCGGGGTGCTGGGTGCTCAGTGCTTGGGGTGCTGGGTGCTCAGTACTCAGGGTGCTCAGTGCTCAGTACTCAGGGTGCTGGGTGCTCAGTACTCAGGGTGCTGGGTGCTCAGTGCTCGGGGTGCTCGGTGCTCAGTACTCGGTGTGCAGGGTGCTCAGTACTCGGGGTGCTGGGTGCTCAGTGCTCAGGGTGCTGGGTGCTCAGTATTCAGTGTGCTGAGTGCTCAGTACTCAGGGTGCTGGGTGCTCAGTACTCAGGTTGCTGGTTGCTCAGTACTCAGGGTGCTGGGTGCTCAGTGCTCAGGGTGCTGGGTGCTCAGTGCTCAGGGTGCTGGGTGCTCAGTGCTCGGGGTGCTGGGTGCTCAGTGCTGAGGGTGGTGCTGGGTGCTCAGTACTCAGGGTGCTGGGTGCTCAGTGCTCAGGGTGCTGGGTGCTCAGTACTAAGGGTGCTGGGTGCTCAGTACTCAGGGTGCTCGGTGCTCAGTACTCAGGGTCCTGGGTGCTCAGAGCTCAGGGTGCTGGGAACTCAGTACTCAGGGTGCTGGGTGCTCAGTACTCTGGGTGTTGGGTGCTCAGTACTCAGGATGCTGGGTGCTCCGTGCTCAGGGTGCTGGGCGCTCAGTGCTCAGGGTTCTGGGTGCTCAGTGCTCAGGGTGCTGGGTGCTCAGTACTCAGGGTGCTGGGTGCTTAGTGCTCGAGGTGCTCGGCGCTCAGTACTCAGGGTGCTCGGTTCTCAGTACTCAGGGTGCTGGGTGCTCAGTGCTCGTTGTGCTCGGTGCTCAGTCCTCGGGGTGCTCCGTGCTCAGTGATCAGGGTGCTGGGTGCTCAGTACTCAGGGTGCTCGGTGCTCAGTACTCAGGGTTCTCAGTGCTCAGTACTCAGGGTGCTGGGTGCTCAGTGCTCAAGGTGCTGGGTGCTCAGTACTCAGGGTGCTCAGTGATCAGTTCTCGGGGTGCTTGGTGCTCAGTACTCAGGGTGCTCAGTGCTCAGTACTCGGGGTGCTGGGTGCTCAGTGCTCAGGGTGCTCAGTGCTCAGTGCTCGGGGTGCTGGGTGCTCAGTGCTCGGGGCGCTGGGTGCTCAGTGCTCGGGGTGCTGGGTGCTCAGTACTCGGGGTGCTGGGTGCTCAGTGCTCAGAGTGCTCAGTGCTCAGTACTCAGTGCTCAGGGTGCTCAGTGCTCAGTGCTCAGGGTGCTGGGTGCTCAGTACTCTGGGTGTTGGGTGCTCAGTACTCAGGGTGCTGGGTGCTCCATGCTCAGGGTGCTGGGTGCTCAGTGCTCAGTCCTCGGGGTGCTCCGTGCTCATGGTGCTGGGTGCTCAGGGTGCTGGGTGCTCAGTGCTCGGGTTGCTGGGTGCTCAGTACTCAGTGTGCTCAGTGCTCGGGGAGCTCGGTGCTCAGTACTCAGGGTGCTGCGTGCTCAGTTCTCAGTGCTCGGGGTCCTGGTTGCTCCGTGCTCGGGGTGGTGGGTGCTCAGTGCTCTGGGTGCTTAGTGCTCAGTACTCCGGGTGCTGGGTGCTCAGTACTCATGGTGCTGGTTGCTCATTCTCAGGGTGCTGGGTGCTCAGTGCTCGGGTTGCTGGGTGCTCAGTACTCAGGGTGCTGGGGGCTCAGTACTCAGGGTGCTGGGTGCTCAGTACTCAGGGTGGTCGGTTCTCAGTACTCAGGGTGCTGAGTGCTCAGTACTCAGGGTGCTGGGTGCTCAGTGTTCAGGGAGCTGGGTGCTCAGTGCTCAGGGTGCTAGGTGCTCAGTACTCAGGGTGCTGGGTGCTCAGTACTCAGGGTGCTCGGTGCTCAGTACTCAGGGTGCTGGGTGCTCAGAGCTCAGGGTGCTGGGTAATCAGTACTCAGGGTGCTGAGTGCTCAGTACTCAGGGTGCTGGGTGCTCAGTGCTCAGGGTGCTGGGTGCTCAGTGCTCAGGGTGCTGGGTGCTCAGTGCTCGGGGTGCTGGGTGCTCAGTACTCAGGATGCTCGGTGCTCAGTGCTCAGTAATCAGGGTGCTCAGTACTCAGGGTGCTGGGTGCTCAGTGCTCGGGGTGCTGGGTGCTCAGTACTCAGGGTGCTGGGTGCTCAGTACTCGGGGTGCTGGGTGCTCAGTACTCAGGTTTCTGAGTGCTCAGTGCTCGGGGTGCTGGGTGCTCACTGCTCAGGGTGATCGGTGCTCAGTGCTCAGGGTGCTGGGTGCTCATTGCTCGGTGTGCTCGGTGCTCAGTACTCAGGGTGCTGAGTGCTCAGTACTCAGGGTGCTGGGTGCTCAGTACTCAGGTTGCTGGTTGCTCAGTACTCAGGGTGCTGGGTGCTCAGTGCTCAGGGTGCTGGGTGCTCAGTGCTCGGGGTGCTGGGTGCTCAGGGCTGTGGTGCTGGGTGCTCAGTGCTCAGTGCTCAGGGTGCTGGGTGCTCAGTGCTCAGTGCTCAGGGTGCTGGTTGCTCTGTACTCAGGGTGCTGGGTGCTCAGTACTCAGGGTGCTGGGTGCTCAGTGCTCAGGGTGCTGGGTGCTCAGTGCTCAGGGTGCTGGGTGCTCAGTACTCAGGGTGCTGGGTGCTCAGTACTCAGGGTGCTTGGTGCTCAGTACTCAGGGTGCTCAGTGCTCAGTACTCGGGGTGCTGGGTCCTCAGTGCTCAGGGTGCTCAGTGCTCAGTGCTCGGGGTGCTGGGTGCTCAGTGCTCGGGGTGCTGGGTGCTCAGTACTCGGGGTGCTGGGTGCTCAGTGCTCAGGGTGCTCAGTGCTCAGTACTCAGTGCTCAGGGTGCTCAGTGCTCAGTGCTCAGGGTGCTGGGTGTTCAGTACTCAGGGTGCTGGGTGCTCAGTACTCAGGCTGCTGGGTGCTCAGTACTCAGGGTGCTGGGTGCTCAGTGCTCGGGGTGCTCGGTGCTCAGTACTCGGGGTGCAGGGTGCTCAGTACTCGGGGTGCTGGGTGCTCAGTGCTCAGGGAGCTGGGTGCTCAGTGCTCGGGGTGCTGGGTGCTCAGTGCTGAGGGTGGTGCTGGGTGCTCAGTACTCAGGGTGCTGGGTGCTCAGTGCTCAGGGTGCTCGGTGCTCAGTACTCAGGGTGCTGGGTGCTCAGTACTAAGGGTGCTGGGTGCTCAGTACTCAGGGTGCTCGGTGCTCAGTACTCAGGGTGCTGGGTGCTCAGAGCTCAGGGTGCTGGGTACTCAGTTCTCAGGGTGCTGGGTGCTCAGTACTTTGGGTGTTGGGTGCTCAGTACTCAGGGTGCTGGGTGCTCCGTGCTCAGGGTGCTGGGTGCTCATTGCTCAGGGTTCTGGGTGCTCAGTGCTCAGGGTGCTGGGTGCTCAGTACTCAGGGTGCTGGGTGCTTAGTGCTCGAGGTGCTCGGTGCTCAGTACTCAAGGTGCTGGGTGCTCAGTGCTCAGGGTGCTGGGTGCTCCGTCCTCGGGGTGCTCCGTGCTCATGGTGCTGGGTGCTCAGTGCTCAGGGTGCTGGGTGCTCAGTGCTCGGGGTGCTGGGTGCTCAGTACTCAGTGTGCTCAGTGCTCGGGGAGCTCGGTGCTCAGTACCCAGGGTGCTGGGTGCTCAGTTCTCAGTGCTTGGGGTCCTGGTTGCTCCGTGCTCGGGGTGCTGGGTGCTCAGTGCTCTGGGTGCTTAGGGCTCAGTACTCAGGGTGCTGGGTGCTCAGTACTCCGGGTGATCTGTTCTCAGTACTCAGGTTGCTGGGTGCTCAGTGCTCGGAGTGCTGGGTGCTCAGTACTCGGGGTGCTCAGTGCTCAGTACTCAGGGTGCTGGGTGCTCAGTACTCAGGGTGCTGGGTGCTCAGTGCTCGGGGTGCTCGGTGCTCAGTACTCGGGGTGCAGGGTGCTCAGTACTCGGGGTGCTGGGTGCTCAGTGTTCAGGGAGCTGGGTGCTCAGTGCTCGGGGTGCTGGGTGCTCAGTGCTGAGGGTGGTTCTGGGTGCTCAATACTCAGGGTGCTGGGTGCTCAGTGCTCAGGGTGCTGGGTGCTCAGTACTAAGGGGGCTGGGTGCTCAGTACTCAGGGTGCTCGGTGCTCAGTACTCAGGGTGCTGGGTGCTCAGAGCTCAGGGTGCTGGGTACTCAGTACTCAGGGTGGTGAGTGCTCAGTACTCAGGGTGCTGGGTGCTCAGTGCTCAGGGTGCTGGGTGCTCAGTGCTCAGGGTGCTGGGTGTTCAGTGCTCGGGGTGCTGGGTGCTCAGTACTCAGGATACTCGGTGCTCAGTGCTCAGTAATCAGGGTGCTCAGTACTCAGGGTGCTGGGTGCTCAGTGCTCGTGGTGCTGGGTGCTCAGTACTCAGGGTGCTGAGTGCTCAGTACTCGGGGTGCTTGGTGCTCAGTACTCAGGGTGCTGAGTGCTCAGTGCTCGGGGTGCTGGGTGCTTACTGCTCAGGGTGATCGGTGCTCAGTGCTCAGGGTGCTGGGTGCTCAGTCCTCCGGGTGCTCAGTGCTCAGGGTGCTGGGTGCTCATTGCTCGGTGTGCTCGGTGCTCAGTACTCAGGGTGCTGAGTGCTCAGTACTCAGGGTGCAGGTTGCTCAGTACTCAGGTTGCTGGTTGCTCAGTACTCAGGGTGCTGGGTGCTCAGTGCTCAGGGTGCTGGGTGCTCAGTGCTCGGGGTGCTGGGTGCTCAGGGCTGTGGTGCTGGGTGCTCAGTGCTCAGTGCTCAGGGTGCTGGGTGCTCAGTGCTCAGTGCTCAGGGTGCTGGTTGCTCAGTACTCAGGGTGCTGGGTGCTCAGTACTCAGGGTGCTGGGTGCTCAGTGCTCAGAGTGCTCTGTGCTCAGTACTCAGGGTGCTGGGTGCTCAGTGCTCGGGGTGCTGGGTGCTCAGTGCTCAGGGTGCTGGTTGCTCAGTACTCAGGGTGCTGGGTGCTCAGTACTCAGGGTGCTTGGTGCTCAGTACTCAGGGTGCTCAGTGCTCAGTACTCGGGTTGCTGGGTGCTCAGTGCTCAGGGTGCTCAGTGCTCAGTGCTCGGGGTGCTGGGTGCTCAGTGCTCGGGGTGCTGGGTGCTCAGTACTCGGGGTGCTGGGTGCTCAGTGCTCAGGGTGCTCAGTGCTCAGTACTCAGTGCTCAGGGTGCTCAGTGCTCAGTGCTCAGGGTGCTGGGTGTTCAGTACTCAGGGTGCTGGGTGCTCAGTACTCTGGGTGTTGGGTGCTCAGTACTCAGGGTGCTGGGTGGTCCGTGCTCAGGGTGCTGGGTGCTCAGTGCTCCGGGTTCTGGGTGCTCAGTGCTCAGGGTGCTGGGTGCTCAGTACTCAGGGTGCTGGGTGCTTAGTGCTCGAGGTGCTCGGTGCTCAGTACTCAAGGTGCTGGGTGCTCAGTGCTCAGCGTGCTGGGTGCTCAGTCCTCGGGGTGCTCCGTGCTCATGGTGCTGGGTGCTCAGTGCTCAGGGTGCTGGGTGCTCAGTGCTCGGGGTGCTGGGTGCTCAGTACTCAGTGTGCTCAGTGCTCGGGGATCTCGGTGCTCAGTACTCAGGGTGCTGGGTGCTCAGTTCTCAGTGCTCGGGGTCCTGGGTGCTCCGTGCTCGGGGTGCTGGGTGCTCAGTGCTCTGGGTGCTTAGTGCTCAGTACTCAGGGTGCTGGGTGCTCAGTACTCATGGTGCTGGGTGCTCATTCTCAGGGTGCTGGGTGCTCAGTACTCGGGGTGCTCAGTGCTCAGTACTCAGGGTGCTGGGTGCTCAGTACTCAGGGTGCTGGGTGCTCAGTGCTCGGGTTGCTGGGTGCTCAGTACTCAGGGTGCTGGGGGCTCAGTACTCAGGGTGCTGGGTGCTCAGTATCAGGGTGCTCGGTTCTCAGTACTCAGGGTGCTGGGTGCTCATTCTCGGGGTGCTGGGTGCTCAGTGCTCGGGGAGCTGGGTGCTCAGTACTCGGGGTGCTCAGTGCTCAGTACTCAGGGTGCTGGGTGCTCAGTACTCAGGGTGCTGGGTGCTCAGTGCTCGGGGTGCTCGGTGCTCAGTGCTCGGCGTGCTGGGTGCTCAGTGCTCAGGGTGCTAGGTGCTCAGTGCTCGGGGTGCTGGGTGCTCAGTGCTGAGGGTGGTGCTGGGTGCTCAGTACTCAGGGTGCTGGGTGCTCAGTACTCGGGGTGCTGGGTGCTCAGTGCTCAGGGTTCTAGGTGCTCAGTGCTCGGGGTGCTGGGTGCTCAGTGCTGAGGGTGGTGCTGGGTGCTCAGTACTCAGGGTGCTGGGTGCTCAGTGCTCAGGGTGCTCGGTGCTCAGTACTCAGGGTGCTGGGTTCTCAGAGCTCAGGGTGCTGGGTACTCAGTACTCAGGGTGCTGGGTGCTAAGTACTCAGGGTGCTGGGTGCTCAGTGCTCAGGGTTCTGGGTGCTCAGTGCTCAGGGGCTGGGTGCTCAGTGCTCGGCGTGCTGGGTGCTCAGTACTCAGGATGCTCGGTGCTCAGTGCTCAGTAATCAGGGTGCTCAGTACTCAGGGTGCTGGGTGCTCAGTGCTCGGGGTGCTGGGTGCTCAGTACTCAGGGTGCTGGGTGCTCAGTACTCGGGGTGCTGGGTGCGCAGTACTCAGGGTGCTGGGTGCTCAGTGCTCGGGGTGCTGGGTGCTCACTGCTCAGGGTGATCGGTGCTCAGTGCTCAGGGCGCTGGGTGCACAGTCCTCCGGATGCTCAGTGCTCAGGGTGCTGGGTGCTCATTGCTCGGTGTGCTCGGTGCTCAGTACTCAGGGTGCTGAGCGCTCAGTACTCAGGGTGCTGGGTGCTCAGTACTCAGGTTGCTGGTTGCTCAGTACTCAGGGTGCTGGGTGCTCAGTGCTCAGGGTGCTGGGTGCTCAGTGTTCGGGGTGCTGGGTGCTCAGGGCTTTGGTGCTGGGTGCTCAGTACTAAGGGTGCTGGGTGCTCAGTACTCAGGGTGCTGGGTGCTCAGTACTCAGGGTGCTCGGTGCTCAGTACTCAGGGTGCTGGGTGCTCAGAGCTCAGGGTGCTGGGAACTCAGTACTCAGGGTGCTGGGTGCTCAGTACTCTGGGTGTTGGGTGCTCAGTACTCAGGGTGCTGGGTGCTCCGTGCTCAGGGTGCTGGGCGCTCAGTGCTCAGGGTTCTGGGTGCTCAGTGCTCAGGGTGCTGGGTGCTCAGTACTCAGGGTGCTGGGTGCTTAGTGCTCGAGGTGCTCGGCGCTCAGTACTCAGGGTGCTCGGTTCTCAGTACTCAGGGTGCTGGGTGCTCAGTGCTCGTTGTGCTCGGTGCTCAGTCCTCGGGGTGCTCCGTGCTCAGTGATCAGGGTGCTGGGTGCTCAGTACTCAGGGTGCTCGGTGCTCAGTACTCAGGGTTCTCAGTGCTCAGTACTCAGGGTGCTGGGTGCTCAGTGCTCAAGGTGCTGGGTGCTCAGTACTCAGGGTGCTCAGTGATCAGTTCTCGGGGTGCTTGGTGCTCAGTACTCAGGGTGCTCAGTGCTCAGTACTCGGGGTGCTGGGTGCTCAGTGCTCAGGGTGCTCAGTGCTCAGTGCTCGGGGTGCTGGGTGCTCAGTGCTCGGGGCGCTGGGTGCTCAGTGCTCGGGGTGCTGGGTGCTCAGTACTCGGGGTGCTGGGTGCTCAGTGCTCAGAGTGCTCAGTGCTCAGTACTCAGTGCTCAGGGTGCTCAGTGCTCAGTGCTCAGAGTGCTGGGTGCTCAGTACTCTGGGTGTTGGGTGCTCAGTACTCAGGGTGCTGGGTGCTCCATGCTCAGGGTGCTGGGTGCTCAGTGCTCAGTCCTCGGGGTGCTCCGTGCTCATGGTGCTGGGTGCTCAGTGCTCAGGGTGCTGGGTGCTCAGTGCTCGGGTTGCTGGGTGCTCAGTACTCAGTGTGCTCAGTGCTCGGGGAGCTCGGTGCTCAGTACTCAGGGTGCTGCGTGCTCAGTTCTCAGTGCTCGGGGTCCTGGTTGCTCCGTGCTCGGGGTGGTGGGTGCTCAGTGCTCTGGGTGCTTAGTGCTCAGTACTCCGGGTGCTGGGTGCTCAGTACTCATGGTGCTGGGTGCTCATTCTCAGGGTGCTGGGTGCTCAGTGCTCGGGTTGCTGGGTGCTCAGTACTCAGGGTGCTGGGGGCTCAGTACTCAGGGTGCTGGGTGCTCAGTACTCAGGGTGGTCGGTTCTCAGTACTCAGGGTGCTGAGTGCTCAGTACTCAGGGTGCTGGGTGCTCAGTGTTCAGGGAGCTGGGTGCTCAGTGCTCAGGGTGCTAGGTGCTCAGTACTCAGGGTGCTGGGTGCTCAGTACTCAGGGTGCTCGGTGCTCAGTACTCAGGGTGCTGGGTGCTCAGAGCTCAGGGTGCTGGGTAATCAGTACTCAGGGTGCTGAGTGCTCAGTACTCAGGGTGCTGGGTGCTCAGTGCTCAGGGTGCTGGGTGCTCAGTGCTCAGGGTGCTGGGTGCTCAGTGCTCGGGGTGCTGGGTGCTCAGTACTCAGGATGCTCGGTGCTCAGTGCTCAGTAATCAGGGTGCTCAGTACTCAGGGTGCTGGGTGCTCAGTGCTCGGGGTGCTGGGTGCTCAGTACTCAGGGTGCTGGGTGCTCAGTACTCGGGGTGCTGGGTGCTCAGTACTCAGGTTTCTGAGTGCTCAGTGCTCGGGGTGCTGGGTGCTCACTGCTCAGGGTGATCGGTGCTCAGTGCTCAGGGTGCAGGGTGCTCATTGCTCGGTGTGCTCGGTGCTCAGTACTCAGGGTGCTGAGTGCTCAGTACTCAGGGTGCTGGGTGCTCAGTACTCAGGTTGCTGGTTGCTCAGTACTCAGGGTGCTGGGTGCTCAGTGCTCAGGGTGCTGGGTGCTCAGTGCTCGGGGTGCTGGGTGCTCAGGGCTGTGGTGCTGGGTGCTCAGTGCTCAGTGCTCAGGGTGCTGGGTGCTCAGTGCTCAGTGCTCAGGGTGCTGGTTGCTCTGTACTCAGGGTGCTGGGTGCTCAGTACTCAGGGTGCTGGGTGCTCAGTGCTCAGAGTGCTCTGTGCTCAGTACTCAGGGTGCTGGGTGCTCAGTGCTCGGGGTGCTGGGTGCTCAGTGCTCAGGGTGCTGGGTGCTCAGTACTCAGGGTGCTGGGTGCTCAGTACTCAGGGTGCTTGGTGCTCAGTACTCAGGGTGCTCAGTGCTCAGTACTCGGGGTGCTGGGTCCTCAGTGCTCAGGGTGCTCAGTGCTCAGTGCTCGGGGTGCTGGGTGCTCAGTGCTCGGGGTGCTGGGTGCTCAGTACTCGGGGTGCTGGGTGCTCAGTGCTCAGGGTGCTCAGTGCTCAGTACTCAGTGCTCAGGGTGCTCAGTGCTCAGTGCTCAGGGTGCTGGGTGTTCAGTACTCAGGGTGCTGGGTGCTCAGTACTCAGGCTGCTGGGTGCTCAGTACTCAGGGTGCTGGGTGCTCAGTGCTCGGGGTGCTCGGTGCTCAGTACTCGGGGTGCAGGGTGCTCAGTACTCGGGGTGCTGGGTGCTCAGTGCTCAGGGAGCTGGGTGCTCAGTGCTCGGGGTGCTGGGTGCTCAGTGCTGAGGGTGGTGCTGGGTGCTCAGTACTCAGGGTGCTGGGTGCTCAGTGCTCAGGGTGCTCGGTGCTCAGTACTCAGGGTGCTGGGTGCTCAGTACTAAGGGTGCTGGGTGCTCAGTACTCAGGGGGCTCGGTGCTCAGTACTCAGGGTGCTGGGTGCTCAGAGCTCAGGGTGCTGGGTACTCAGTTCTCAGGGTGCTGGGTGCTCAGTACTTTGGGTGTTGGGTGCTCAGTACTCAGGGTGCTGGGTGCTCCGTGCTCAGGGTGCTGGGTGCTCAGTGCTCAGGGTTCTGGGTGCTCAGTGCTCAGGGTGCTGGGTGCTCAGTACTCAGGGTGCTGGGTGCTTAGTGCTCGAGGTGCTCGGTGCTCAGTACTCAAGGTGCTGGGTGCTCAGTGCTCAGGGTGCTGGGTGCTCCGTCCTCGGGGTGCTCCGTGCTCATGGTGCTGGGTGCTCAGTGCTCAGGGTGCTGGGTGCTCAGTGCTCGGGGTGCTGGGTGCTCAGTACTCAGTGTGCTCAGTGCTCGGGGAGCTCGGTGCTCAGTACCCAGGGTGCTGGGTGCTCAGTTCTCAGTGCTTGGGGTCCTGGTTGCTCCGTGCTCGGGGTGCTGGGTGCTCAGTGCTCTGAGTGCTTAGGGCTCAGTACTCAGGGTGCTGGGTGCTCAGTACTCCGGGTGATCTGTTCTCAGTACTCAGGTTGCTGGGTGCTCAGTGCTCGGAGTGCTGGGTGCTCAGTACTCGGGGTGCTCAGTGCTCAGTACTCAGGGTGCTGGGTGCTCAGTACTCAGGGTGCTGGGTGCTCAGTGCTCGGGGTGCTCGGTGCTCAGTACTCGGGGTGCAGGGTGCTCAGTACTCGGGGTGCTGGGTGCTCAGTGTTCAGGGAGCTGGGTGCTCAGTGCTCGGGGTGCTGGGTGCTCAGTGCTGAGGGTGGTTCTGGGTGCTCAATACTCAGGGTGCTGGGTGCTCAGTGCTCAGGGTGCTGGGTGCTCAGTACTAAGGGGGCTGGGTGCTCAGTACTCAGGGTGCTCGGTGCTCAGTACTCAGGGTGCTGGGTGCTCAGAGCTCAGGGTGCTGGGTACTCAGTACTCAGGGTGGTGAGTGCTCAGTACTCAGGGTGCTGGGTGCTCAGTGCTCAGGGTGCTGGGTGCTCAGTGCTCAGGGTGCTGGGTGTTCAGTGCTCGGGGTGCTGGGTGCTCAGTACTCAGGATACTCGGTGCTCAGTGCTCAGTAATCAGGGTGCTCAGTACTCAGGGTGCTGGGTGCTCAGTGCTCGTGGTGCTGGGTGCTCAGTACTCAGGGTGCTGAGTGCTCAGTACTCGGGGTGCTTGGTGCTCAGTACTCAGGGTGCTGAGTGCTCAGTGCTCGGGGTGCTGGGTGCTTACTGCTCAGGGTGATCGGTGCTCAGTGCTCAGGGTGCTGGGTGCTCAGTCCTCCGGGTGCTCAGTGCTCAGGGTGCTGGGTGCTCATTGCTCGGTGTGCTCGGTGCTCAGTACTCAGGGTGCTGAGTGCTCAGTACTCAGGGTGCAGGTTGCTCAGTACTCAGGTTGCTGGTTGCTCAGTACTCAGGGTGCTGGGTGCTCAGTGCTCAGGGTGCTGGGTGCTCAGTGCTCGGGGTGCTGGGTGCTCAGGGCTGTGGTGCTGGGTGCTCAGTGCTCAGTGCTCAGGGTGCTGGGTGCTCAGTGCTCAGTGCTCAGGGTGCTGGTTGCTCAGTACTCAGGGTGCTGGGTGCTCAGTACTCAGGGTGCTGGGTGCTCAGTGCTCAGAGTGCTCTGTGCTCAGTACTCAGGGTGCTGGGTGCTCAGTGCTCGGGGTGCTGGGTGCTCAGTGCTCAGGGTGCTGGTTGCTCAGTACTCAGGGTGCTGGGTGCTCAGTACTCAGGGTGCTTGGTGCTCAGTACTCAGGGTGCTCAGTGCTCAGTACTCGGGTTGCTGGGTGCTCAGTGCTCAGGGTGCTCAGTGCTCAGTGCTCGGGGTGCTGGGTGCTCAGTGCTCGGGGTGCTGGGTGCTCAGTACTCGGGGTGCTGGGTGCTCAGTGCTCAGGGTGCTCAGTGCTCAGTACTCAGTGCTCAGGGTGCTCAGTGCTCAGTGCTCAGGGTGCTGGGTGTTCAGTACTCAGGGTGCTGGGTGCTCAGTACTCTGGGTGTTGGGTGCTCAGTACTCAGGGTGCTGGGTGGTCCGTGCTCAGGGTGCTGGGTGCTCAGTGCTCCGGGTTCTGGGTGCTCAGTGCTCAGGGTGCTGGGTGCTCAGTACTCAGGGTGCTGGGTGCTTAGTGCTCGAGGTGCTCGGTGCTCAGTACTCAAGGTGCTGGGTGCTCAGTGCTCAGCGTGCTGGGTGCTCAGTCCTCGGGGTGCTCCGTGCTCATGGTGCTGGGTGCTCAGTGCTCAGGGTGCTGGGTGCTCAGTGCTCGGGGTGCTGGGTGCTCAGTACTCAGTGTGCTCAGTGCTCGGGGATCTCGGTGCTCAGTACTCAGGGTGCTGGGTGCTCAGTTCTCAGTGCTCGGGGTCCTGGGTGCTCCGTGCTCGGGGTGCTGGGTGCTCAGTGCTCTGGGTGCTTAGTGCTCAGTACTCAGGGTGCTGGGTGCTCAGTACTCATGGTGCTGGGTGCTCATTCTCAGGGTGCTGGGTGCTCAGTACTCGGGGTGCTCAGTGCTCAGTACTCAGGGTGCTGGGTGCTCAGTACTCAGGGTGCTGGGTGCTCAGTGCTCGGGTTGCTGGGTGCTCAGTACTCAGGGTGCTGGGGGCTCAGTACTCAGGGTGCTGGGTGCTCAGTATCAGGGTGCTCGGTTCTCAGTACTCAGGGTGCTGGGTGCTCATTCTCGGGGTGCTGGGTGCTCAGTGCTCGGGGAGCTGGGTGCTCAGTACTCGGGGTGCTCAGTGCTCAGTACTCAGGGTGCTGGGTGCTCAGTACTCAGGGTGCTGGGTGCTCAGTGCTCGGGGTGCTCGGTGCTCAGTGCTCGGCGTGCTGGGTGCTCAGTGCTCAGGGTGCTAGGTGCTCAGTGCTCGGGGTGCTGGGTGCTCAGTGCTGAGGGTGGTGCTGGGTGCTCAGTACTCAGGGTGCTGGGTGCTCAGTACTCGGGGTGCTGGGTGCTCAGTGCTCAGGGTTCTAGGTGCTCAGTGCTCGGGGTGCTGGGTGCTCAGTGCTGAGGGTGGTGCTGGGTGCTCAGTACTCAGGGTGCTGGGTGCTCAGTGCTCAGGGTGCTCGGTGCTCAGTACTCAGGGTGCTGGGTTCTCAGAGCTCAGGGTGCTGGGTGCTCAGTACTCAGGGTGCTGGGTGCTCAGTACTCGGGGTGCTGGGTGCTCAGTACTCAGGTTTCTGAGTGCTCAGTGCTCGGGGTGCTGGGTGCTCACTGCTCAGGGTGATCGGTGCTCAGTGCTCAGGGTGCAGGGTGCTCATTGCTCGGTGTGCTCGGTGCTCAGTACTCAGGGTGCTGAGTGCTCAGTACTCAGGGTGCTGGGTGCTCAGTACTCAGGTTGCTGGTTGCTCAGTACTCAGGGTGCTGGGTGCTCAGTGCTCAGGGTGCTGGGTGCTCAGTGCTCGGGGTGCTGGGTGCTCAGGGCTGTGGTGCTGGGTGCTCAGTGCTCAGTGCTCAGGGTGCTGGGTGCTCAGTGCTCAGTGCTCAGGGTGCTGGTTGCTCTGTACTCAGGGTGCTGGGTGCTCAGTACTCAGGGTGCTGGGTGCTCAGTGCTCAGAGTGCTCTGTGCTCAGTACTCAGGGTGCTGGGTGCTCAGTGCTCGGGGTGCTGGGTGCTCAGTGCTCAGGGTGCTGGGTGCTCAGTACTCAGGGTGCTGGGTGCTCAGTACTCAGGGTGCTTGGTGCTCAGTACTCAGGGTGCTCAGTGCTCAGTACTCGGGGTGCTGGGTCCTCAGTGCTCAGGGTGCTCAGTGCTCAGTGCTCGGGGTGCTGGGTGCTCAGTGCTCGGGGTGCTGGGTGCTCAGTACTCGGGGTGCTGGGTGCTCAGTGCTCAGGGTGCTCAGTGCTCAGTACTCAGTGCTCAGGGTGCTCAGTGCTCAGTGCTCAGGGTGCTGGGTGTTCAGTACTCAGGGTGCTGGGTGCTCAGTACTCAGGCTGCTGGGTGCTCAGTACTCAGGGTGCTGGGTGCTCAGTGCTCGGGGTGCTCGGTGCTCAGTACTCGGGGTGCAGGGTGCTCAGTACTCGGGGTGCTGGGTGCTCAGTGCTCAGGGAGCTGGGTGCTCAGTGCTCGGGGTGCTGGGTGCTCAGTGCTGAGGGTGGTGCTGGGTGCTCAGTACTCAGGGTGCTGGGTGCTCAGTGCTCAGGGTGCTCGGTGCTCAGTACTCAGGGTGCTGGGTGCTCAGTACTAAGGGTGCTGGGTGCTCAGTACTCAGGGGGCTCGGTGCTCAGTACTCAGGGTGCTGGGTGCTCAGAGCTCAGGGTGCTGGGTACTCAGTTCTCAGGGTGCTGGGTGCTCAGTACTTTGGGTGTTGGGTGCTCAGTACTCAGGGTGCTGGGTGCTCCGTGCTCAGGGTGCTGGGTGCTCAGTGCTCAGGGTTCTGGGTGCTCAGTGCTCAGGGTGCTGGGTGCTCAGTACTCAGGGTGCTGGGTGCTTAGTGCTCGAGGTGCTCGGTGCTCAGTACTCAAGGTGCTGGGTGCTCAGTGCTCAGGGTGCTGGGTGCTCCGTCCTCGGGGTGCTCCGTGCTCATGGTGCTGGGTGCTCAGTGCTCAGGGTGCTGGGTGCTCAGTGCTCGGGGTGCTGGGTGCTCAGTACTCAGTGTGCTCAGTGCTCGGGGAGCTCGGTGCTCAGTACCCAGGGTGCTGGGTGCTCAGTTCTCAGTGCTTGGGGTCCTGGTTGCTCCGTGCTCGGGGTGCTGGGTGCTCAGTGCTCTGAGTGCTTAGGGCTCAGTACTCAGGGTGCTGGGTGCTCAGTACTCCGGGTGATCTGTTCTCAGTACTCAGGTTGCTGGGTGCTCAGTGCTCGGAGTGCTGGGTGCTCAGTACTCGGGGTGCTCAGTGCTCAGTACTCAGGGTGCTGGGTGCTCAGTACTCAGGGTGCTGGGTGCTCAGTGCTCGGGGTGCTCGGTGCTCAGTACTCGGGGTGCAGGGTGCTCAGTACTCGGGGTGCTGGGTGCTCAGTGTTCAGGGAGCTGGGTGCTCAGTGCTCGGGGTGCTGGGTGCTCAGTGCTGAGGGTGGTTCTGGGTGCTCAATACTCAGGGTGCTGGGTGCTCAGTGCTCAGGGTGCTGGGTGCTCAGTACTAAGGGGGCTGGGTGCTCAGTACTCAGGGTGCTCGGTGCTCAGTACTCAGGGTGCTGGGTGCTCAGAGCTCAGGGTGCTGGGTACTCAGTACTCAGGGTGGTGAGTGCTCAGTACTCAGGGTGCTGGGTGCTCAGTGCTCAGGGTGCTGGGTGCTCAGTGCTCAGGGTGCTGGGTGTTCAGTGCTCGGGGTGCTGGGTGCTCAG
Source organism: Microtus oregoni (assembly GCF_018167655.1). Taxonomy (NCBI): domain Eukaryota; kingdom Metazoa; phylum Chordata; class Mammalia; order Rodentia; family Cricetidae; genus Microtus; species Microtus oregoni. The sequence goes on from NW_024543312.1 coordinate 94,361, forward strand.
TACTCAGGATACTCGGTGCTCAGTGCTCAGTAATCAGGGTGCTCAGTACTCAGGGTGCTGGGTGCTCAGTGCTCGTGGTGCTGGGTGCTCAGTACTCAGGGTGCTGAGTGCTCAGTACTCGGGGTGCTTGGTGCTCAGTACTCAGGGTGCTGAGTGCTCAGTGCTCGGGGTGCTGGGTGCTTACTGCTCAGGGTGATCGGTGCTCAGTGCTCAGGGTGCTGGGTGCTCAGTCCTCCGGGTGCTCAGTGCTCAGGGTGCTGGGTGCTCATTGCTCGGTGTGCTCGGTGCTCAGTACTCAGGGTGCTGAGTGCTCAGTACTCAGGGTGCAGGTTGCTCAGTACTCAGGTTGCTGGTTGCTCAGTACTCAGGGTGCTGGGTGCTCAGTGCTCAGGGTGCTGGGTGCTCAGTGCTCGGGGTGCTGGGTGCTCAGGGCTGTGGTGCTGGGTGCTCAGTGCTCAGTGCTCAGGGTGCTGGGTGCTCAGTGCTCAGTGCTCAGGGTGCTGGTTGCTCAGTACTCAGGGTGCTGGGTGCTCAGTACTCAGGGTGCTGGGTGCTCAGTGCTCAGAGTGCTCTGTGCTCAGTACTCAGGGTGCTGGGTGCTCAGTGCTCGGGGTGCTGGGTGCTCAGTGCTCAGGGTGCTGGTTGCTCAGTACTCAGGGTGCTGGGTGCTCAGTACTCAGGGTGCTTGGTGCTCAGTACTCAGGGTGCTCAGTGCTCAGTACTCGGGTTGCTGGGTGCTCAGTGCTCAGGGTGCTCAGTGCTCAGTGCTCGGGGTGCTGGGTGCTCAGTGCTCGGGGTGCTGGGTGCTCAGTACTCGGGGTGCTGGGTGCTCAGTGCTCAGGGTGCTCAGTGCTCAGTACTCAGTGCTCAGGGTGCTCAGTGCTCAGTGCTCAGGGTGCTGGGTGTTCAGTACTCAGGGTGCTGGGTGCTCAGTACTCTGGGTGTTGGGTGCTCAGTACTCAGGGTGCTGGGTGGTCCGTGCTCAGGGTGCTGGGTGCTCAGTGCTCCGGGTTCTGGGTGCTCAGTGCTCAGGGTGCTGGGTGCTCAGTACTCAGGGTGCTGGGTGCTTAGTGCTCGAGGTGCTCGGTGCTCAGTACTCAAGGTGCTGGGTGCTCAGTGCTCAGCGTGCTGGGTGCTCAGTCCTCGGGGTGCTCCGTGCTCATGGTGCTGGGTGCTCAGTGCTCAGGGTGCTGGGTGCTCAGTGCTCGGGGTGCTGGGTGCTCAGTACTCAGTGTGCTCAGTGCTCGGGGATCTCGGTGCTCAGTACTCAGGGTGCTGGGTGCTCAGTTCTCAGTGCTCGGGGTCCTGGGTGCTCCGTGCTCGGGGTGCTGGGTGCTCAGTGCTCTGGGTGCTTAGTGCTCAGTACTCAGGGTGCTGGGTGCTCAGTACTCATGGTGCTGGGTGCTCATTCTCAGGGTGCTGGGTGCTCAGTACTCGGGGTGCTCAGTGCTCAGTACTCAGGGTGCTGGGTGCTCAGTACTCAGGGTGCTGGGTGCTCAGTGCTCGGGTTGCTGGGTGCTCAGTACTCAGGGTGCTGGGGGCTCAGTACTCAGGGTGCTGGGTGCTCAGTATCAGGGTGCTCGGTTCTCAGTACTCAGGGTGCTGGGTGCTCATTCTCGGGGTGCTGGGTGCTCAGTGCTCGGGGAGCTGGGTGCTCAGTACTCGGGGTGCTCAGTGCTCAGTACTCAGGGTGCTGGGTGCTCAGTACTCAGGGTGCTGGGTGCTCAGTGCTCGGGGTGCTCGGTGCTCAGTGCTCGGCGTGCTGGGTGCTCAGTGCTCAGGGTGCTAGGTGCTCAGTGCTCGGGGTGCTGGGTGCTCAGTGCTGAGGGTGGTGCTGGGTGCTCAGTACTCAGGGTGCTGGGTGCTCAGTACTCGGGGTGCTGGGTGCTCAGTGCTCAGGGTTCTAGGTGCTCAGTGCTCGGGGTGCTGGGTGCTCAGTGCTGAGGGTGGTGCTGGGTGCTCAGTACTCAGGGTGCTGGGTGCTCAGTGCTCAGGGTGCTCGGTGCTCAGTACTCAGGGTGCTGGGTTCTCAGAGCTCAGGGTGCTGGGTACTCAGTACTCAGGGTGCTGGGTGCTAAGTACTCAGGGTGCTGGGTGCTCAGTGCTCAGGGTTCTGGGTGCTCAGTGCTCAGGGGCTGGGTGCTCAGTGCTCGGCGTGCTGGGTGCTCAGTACTCAGGATGCTCGGTGCTCAGTGCTCAGTAATCAGGGTGCTCAGTACTCAGGGTGCTGGGTGCTCAGTGCTCGGGGTGCTGGGTGCTCAGTACTCAGGGTGCTGGGTGCTCAGTACTCGGGGTGCTGGGTGCGCAGTACTCAGGGTGCTGGGTGCTCAGTGCTCGGGGTGCTGGGTGCTCACTGCTCAGGGTGATCGGTGCTCAGTGCTCAGGGCGCTGGGTGCACAGTCCTCCGGATGCTCAGTGCTCAGGGTGCTGGGTGCTCATTGCTCGGTGTGCTCGGTGCTCAGTACTCAGGGTGCTGAGCGCTCAGTACTCAGGGTGCTGGGTGCTCAGTACTCAGGTTGCTGGTTGCTCAGTACTCAGGGTGCTGGGTGCTCAGTGCTCAGGGTGCTGGGTGCTCAGTGTTCGGGGTGCTGGGTGCTCAGGGCTTTGGTGCTGGGTGCTCAGTGCTCAGTGCTCAGGGTGCTGGGTGCTCAGTGCTCAGTGCTCAGGGTGCTCTGTGCTCAGTACTCAGGGTGCTGGGTGCTCAGTGCTCGGGGTGCTGCGTGCTCAGTGCTCAGGGAGCTGGGTGCTCAGTGCTCAGGGTGCTGGGTGCTCAGTACTCAGGGTGCTGGGTGCTCAGTGCTCGTTGTGCTCGGTGCTCAGTACTCAAGGTGCAGGGTGGTCAGTGCTCAGGGTGCTGGGTGCTCAGTCCTCGGGGTGCTCCGTGCTCAGTGATCAGGGTGCTGGGTGCTCAGTACTCAGGGTGCTCGGTGCTCAGTACTCAGGGGTCTCAGTTCTCAGTACTCAGGGTGCTGGGTGCTCAGTGCTCAGGGTGCTGGGTGCTCAGTACTCAGGGTGCTTAGTGCTCAGTACACGGGGTGCTTGGTGCTCAGTACTCAGGGTGCTCGGTGCTCAGTACTCGTGGTGCTGGGTGCTCAGTGCTCAGGGTGCTCAGTGCTCCGTGCTCGGGGTGCTGGGTGCTCAGTGCTCTGGGTGCTTAGTGCTCAGTACTCAGGGTGCTGGGTGCTCAGTACTCATGGTGCTGGGTGCTCATTCTCAGGGTGCTGGGTGCTCAGTGCTCGGGTTGCTGGGTGCTCAGTACTCAGGGTGCTGGGGGCTCAGTACTCAGGGTGCTGGGTGCTCAGTACTCAGGGTGCTCGGTTCTCAGTACTCAGGGTGCTGGGTGCTCATTCTCGGGGTGCTGGGTGCTCAGTGCTCGGGGTGCTGGCTGCTCAGTACTCAGGGTGCTGGGGGCTCAGTACTCAGGGTGCTGGGTGCTCAGTACTCAGGGTGATCTGTTCTCAGTACTCAGGTTGCTGGGTGCTCAGTGCTCGGGGTGCTGGGTGCTCAGTACTCAGGGTGCTCAGTGCTCAGTACTCAGGGTGCTGGGTTCTCAGTACTCAGGGTGCTGGGTGCTCAGTGCTCGGGGTGCTCGGTGCTCAGTACTCGGGGTGCAGGGTGCTCAGTACTCGGGGTGCTGGGTGCTCAGTGTTCAGGGAGCTGGGTGCTCAGTGCTCGGGGTGCTGGGTGCTCAGTGCTGAGGGTGGTGCTGGGTGCTCAGTACTCAGGGTGCTGGGTGCTCAGTGCTCAGGGTGCTGGGTGCTCAGTACTAAGGGTGCTGGGTGCTCAGTACTCAGGGTGCTCGGTGCTCAGTACTCAGGGTGCTGGGTGCTCAGAGCTCAGGGTGCTGGGTACTCAGTACTCAGGGTGCTGAGTGCTCAGTACTCAGGGTGCTGGGTGCTCAGTGCTCAGGGTGCTGGGTGCTCAGTGCTCAGGGTGCTGGGTGCTCAGTGCTCGGGGTGCTGGGTGCTCAGTACTCAGGATGCTCGGTGCTCAGTGCTCAGTAATCAGGGTGCTCAGTGCTCAGGGTGCTGGGTGCTCAGTGCTCGGGGTGCTGGGTGCTCAGTGCTGAGGGTGGTGCTGGGTGCTCAGTACTCAGGGTGCTGGGTGCTCAGTGCTCAGGGTGCTGGGTGCTCAGTACTAAGGGTGCTGGGTGCTCAGTACTCAGGGTGCTCGGTGCTCAGTACTCAGGGTGCTGTGTGCTCAGAGCTCAGGGTGCTGGGTACTCAGTACTCAGGGTGCTGGGTGCTCAGTACTCAGGGTGCTGGGTGTTCAGTGCTCAGGGTGCTGGGTGCTCAGTGCTCAGGGTGCTGGGTGCTCAGTGCTCGGCCTGCTGTGTGCTCAGTACTCAGGATGCTCGGTGCTCAGTGCTCAGTAATCAGGGTGCTCAGTACTCAGGGTGCTGGGTGCTCAGTGCTCGGGGAGCTGGGTGCTCAGTACTCAGGGTGCTGGGTGCTCAGTACTCGGGGTGCTGGGTGCTCAGTACTCAGGGTGCTGGGTGCTCAGTGCTCGGGGTGCTGGGTGCTCACTGCTCAGGGTGATCGGTGCTCAGTGCTCAGGGTGCTGGGTGCTCAGTCCTCCGGGTGCTCAGTACTCAGGGTGCTGGGTGCTCATTGCTCGGTGTGCTCGGTGCTCAGTACTCAGGGTGCTGAGTGCTCAGTACTTAGGGTGCTGGGTGCTCAGTACTCAGGTTGCTGGTTGCTCAGTACTCAGGGTGCTGGGTGCTCAGTGCTCAGGGTGCTGGGTGCTCAGTGCTCGGGGTGCTGGGTGCTCAGGGCTGTGGTTCTGGGTGCACAGTGCTCAGTGCTCAGGGTGCTGGGTGCTCAGTGCTCAGTGCTCAGGGTGCTCTGTGCTCAGTACTCAGGGTGCTGGGTGCTCAGTGCTCGGGGTGCTGCGTGCTCAGTGCTCAGGGAGCTGGGTGCTCAGTGCTCAGGTTGCTGGGTGCTCAGTACTCAGGGTGCTGGGTGCTCAGTGCTCGTTGTGCTCGGTGCTCAGTACTCAAGGTGCTGGGTGCTCAGTGCTCAGGGTGCTGGGTGCTCAGTCCTCGGGGTGCTCCGTGCTCAGTGATCAGGGTGCTGGGTGCTCAGTACTCAGGGTGCTCGGTGCTCAGTACTCAGGGGTCTCAGTACTCAGTACTCAGGGTGCTGGGTGCTCAGTGCTCAGGGTGCTGGGTGCTCAGTACTCAGGGTGCTCAGTGCTCAGTACTCGGGGTGCTTGGTGCTCAGTACTCAGGGTGATCGGTGCTCAGTACTCGTGGTGCTGGGTGCTCAGTACTCAGGGTGCTCAGTGCTCCGTGCTCGGGGTGCTGGGTGCTCAGTGCTCTGGGTGCTTAGTTCTCAGTACTCAGGGTGCTGGGTGCTCAATACTCATGGTGCTTGGTGCTCATTCTCAGGGTGCTGGGTGCTCAGAGCTCGGGTTGCTGGGTGCTAAGTACTCAGGGTGCTGGGGGCTCAGTACTCAGGGTGCTGGGTGCTCACTATTCAAGGTGCTCAGTGGTCAGTACTCATGGTGCACAGTGCTCAGGGTGCTGGGTGCTCACTGCTCGGGGTGCTGGGTGCTCAGTACTCAGGGTGCTGGGTGCTCACTATTCAAGGTGCTCAGTGGTCAGTACTCAGGGTGCACAGTGCTCAGTACTAAGGGTGCTCAGTGCTCAGGGTGCTGGGTGCTCAGTACTCAGGGTGCTCGGTTCTCAGTACTCAGGGTGCTGGGTGCTCATTCTCGGGGTGCTGGGTGCTCAGTGCTCAGGGTGCTGGGTGCTCAGTACTCAGGGTGCTGGGGGCTCAGTACTCAGGGTGCTGGGTGCTCAGTACTCAGGGTGATCTGTTCTCAGTACTCAGGTTGCTGGGTGCTTAGTGCTCGGGTTGCTGGGTGCTCAGTACTCGGGGTGCTCAGTGCTCAGTACTCAGGGTGCTGGGTGCTCAGTACTCAGAGTGCTGGGTGCTCAGTGCTCGGGGTGCTCGGTGCTCAGTACTCGCGGTGCAGGGTGCTCAGTACTCGGGGTGCTGGGTGCTCAGTGTTCAGGGAGCTGGGTGCTCAGTGCTCGGGGTGCTGGGTGCTCAGTGCTGAGGGTGGTGCTGGGTGCTCAGTACTCAGGGTGCTGGGTGCTCAGTATCAGGGTGCTCGGTTCTCAGTACTCAGGGTGCTGGGTGCTCATTCTCGGGGTGCTGGGTGCTCAGTGCTCGGGGAGCTGGGTGCTCAGTACTCGGGGTGCTCAGTGCTCAGTACTCAGGGTGCTGGGTGCTCAGTACTCAGGGTGCTGGGTGCTCAGTGCTCGGGGTGCTCGGTGCTCAGTGCTCGGCGTGCTGGGTGCTCAGTGCTCAGGGTGCTAGGTGCTCAGTGCTCGGGGTGCTGGGTGCTCAGTGCTGAGGGTGGTGCTGGGTGCTCAGTACTCAGGGTGCTGGGTGCTCAGTACTCGGGGTGCTGGGTGCTCAGTGCTCAGGGTTCTAGGTGCTCAGTGCTCGGGGTGCTGGGTGCTCAGTGCTGAGGGTGGTGCTGGGTGCTCAGTACTCAGGGTGCTGGGTGCTCAGTGCTCAGGGTGCTCGGTGCTCAGTACTCAGGGTGCTGGGTTCTCAGAGCTCAGGGTGCTGGGTACTCAGTACTCAGGGTGCTGGGTGCTAAGTACTCAGGGTGCTGGGTGCTCAGTGCTCAGGGTTCTGGGTGCTCAGTGCTCAGGGGCTGGGTGCTCAGTGCTCGGCGTGCTGGGTGCTCAGTACTCAGGATGCTCGGTGCTCAGTGCTCAGTAATCAGGGTGCTCAGTACTCAGGGTGCTGGGTGCTCAGTGCTCGGGGTGCTGGGTGCTCAGTACTCAGGGTGCTGGGTGCTCAGTACTCGGGGTGCTGGGTGCGCAGTACTCAGGGTGCTGGGTGCTCAGTGCTCGGGGTGCTGGGTGCTCACTGCTCAGGGTGATCGGTGCTCAGTGCTCAGGGCGCTGGGTGCACAGTCCTCCGGATGCTCAGTGCTCAGGGTGCTGGGTGCTCATTGCTCGGTGTGCTCGGTGCTCAGTACTCAGGGTGCTGAGCGCTCAGTACTCAGGGTGCTGGGTGCTCAGTACTCAGGTTGCTGGTTGCTCAGTACTCAGGGTGCTGGGTGCTCAGTGCTCAGGGTGCTGGGTGCTCAGTGTTCGGGGTGCTGGGTGCTCAGGGCTTTGGTGCTGGGTGCTCAGTGCTCAGTGCTCAGGGTGCTGGGTGCTCAGTGCTCAGTGCTCAGGGTGCTCTGTGCTCAGTACTCAGGGTGCTGGGTGCTCAGTGCTCGGGGTGCTGCGTGCTCAGTGCTCAGGGAGCTGGGTGCTCAGTGCTCAGGGTGCTGGGTGCTCAGTACTCAGGGTGCTGGGTGCTCAGTGCTCGTTGTGCTCGGTGCTCAGTACTCAAGGTGCAGGGTGGTCAGTGCTCAGGGTGCTGGGTGCTCAGTCCTCGGGGTGCTCCGTGCTCAGTGATCAGGGTGCTGGGTGCTCAGTACTCAGGGTGCTCGGTGCTCAGTACTCAGGGGTCTCAGTTCTCAGTACTCAGGGTGCTGGGTGCTCAGTGCTCAGGGTGCTGGGTGCTCAGTACTCAGGGTGCTTAGTGCTCAGTACACGGGGTGCTTGGTGCTCAGTACTCAGGGTGCTCGGTGCTCAGTACTCGTGGTGCTGGGTGCTCAGTGCTCAGGGTGCTCAGTGCTCCGTGCTCGGGGTGCTGGGTGCTCAGTGCTCTGGGTGCTTAGTGCTCAGTACTCAGGGTGCTGGGTGCTCAGTACTCATGGTGCTGGGTGCTCATTCTCAGGGTGCTGGGTGCTCAGTGCTCGGGTTGCTGGGTGCTCAGTACTCAGGGTGCTGGGGGCTCAGTACTCAGGGTGCTGGGTGCTCAGTACTCAGGGTGCTCGGTTCTCAGTACTCAGGGTGCTGGGTGCTCATTCTCGGGGTGCTGGGTGCTCAGTGCTCGGGGTGCTGGCTGCTCAGTACTCAGGGTGCTGGGGGCTCAGTACTCAGGGTGCTGGGTGCTCAGTACTCAGGGTGATCTGTTCTCAGTACTCAGGTTGCTGGGTGCTCAGTGCTCGGGGTGCTGGGTGCTCAGTACTCAGGGTGCTCAGTGCTCAGTACTCAGGGTGCTGGGTTCTCAGTACTCAGGGTGCTGGGTGCTCAGTGCTCGGGGTGCTCGGTGCTCAGTACTCGGGGTGCAGGGTGCTCAGTACTCGGGGTGCTGGGTGCTCAGTGTTCAGGGAGCTGGGTGCTCAGTGCTCGGGGTGCTGGGTGCTCAGTGCTGAGGGTGGTGCTGGGTGCTCAGTACTCAGGGTGCTGGGTGCTCAGTGCTCAGGGTGCTGGGTGCTCAGTACTAAGGGTGCTGGGTGCTCAGTACTCAGGGTGCTCGGTGCTCAGTACTCAGGGTGCTGGGTGCTCAGAGCTCAGGGTGCTGGGTACTCAGTACTCAGGGTGCTGAGTGCTCAGTACTCAGGGTGCTGGGTGCTCAGTGCTCAGGGTGCTGGGTGCTCAGTGCTCAGGGTGCTGGGTGCTCAGTGCTCGGGGTGCTGGGTGCTCAGTACTCAGGATGCTCGGTGCTCAGTGCTCAGTAATCAGGGTGCTCAGTGCTCAGGGTGCTGGGTGCTCAGTGCTCGGGGTGCTGGGTGCTCAGTGCTGAGGGTGGTGCTGGGTGCTCAGTACTCAGGGTGCTGGGTGCTCAGTGCTCAGGGTGCTGGGTGCTCAGTACTAAGGGTGCTGGGTGCTCAGTACTCAGGGTGCTCGGTGCTCAGTACTCAGGGTGCTGTGTGCTCAGAGCTCAGGGTGCTGGGTACTCAGTACTCAGGGTGCTGGGTGCTCAGTACTCAGGGTGCTGGGTGTTCAGTGCTCAGGGTGCTGGGTGCTCATTGCTCAGGGTGCTGGGTGCTCAGTGCTCGGCCTGCTGTGTGCTCAGTACTCAGGATGCTCGGTGCTCAGTGCTCAGTAATCAGGGTGCTCAGTACTCAGGGTGCTGGGTGCTCAGTGCTCGGGGAGCTGGGTGCTCAGTACTCAGGGTGCTGGGTGCTCAGTACTCGGGGTGCTGGGTGCTCAGTACTCAGGGTGCTGGGTGCTCAGTGCTCGGGGTGCTGGGTGCTCACTGCTCAGGGTGATCGGTGCTCAGTGCTCAGGGTGCTGGGTGCTCAGTCCTCCGGGTGCTCAGTACTCAGGGTGCTGGGTGCTCATTGCTCGGTGTGCTCGGTGCTCAGTACTCAGGGTGCTGAGTGCTCAGTACTTAGGGTGCTGGGTGCTCAGTACTCAGGTTGCTGGTTGCTCAGTACTCAGGGTGCTGGGTGCTCAGTGCTCAGGGTGCTGGGTGCTCAGTGCTCGGGGTGCTGGGTGCTCAGGGCTGTGGTTCTGGGTGCACAGTGCTCAGTGCTCAGGGTGCTGGGTGCTCAGTGCTCAGTGCTCAGGGTGCTCTGTGCTCAGTACTCAGGGTGCTGGGTGCTCAGTGCTCGGGGTGCTGCGTGCTCAGTGCTCAGGGAGCTGGGTGCTCAGTGCTCAGGTTGCTGGGTGCTCAGTACTCAGGGTGCTGGGTGCTCAGTGCTCGTTGTGCTCGGTGCTCAGTACTCAAGGTGCTGGGTGCTCAGTGCTCAGGGTGCTGGGTGCTCAGTCCTCGGGGTGCTCCGTGCTCAGTGATCAGGGTGCTGGGTGCTCAGTACTCAGGGTGCTCGGTGCTCAGTACTCAGGGGTCTCAGTACTCAGTACTCAGGGTGCTGGGTGCTCAGTGCTCAGGGTGCTGGGTGCTCAGTACTCAGGGTGCTCAGTGCTCAGTACTCGGGGTGCTTGGTGCTCAGTACTCAGGGTGATCGGTGCTCAGTACTCGTGGTGCTGGGTGCTCAGTACTCAGGGTGCTCAGTGCTCCGTGCTCGGGGTGCTGGGTGCTCAGTGCTCTGGGTGCTTAGTTCTCAGTACTCAGGGTGCTGGGTGCTCAATACTCATGGTGCTTGGTGCTCATTCTCAGGGTGCTGGGTGCTCAGAGCTCGGGTTGCTGGGTGCTAAGTACTCAGGGTGCTGGGGGCTCAGTACTCAGGGTGCTGGGTGCTCACTATTCAAGGTGCTCAGTGGTCAGTACTCATGGTGCACAGTGCTCAGGGTGCTGGGTGCTCACTGCTCGGGGTGCTGGGTGCTCAGTACTCAGGGTGCTGGGTGCTCACTATTCAAGGTGCTCAGTGGTCAGTACTCAGGGTGCACAGTGCTCAGTACTAAGGGTGCTCAGTGCTCAGGGTGCTGGGTGCTCAGTACTCAGGGTGCTCGGTTCTCAGTACTCAGGGTGCTGGGTGCTCATTCTCGGGGTGCTGGGTGCTCAGTGCTCAGGGTGCTGGGTGCTCAGTACTCAGGGTGCTGGGGGCTCAGTACTCAGGGTGCTGGGTGCTCAGTACTCAGGGTGATCTGTTCTCAGTACTCAGGTTGCTGGGTGCTTAGTGCTCGGGTTGCTGGGTGCTCAGTACTCGGGGTGCTCAGTGCTCAGTACTCAGGGTGCTGGGTGCTCAGTACTCAGGGTGCTGGGTGCTCAGTGCTCGGGGTGCTCGGTGCTCAGTACTCGCGGTGCAGGGTGCTCAGTACTCGGGGTGCTGGGTGCTCAGTGTTCAGGGAGCTGGGTGCTCAGTGCTCGGGGTGCTGGGTGCTCAGTGCTGAGGGTGGTGCTGGGTGCTCAGTACTCAGGGTGCTGGGTGCTCAGTGCTCAGGGTGCTGGGTGCTCAGTACTAAGGGTGCTGGGTGCTCAGTACTCAGGGTGCTCGGTGCTCAGTACTCAGGGTGCTGGGTGCTCAGAGCTCACGGTGCTGGGTACTCAGTACTCAGGGTGCTGAGTGCTCAGTACTCAGGGTGCTGGGTGCTCAGTGCTCAGGGTGCTGGGTGCTCAGTGCTCAGGGTGCTGGGTGCTCAGTGCTCGGGGTGCTGGGTGCTCAGTACTCAGGATGCTCGGTGCTCAGTGCTCAGTAATCAGGGTGCTCCGTACTCAGGGTGCTGGGTGCTCAGTGCTCGGGGTCCTGGGTGCTCAGTACTCAGGGTGCTGGGTGCTCAGTAATCGGGGTGCTGGGTGCTCAGTACTCAGGGTGCTGAGTGCTCAGTGCTCGGGGTGCTGGGTGCTCACTGCTCAGGGTGATCGGTGCTCAGTGGTCAGGGTGATGGGTGCTCAGTCCTCCGGGTGCTCAGTGCTCAGGGTGCTGGGTGCTCATTGCTCGGTGTGCTCGGTGCTCAGTACTCAGGGTGCTGAGTGCTCAGTACTCAGGGTGCTGGGTGCTCAGTACTCAGGTTGCTGGTTGCTCAGTACTCAGGGTGCTGGGTGCTCAGTGCTCAGGGTGCTGGGTGCTCAGTGCTCGGGGTGCTGGGTGCTCAGGGCTGTGGTGCTGGGTGCTCAGTGCTCAGTGCTCAGGGTGCTGGGTGCTCAGTGCTCAGTGCTCAGGGTGCTGGTTGCTCAGTACTCAGGGTGCTGGGTGCTCAGTACTCAGGGTGCTGGGTGCTCAGTGCTCAGAGTGCTCTGTGCTCAGTACTCAGGGTGCTGGGTGCTCAGTACTCGGGGTGCTGGGTGCTCAGTGCTCAGGGTGCTCAGTGCTCAGTACTCAGTGCTCAGGGTGCTCAGTGCTCAGTGCTCAGGGTTCTGGGTGTTCAGTACTCAGGGTGCTTGGTGCTCAGTACTCAGGGTGCTGGGTGCTCAGTGCTCAGGGTGCTGGGTGCTCAGTACTCTGGGTGTTGGGTGCTCAGTACTCAGGGTGCTGGGTGCTCCGTGCTCAGGGTGCTGGGTGGTCAGTGCTCAGGGTTCTGGGTGCTCAGTGCTCAGGGTGCTGGTTGCTCAGTACTCAGGGTGCTGGGTGCTTAGTGCTCGAGGTGCTCGGTGCTCAGTACTCAAGGTGCTGGGTGCTCAGTGCTCAGGGTGCTGGGTGCTCTGTCCTCGGGGTGCTCCGTGCTCATGGTGCTGGGTGCTCAGTGCTCAGGGTGCTGGGTGCTCAGTGCTCGGGGTGCTGGGTGCTCAGTACTCAGTGTGCTCAGTGCTCGGGGATCTCGGTGCTCAGTATTCAGGGTGCTGGGTGCTCAGTTCTCAGTGCTCGGGGTCCTGGGTGCTCCGTGCTCGGGGTGCTGGGTGCTCAGTGCTCTGGGTGCTTAGTGCTCAGTACTCAGGGTGCTGGGTGCTCAGTACTCATGGTGCTGGGTGCTCATTCTCAGGGTGCTGGGTGCTCAGTGCTCGGGTTGCTGGGTGCTCAGTACTCAGGGTGCTGCGTGCTCAGTGCTCGGGGTGCTGGGTGCTCAGTGCTCGGGGTTCTGGGTGCTCAGTGCTCAGGGTGCTGGGTGCTCAGTATTCAGGGTGCTGGGTGCTCAGTGTTCGGGGTGCTCGGTAATCAGTACTCAAGGTGCTGGGTGCACAGTGCTCAGGGTGCTGGGTGCTCAGTCCTCGGGGTGCTCCCTGCTCAGTGCTCAGGGTGCTGGGTGCTCAGTACTCAGGGTGCTCGTTGCTCAGTACTCAGGGTTCTCAGTGCTCTGTGCTCAGGGTGCTGGGTGCTCAGTTCTCAGGGTGCTCAGTGCTCAGTACTCGGGGTGCTGGGTGCTCAGTACTCAGGGTGCTCAGTGCTCAGCACTCGGGGTGCTGGGTGCTCAGTGCTCAGGGTGCTCAGTGCTCAGTGCTCAGGGTGCTGGGTGCTCAGTGCTCGGGGAGCTGGGTGCTCAGTGCTCGGAGTTCTGGGTGCTCAGTACTCAGGGTGCTTTGTGCTCAGTGCTCAGTACTCAGCGTGCTGGGTGCTCAGTGCTCAGAGTGTTGGGTGCTCAGTACTCAGGGTGCTGGGTGCTCAGTGCTCAGTGCTCAGGGTGCTCAGTGCTCAGGGTGCTGGGTGCTCAGGGTGCTGGGTGCTCAGTGCTCGGGGTGCTGGGTGCTCAGTGCTCAGGGTGCTGGGTGCTCAGTGCTCAGTGCTGAGGGTGCTGGGTGCTCAGTGCTCAGTGCTCAGGGTGCTGGGTGTTCAGTACTCAGGGTACTGGGTGCTCAGTACTCAGGGTGCTTGGTGCTCAGTGCTCAGGGTGCTGGTTGCTCAGTGCTCAGGGTGCAGGGTGCTCAGTACTCAGGGTGCTGGGTGCTCAGTACTCAGGGTGCTGGGTGCTCAGTGCCCAGGGTGCTGGGTGCTCAGTACTCAGGGTGCTGGGTGCGCAGTACTCAGGGTGCTGGGTGCACAGTGCTCAGGGTGCTGGGTGCTCAGTACTCAGGGTGCTGGGTGCTCAGTGCTCGGTGTGCTAGGTGCTCAGTGCTCAGGGTGATCAGTGGTCAGTACTCAGGGTCCTGGGTGCTCAGTGCTCAGGGTGCTGGGTGCTCAGTCCTCAGGGTGCTCAGTAGTACTCAGGGTGCTCAGTGCTCAGTGCTCAGTACTCAGGGTGTTCAGTACTCAGGGTGCTGGGCACTCAGTGCTCGGGGTGCTGGGTGCTCAGTACTCAGGGTGCTGGGTGCTCAGTACTCGGGGTGCTGGGTGCTCAGTACTCAGGGTGCTGGTTGCTCAGTGCTCGGGGTGCTGGGTGCTCAGTGCTCAGGGTGATCGGTGCTCAGTGCTCAGTGTGCTGGGTGCTCAGTCCTCAGGGTGCTCAGTGCTCAAGGTGCTGGGTGCTCAGTGCTCGGGGTGCTCGGTGCTCAGTACTCAGGGTGCTGAGTGCTCGGTACTCAGGGTGCTGGGTGCTCAGTACTCAGGGTGCTGGGTGCTCAGTACTCAGGGTGCTGGGTGCTCAGTGCTCGGGGTGCTGGGTGCTCAGTGCTCGCGGTGCTGGGTGCTCAGTGCTCATGGTGCTGGGTGCTCAGTACTCAGGGTGCTGGGTGCTCAGTGCTCGGGGTGCTCGGTGCTCAGTACTCAGGGTTCTCAGTGCTCAGTACTCAGGGTGCTGGGTGCTCAGTGCTCAGGGTGCTGGGTGCTCAGTACTCAGGGTGCTCAGTGCTCAGTACTCGGTGTGCTTGGTGCTCAGTACTCAGGGTGCTCAGTGCTCAGTACTCGGGGTGCTGGGTGCTCAGTGCTCAGGGTGCTCAGTGCTCAGTGCTCGGGGTGTTGGGTGCTCAGTGCTCAGTGCTCAGGGTGCTGGGTGTTCAGTACTCAGGGTGCAGGGTGCTCAGTACTCAGGGTGCTGGGTGCTCAGTGCTCAGGGTGCTCAGTGGTCAGTACTCAGTGCTCAGGGTGCTGGGTGTTCAGTACTCAGGGTGCTGGGTGTTCAGTACTCGGTGTGCTGGGTGCTCAGTGCTCAGGGTGCTCAGTGCTCAGTACTCAGTGCTCAGGGTGCTCAGTGCTCAGTGCTCAGGGTAATGGGTGTTCAGTACTCGGTGTGCTGGGTGCTCAGTGCTCAGGGTGCTCAGTGCTCAGTACTCAGTGCTCAGGGTACTCAGTGCTCAGTGCTCAGGGTGCTGGGTGTTCAGTACTCAGGGTGCTGGGTGATCAGTACTCAGGGTGCTGGGTGCTCAGTGCTCAGGGTGCTGGGTGCTCAATACTCTGTGTGTTGGGTGCTCAGTGCTCAGGGTGCTGGGTGCTCAGTGCTCAGGGTGCTGGGTGTTCAGTACTCAGGGTGCTTGGTGCTCAGTACTCAGGGTGCTGGGTGCTCAGTGCTCAGGGTGCTGGGTGCTCAGTACTCAGGGTGCTGGGTGCTCAGTGCTCAGAGTGCTCTGTGCTCAGTACTCAGGGTGCTGGGTGCTCAGTACTCGGGGTGCTGGGTGCTCAGTGCTCAGGGTGCTCAGTGCTCAGTACTCAGTGCTCAGGGTGCTCAGTGCTCAGTGCTCAGGGTGCTGGGTGTTCAGTACTCAGGGTGCTTGGTGCTCAGTACTCAGGGTGCTGGGTGCTCAGTGCTCAGGGTGCTGGGTGCTCAGTACTCTGGGTGTTGGGTGCTCAGTACTCAGGGTGCTGGGTGCTCCGTGCTCAGGGTGCTGGGTGGTCAGTGCTCAGGGTTCTGGGTGCTCAGTGCTCAGGGTGCTGGTTGCTCAGTACTCAGGGTGCTGGGTGCTTAGTGCTCGAGGTGCTCGGTGCTCAGTACTCAAGGTGCTGGGTGCTCAGTGCTCAGGGTGCTGGGTGCTCAGTCCTCGGGGTGCTCCGTGCTCATGGTGCTGGGTGCTCAGTGCTCAGGGTGCTGGGTGCTCAGTGCTCGGGGTGCTGGGTGCTCAGTACTCAGTGTGCTCAGTGCTCGGGGATCTCGGTGCTCAGTACTCAGGGTGCTGGGTGCTCAGTTCTCAGTGCTCGGGGTCCTGGGTGCTCCGTGCTCGGGGTGCTGGGTGCTCAGTGCTCTGGGTGCTTAGTGCTCAGTACTCAGGGTGCTGGTTGCTCAGTACTCATGGTGCTGGGTGCTCATTCTCAGGGTGCTGGGTGCTCAGTGCTCGGGTTGCTGGGTGCTCAGTACTCAGGGTGCTGCGTGCTCAGTGCTCGGGGTGCTGGGTGCTCAGTGCTCGGGGTTCTGGGTGCTCAGTGCTCAGGGTGCTGGGTGCTCAGTATTCAGGGTGCTGGGTGCACAGTGTTCGGGGTGCTCGGTGCTCAGTACTCAAGGTGCTGGGTGCACAGTGCTCAGGGTGCTGGGTGCTCAGTCCTCGGGGTGCTCCCTGCTCAGTGCTCAGGGTGCTGGGTGCTCAGTACTCAGGGTGCTCGTTGCTCAGTACTCAGGGTTCTCAGTGCTCTGTGCTCAGGGTGCTGGGTGCTCAGTTCTCAGGGTGCTCAGTGCTCAGTACTCGGGGTGCTGGGTGCTCAGTACTCAGGGTGCTCAGTGCTCAGCACTCGGGGTGCTGGGTGCTCAGTGCTCAGGGTGCTCAGTGCTCAGAGCTCAGGGTGCTGGGTGCTCAGTGCTCGGGGAGCTGGGTGCTCAGTGCTCGGAGTTCTGGGTGCTCAGTACTCAGGGTGCTTTGTGCTCAGTGCTCAGTACTCAGCGTGCTGGGTGCTCAGTGCTCAGAGTGTTGGGTGCTCAGTACTCAGGGTGCTGGGTGCTCAGTGCTCAGTGCTCAGGGTGCTCAGTGCTCAGGGTGCTGGGTGCTCAGGGTGCTGGGTGCTCAGTGCTCGGGGTGCTGGGTGCTCAGTGCTCAGGGTGCTGGGTGCTCAGTGCTCAGTGCTGAGGGTGCTGGGTGCTCAGTGCTCAGTGCTCAGGGTGCTGGGTGTTCAGTACTCAGGGTACTGGGTGCTCAGTACTCAGGGTGCTTGGTGCTCAGTGCTCAGGGTGCTGGTTGCTCAGTGCTCAGGGTGCTGGGTGCTCAGTACTCAGGGTGCTGGGTGCTCAGTACTCAGGGTGCTGGGTGCTCAGTGCCCAGGGTGCTGGGTGCTCAGTACTCAGGGTGCTGGGTGCGCAGTACTCAGGGTGCTGGGTGCACAGTGCTCAGGGTGCTGGGTGCTCAGTACTCAGGGTGCTGGGTGCTCAGTGCTCGGTGTGCTAGGTGCTCAGTGCTCAGGGTGATCAGTGGTCAGTACTCAGGGTCCTGGGTGCTCAGTGCTCAGGGTGCTGGGTGCTCAGTCCTCAGGGTGCTCAGTAGTACTCAGGGTGCTCAGTGCTCAGTGCTCAGTACTCAGGGTGTTCAGTACTCAGGGTGCTGGGCACTCAGTGCTCGGGGTGCTGGGTGCTCAGTACTCAGGGTGCTGGGTGCTCAGTACTCGGGGTGCTGGGTGCTCAGTACTCAGGGTGCTGGTTGCTCAGTGCTCGGGGTGCTGGGTGCTCAGTGCTCAGGGTGATCGGTGCTCAGTGCTCAGTGTGCTGGGTGCTCAGTCCTCAGGGTGCTCAGTGCTCAAGGTGCTGGGTGCTCAGTGCTCGGGGTGCTCGGTGCTCAGTACTCAGGGTGCTGAGTGCTCGGTACTCAGGGTGCTGGGTGCTCAGTACTCAGGGTGCTGGGTGCTCAGTACTCAGGGTGCTGGGTGCTCAGTGCTCGGGGTGCTGGGTGCTCAGTGCTCGGGGTGCTGGGTGCTCAGTGCTCATGGTGCTGGGTGCTCAGTACTCAGGGTGCTGGGTGCTCAGTGCTCGGGGTGCTCGGTGCTCAGTACTCAGGGTTCTCAGTGCTCAGTACTCAGGGTGCTGGGTGCTCAGTGCTCAGGGTGCTGGGTGCTCAGTACTCAGGGTGCTCAGTGCTCAGTACTCGGTGTGCTTGGTGCTCAGTACTCAGGGTGCTCAGTGCTCAGTACTCGGGGTGCTGGGTGCTCAGTGCTCAGGGTGCTCAGTGCTCAGTGCTCGGGGTGTTGGGTGCTCAGTGCTCAGTGCTCAGGGTGCTGGGTGTTCAGTACTCAGGGTGCAGGGTGCTCAGTACTCAGGGTGCTGGGTGCTCAGTGCTCAGGGTGCTCAGTGGTCAGTACTCAGTGCTCAGGGTGCTGGGTGTTCAGTACTCAGGGTGCTGGGTGTTCAGTACTCGGTGTGCTGGGTGCTCAGTGCTCAGGGTGCTCAGTGCTCAGTACTCAGTGCTCAGGGTGCTCAGTGCTCAGTGCTCAGGGTAATGGGTGTTCAGTACTCGGTGTGCTGGGTGCTCAGTGCTCAGGGTGCTCAGTGCTCAGTACTCAGTGCTCAGGGTACTCAGTGCTCAGTGCTCAGGGTGCTGGGTGTTCAGTACTCAGGGTGCTGGGTGATCAGTACTCAGGGTGCTGGGTGCTCAGTGCTCAGGGTGCTGGGTGCTCAATACTCTGTGTGTTGGGTGCTCAGTGCTCAGGGTGCTGGGTGCTCAGTGCTCAGGGTGCTGCGTGCTCAGTACTCAGGGTGCTGGGTGCTCAGTGCTCGAGGTGCTCGGTGCTCAGTACTCAAGGTGCTGGGTGCTCAGTGCTCAGGGTGCTGGGTGCTCAGTCCTCGGGGTGCTCCGTGCTCAGGGTGCTGGGTGCTCAGTGCTCGGGGTGCTCGGTGCTCAGTACTCAGGGTGCTGAGTGCTCAGTACTCAGGGTGATGGGTGCTCAGTACTCAGGGTGCTGGGTGCTCAGTGCTCGGGGTGCTGGGTGCTCAGTACTCAGGGTGCTGGGGGCTCAGTACTCAGGTTGCTGGGGGCTCAGTACTCAGGGTGCTCGGTTCTCAGTACTCAGGGTGCTGGGTGCTCATTCTCGGGGTGCTGGGTGCTCAGTGCTCGGGGTGCTGGGTGCTCAGTACTCAGGATGCTGGGGGCTCAGTCCTCAGGATGCTGGGTGCTCAGTACTCAGGGTGATCTGTTCTCAGTACTCAGGGTGCTGGGTGCTCAGTGCTCGGGATGCTGGGTGCTCAGTACTCGGGGTGCTCAGTGCTCAGTACTCAGGGTGCTGGGTGCTCAGTGCTCGGCGTGCTCGGTGCTCAGTACTCAGGGTGCTCAGTGCTCAGTACTAAGCGTGCTGGGTGCTCAGTGCTCAGGGTCCTCGGTGCTCAGTACTCAGGGTGCTCAGTGCTCAGTACACAGCGTGCTTTGTGCTCAGTGCTGAGGGTGCTGGGTGCTCAGTACTCAGGGTGCTGGGTGCTCAGTACTCAGGGTGCTGGGTGCTCAGTACTCAGGGTGCTGGGTGCTCAGTGCTCGGGGTGCTCGGTGCTCAGTACTCAGGGTGCTGGGTGCTCAGTGCTCAGTGTGCTGGGTACTCAGTACTCAGGGTGCTGGGAGCTCAGTACTCAGGGTGCTGGGTGCTCAGTGCTCAGGGTGCTGGGTGCTCAGTCCTCAGGGTGCTGGGTGCTCAGTACTCAGGGTGTTCGGTGCTCAGTACTCAGGGTGCTCAGTGCTCAGTACTCAGGGTGCTGGTTGCTCAGTGCTCGGGGTGCTCGGTGCTCAGTACTCAGGGTGCTGGGTGCTTAGTACTCAGGGTGCTGGGTGCTCAGTACTCAGGGTGCTGGGTGCTCAGTACTCAGGGTGCTGGGTGCTCAGTACTCAGGGTGATGGGTGCACAGTGCTCAGGGTGCTGGGTGCTCAGTACTCAGGGTGCTGGGTGCTCAGTACTCAGGGTGCTGGGTGCTCAGTACTCAGGGTGATCGGTGCTTAGTACACAGGGTGCTGGGTGCTCAGTGCTCAGGGTGCTGGGTACGCAGTACTCAGGGTGCTGGGTGCTCAGTACTCAGGGTGCTGGGTGCTCAGTGCTCAGGGTGCTGGGTGCTCAGTGCTCAGGGTGCTGGGTGCTCAGTACTCAGGGTGCTGGGTGCTCAGTGCTCAGGGTGATCGGTGCTCAGTACTCAGGGTGCTCAGTACTCAGGGTGCTGGGTGCTCAGTCCTTGGGGTGCTGGGTGCTCAGTGCTCGGGGTGCTGTGTGCTCAGTGCTCAGGCTGCTGGGTGCTCAGTGCTCAGTGCTCAGGGTGCTTGGTGCTCAGTACTCAGGGTGCTGGGTGCTCAGTACTCAGGGTGCTGGGTGCTCAGTTCTCAGGGTGCTGGGTGCTCAGTACTCTGTGTGTTGGGTGCTCAGTATTCAGGGTGCTGGGTGCTCAGTGCTCAGGGTGCTGGGTGCTCTGTACTCAGGGTGCTGGGTGCTCAGTGCTCAGGGTGCAGGGTGCTCAGTCCTCTGGGTGCTCCGTGCTCAGTGCTCAGGGTGCTGGGTGCTCAGTACTCAGGGTGCTCGGTGCTCAGTACTCAGGGTTTTCAGTGCTCAGGGTGCTGGGTGCTCAGTACTCAGGGTGCTCAGTGCTCAGTACTCGGGGTGCTGGGTGCTCAGTTCTCAGGGTGCTCAGTGCTCAGTACTCGGGGTGCTGGTTGCTCAGTGCTCAGTGTGCTCAGTGCTCAGTGCTCAGGGTGCTGGGTGCTCAGTGCTCGGGGCGCTGGGTGCTCAGTGCTCGGGGTGCTGGGTGCTCAGTACTCAGGGTGCTGTGTGCTCAGTGCTCAGTTCTCAGCGTGCTGGGTGCTCAGTGCTCAGAGTGTTGGGTGCTCAGTACTCAGGGTGCTGGGTGCTCAGTGCTCAGTGCTCAGGGTGCTCATCGCTCAGGGTGATCGGTGCTCAGGGTGCTGGGTGCTCAGTGCTCGGGGTGCTGGGTGCTCAGTGCTCAATGCTCAGGGTGCTGGGTGCTCAGTGCTCAGTGTTCAGGGTGCTGGGTGTTCAGTACTCAGGGTGCTCGGTGCTTAGTGCTCGGGGTGCTGGGTGCTCAGTACTCACGGTGCTGGGTGCTCAGTGCTCAGTGTGCTCATTCCTCAGTGCTCAGGGTGCTGGGTCCTCAGTGCTCGGGGCGCTGGGTGCTCAGTGCTCGGGGTGCTGGGTGCTCAGTACTCAGGGTGCTGTGTGCTCAGTGCTCAGTACTCAGCGTGCTGGGTGCTCAGTGCTCAGAGTGTTGGGTGCTCAGTACTCAGGGTGCTGG
This sequence comes from Microtus oregoni, assembly GCF_018167655.1. Lineage (NCBI taxonomy): Eukaryota > Metazoa > Chordata > Mammalia > Rodentia > Cricetidae > Microtus > Microtus oregoni. Next base: position 114,498 of record NW_024543312.1, read on the forward strand.
GTGCTCAGTGCTCAGTGCTCAGGGTGCTCATCGCTCAGGGTGATCGGTGCTCAGGGTGCTGGGTGCTCAGTGCTCGGGGTGCTGGGTGCTCAGTGCTCAGTGCTCAGGGTGCTGGGTGCTCAGTGCTCAGTGTTCAGGGTGCTGGGTGTTCAGTACTCAGGGTGCTCGGTGCTTAGTGCTCGGGGTGCTGGGTGCTCAGTACTCAGGGTGCTGGGTGCTCAGTGCTCGGGGTGCTGGGTGCTCAGTGCTCATGGTGATCAATGCTCAGTACTCAGGGTGCTGGGTGCTCAGTGCTCAGGGTGCTGGGTGCTCAGTCCTCAGGGTGCTCAGTACTCAGGGTGCTCGGTGCTCAGTGCTCAGTACTCAGGGTGCTCAGTACTCAGGGTGCTGGGTGCTCAGTGCTCAGGGTGCTGGGTGCTCAGTACTCAGGGTGCTGGGTGCTCAGTACTCGGGGTGCTGGGTGCTCAGTACTCAGGGTGCTGGGTGCTCAGTGCTCGGGGTGCTGGGTGCTCAGTCCTCAGGGTGATCAGTGCTCGCGGTGCTCGGTGCTCAGTACTCAGGGTGCTGAGTGCCCAGTACTCAGGGTTCTGGGTGCTCAGTACTCAGGGTGCTGGGTGCTCAGTACTCAGGGTGCTGTCTGCTCAGTGCTCAGGGTGCTGTGCGCTCAGTGCTCAGGGTGCTGGGTGCTCCGTACTCGGAGTGCTCAGTGCTCAGTACTCAGGGTGCTGGGTGCTCAGTACTCAGGGTGCTGGGTGCTCAGTGCTCGGCGTGCTCGGTGCTCAGTACTCGGGGTGCTGGGTGCTCAGTACTCGGGGTGCTGGGTGCTCAGGGCTCAGGGTGCTGGGTGCTCAGTGCTCGGGGTGCTGGGTGCTCAGTGCTGAGTGTGCTGGCTGCTCAGTGCTCATGGTGCTGGGTGCTCAGTACTCAGGGTGCTCGGTGCTCAGTACTCAGGGTGCTCAGTGCTCAGTACTAAGCGTGCTGGGTGCTCAGTGCTCAGGGTCCTCGGTGCTCAGTACTCAGTGTGCTCAGTGCTCAGTACACAGCGTGCTTTGTGCTCAGTGCTGAGGGTGCTGGGTGCTCAGTACTCAGGGTGCTGGGTGCTCAGTACACAGGGTGCTGGGTGCTCAGTACTCAGGGTGCTGGGTGCTCAGTGCTCGGGGTGCTCGGTGATCATTACTCAGGGTGCTGGGTGCTCAGTGCTCAGTGTGCTGGGTACTCAGTACTCAGGGTGCTGGGTGCTCAGTACTCAGGGTGCTGGGTGCTCAGTGCTCAGGGTGCTGGGTGCTCAGTCCTCAGGGTGCTGGGTGCTCAGTACTCAGGGTGTTCGGTGCTCAGTACTCAAGGTGCTCAGTGCTCAGTACTCAGGGTGCTGGTTGCTCAGTGCTCGGGGTGCTCGGTGCTCAGTACTCAGGGTGCTGGGTGCTTAGTACTCAGGGTGCTGGGTGCTCAGTACTCAGGGTGCTGGGTGCTCAGTACTCAGGGTGCTGGGTGCTCAGTACTCGGGGTGCTGGGTGCTCAGTACTCAGGGTGCTGGGTGCTCAGTGCTCGGGGTGCTGGGTGCTCAGTCCTCAGGGTGATCAGTGCTCGCGGTGCTCGGTGCTCAGTACTCAGGGTGCTGAGTGCCCAGTACTCAGGGTTCTGGGTGCTCAGTACTCAGGGTGCTGGGTGCTCAGTACTCAGGGTGCTGTCTGCTCAGTGCTCAGGGTGCTGTGCGCTCAGTGCTCAGGGTGCTGGGTGCTCCGTACTCGGGGTGCTCAGTGCTCAGTACTCAGGGTGCTGGGTGCTCAGTACTCAGGGTGCTGGGTGCTCAGTGCTCGGCGTGCTCGGTGCTCAGTACTCGGGGTGCTGGGTGCTCAGTACTCGGGGTGCTGGGTGCTCAGGGCTCACGGTGCTGGGTGCTCAGTGCTCGGGGTGCTGGGTGCTCAGTGCTGAGTGTGCTGGCTGCTCAGTGCTCATGGTGCTGGGTGCTCAGTACTCAGGGTGCTCGGTGCTCAGTACTCAGGGTGCTCAGTGCTCAGTACTAAGCGTGCTGGGTGCTCAGTGCTCAGGGTCCTCGGTGCTCAGTACTCAGTGTGCTCAGTGCTCAGTACACAGCGTGCTTTGTGCTCAGTGCTGAGGGTGCTGGGTGCTCAGTACTCAGGGTGCTGGGTGCTCAGTACACAGGGTGCTGGGTGCTCAGTACTCAGGGTGCTGGGTGCTCAGTGCTCGGGGTGCTCGGTGATCATTACTCAGGGTGCTGGGTGCTCAGTGCTCAGTGTGCTGGGTACTCAGTACTCAGGGTGCTGGGTGCTCAGTACTCAGGGTGCTGGGTGCTCAGTGCTCAGGGTGCTGGGTGCTCAGTCCTCAGGGTGCTGGGTGCTCAGTACTCAGGGTGTTCGGTGCTCAGTACTCAAGGTGCTCAGTGCTCAGTACTCAGGGTGCTGGTTGCTCAGTGCTCGGGGTGCTCGGTGCTCAGTACTCAGGGTGCTGGGTGCTTAGTACTCAGGGTGCTGGGTGCTCAGTACTCAGGGTGCTGGGTGCTCAGTACTCAGGGTGCTGGGTGCTCAGTACTCAGGGTGATGGGTGCACAGTGCTCAGGGTGCTGGGTGCTCAGTATTCAGGGTGCTGGGTGCTCAGTACTCAGGGTGATCGGTGCTTAGTACTCAGGGTGCTGGGTGCTCAGTGCTCAGGGTGCTGGGTACTCAGTACTCAGGGTGCTGGGTGCTCAGTACTCAGGGTGCTGGGTGCTCAGTGCTCAGGGTGCTGGGTGCTCAGTGCTCAGGGTGCTGGGTGCTCAGTACTCAGGGTGCTGGGTGCTCAGTGCTCAGGGTGATCGTTGCTCAGTACTCAGTGTGCTCAGTACTCAGGGTGCTGGGTGCTCAGTGCTCAGGGTGCTGGGTGCTCAGTACTCAGGGTGCTGGGTGCTCAGTTCTCGGGGTGCTGGGTGCTCAGTGCTCAGGGTGATCGGTGATCAGTACTCAAGGCGCTGGGTGCTCAGTCCTTGGGGTGCTGGGTGCTCAGGGCTCGGGGTGCTGTGTGCTCAGTGCTCAGTGCTCAGGCTGCTGGGGGCTCAGTGCTCAGTGCTCAGGGTGCTTGGTGCTCAGTACTCGGGGTGCTGGGTGCTCAGTACTCAGGGTGCTGGGTGCTCAGTTCTCAGGGTGCTGGGTGCTCAGTACTCTGTGTGTTGGGTGCTCAGTACTCAGGGTGCTGGGTGCTCAGTGCTCAGGGTGCTGGGTGCTCAGTACTCAGGGTGCTGGGTGCTCAGTGCTCGCGGTGCTCGGTGCTCAGTACTCAAGGTGCTGGGTGCTCAGTGCTCAGGGTGCAGGGTGCTCAGTCCTCGGGGTGCTCCGTGCTCAGTTCTCAGGGTGCTGGGTGCTCAGTACTCAGGGTGCTCGGTGCTCAGTACTCAGGGTTTTCAGTGCTCAGGGTGCTGGGTGCTCAGTACTCAGGGTGCTCAGTGCTCAGTACTCGGGGTGCTGGGTGCTCAGTACTCAGGGTGCTCAGTGCTCAATACTCGGGGTGCTGGTTGCTCAGTGCTCAGTGTGCTCAGTGCTCAGTGCTCAGGGTGCTGGGTGCTCAGTGCTCGGGGCGCTGGGTGCTCAGTGCTCGGGGTGCTGGGTGCTCAGTACTCAGGGTGCTGTGTGCTCATTGCTCAGTACTCAGCGTGCTGGGTGCTCAGTGCTCAGAGTGTTGGGTGCTCAGTACTCAGGGTGCTGGGTGCTCAGTGCTCAGTGCTCAGGGTGCTGGGTGCTCAGTGCTCAGTGTTCAGGGTGCTGGGTGTTCAGTACTCAGGGTGCTCGGTGCTTAGTGCTCGGGGTGCTGGGTGCTCAGTACTCAGGGTGCTGGGTGCTCAGTGCTCGGGGTGCTGGGTGCTCAGTGCTCATGGTGATCAATGCTCAGTACTCAGGGTGCTGGGTGCTCAGTGCTCAGGCTGCTGGGTGCTCAGTCCTCAGGGTGCTCAGTACTCAGGGTGCTCGGTGCTCAGTGCTCAGTACTCAGGGTGCTCAGTACTCAGGGTGCTGGGTGCTCAGTGCTCAGGGTGCTGGGTGCTCAGTACTCAGGGTGCTGGGTGCTCAGTACTCGGGGTGCTGGGTGCTCAGTACTCAGGGTGCTGGGTGCTCAGTGCTCGGGGTGCTGGGTGCTCAGTCCTCAGGGTGATCAGTGCTCGCGGTGCTCGGTGCTCAGTACTCAGGGTGCTGAGTGCCCAGTACTCAGGGTTCTGGGTGCTCAGTACTCAAGGTGCTGGGTGCTAAGTACTCAGGGTGCTGGGTGCTCAGTGCTCGGGGTGTTCGGTGCTGAGTACTGAGCATCCAGCACCCCGAGCACTGAGCACCCAGCACCCTGAGAACTGAGCACCCAGCACCCTGAGCACTGAGCACCCAGCACCCTGAGTGCTGAGCACCCAGTACCCTGAGCACTGAGCACCCAGCACCCTGAGTACTGAGCATCCAGCACCCCGAGCACTGAGCAGCCAGCACTCTGAGTACTGAGCACTGAGCACCCAGCACCCCGAGCACTGAGCACCCAGCACCCTGAGCACTGAGCACCCTGAGTACTGAGCACCCAGCACCCTGAGTACTGAGCATCCAGCACCCCGAGCACTGAGCACTCAGCACTCTCTGTACTGAGCACTGAGTAACCAGCACCCCGAGCACTGAGCACCCAGCACCCTGTGTACTGAGCACTGAGTAACCAGCACCCCGAGCACTGAGCACCCAGTACCCTGAGTACTGAGCACCCAGCACCCTGAGCACTGAGCACCCAGCACCCCGAGCACTGAGCACCCAGCACCCAGAGCACTGAGCACTGAGCACCCTGAGTACTGAGCACTGAGCACCCTGAGCACTGAGCACCTAGCACCCTGAGTACTGATCACTGAGCACCCTGAGCACTGAGCACCCAGCACCCTGAGTACTTAGCACCCAGCACCCTGAGCACTGAGGACCGAGCACCCTGAGTACTAAGCACATAGCACCCTGAGTACTGAGCACCCAGCACCCTGAGCACTGAGCACCCAGCACGCTGAGTACTGAGCTCTGAGCACCCTGAGTACTGAGCACCGAGCACCCTGAGCACTGAGCACCCAGCACGCTGAGTACTGTGCACAGAGCACCCTGAGTACTGAGCACCGAGCACCCTGAGTACTGAGCACCCAGCATCCGGAGTACTGAGCACCCAGCACCCTGAGTACTAAGCACCGAGCACCCTGAGTACTGAGCACCCAGCACCCTGAGCACTGAACACACAGCACCCTGAGTACTGAGCACCTCGAGCACTGAGTACCAAGCACCCTGAGTACTGAGCACCGAGCACCCCGAGCACTGAGCACCCAGCACCCCGAGCACTGAGCACCCAGCACCCCGAGCACTGAGCACCCAGCACCCTGAGTACAGAGCACCCAGCACCCTGAGTACTGAGCAACCAGCACCCTTAGCACCGAGCACCCAGCACCCTGAGCACTGAGCACCCAGCACCCTGAGCACTGAGCACCCAGCACCTTGAGCACTGAGCACCCAGCACCCTGAGTACTGAGCACTGAGCACCCAGCACCCCGAGCACTGCTCACCCAGCACCCTGAGTACTAAGCACCCAGCACCCTGAGTACTGAGCACCCAGCACCCTGAGTACTGAGCACCCAGCGTACTGAGCACCGAGCACCCCGAGCACTGAGCACCCAGCACCCGGAGCACTGAGCACCCAGCACCCCGAGCACTGAGCACCCAGCTCCCCGAGCACTGAGCACCCAGCACCCCGAGCACTGAGCACTGAGCACCCTGCGTACTGAGCACTGAGCACCCTGAGTACTGAGCACCGAGCACCCTGAGTACTGAGCACCCAGCACACCGAGTACTGAGCACCCAGCACCCTGAGTACTGAGCACCCAGCACCCGGAGCACTGAGCACCGAGCACCCCGAGCACTGAGCACCCAGCACCCTGAGTACTGAGCACCCAGCTCCCCGAGCACTGAGCACCCAGCACTCTGAGTACTGAGCACCGAGCACCCTGAGTACTGAGCACCCAGCACCCTGAGTACCGAGCACCCAGCGTACTGAGCACCGAGCACCCAGCACCCTGAGTACTGAGCACCCAGCACCCTGAGCACTGAGCACCCAGCACCCTGAGTACTGAGCACTGAGCACCCTGAGTACTGAGCACCGAGCACCCCGAGCACTGAGCACCCAGCACCCTGAGCACTGAGCACCCAGCACCCTGAGCACTGAGCACCCAGCACCCTGAGTACTGAGCAGCCAGCACCCTGAGTAATGAACACCCAGCACCCTGAGCACTGAGCACTGAGCACCCAGCACCCTGAGCACTGAGCACCCAGCACCCGGAGCACTGAGCACCCTGAGCACTGAGCACTGAGCACCCAGCACCCTGAGCACCCAGCACCCTGAGCACTGAGCACCCTGAGCACTGAGCACTGAGCACCCAGCACCCTGAGTACTGAGCACCCAACACTCTGAGCACTGAGCACCCAGCACGCTGAGTACTGAGCACTTAGCACCCAGCACCCTGAGTACTGAGCACCCAGCACCCCGAGCACTGAGCACCCAGCACCCTGTGTACTGAGCACTGAGCACCTCGAGCACTGAGCAACCAGCACCCTGAGTACTGAGCACCCAGCACCCCGAGAATGATCACCCATCACCCCGAGCACTGAGCACCCAGCACCCTGAGCTCTGAGCACCCAGCACCCTGAGTACTGAGCACCCTGAGTACTGACCACCCAGCACCCTGAGTACTGAGCACCCAGCACCCTGAGTACTGAGCACACAGCACCCTGAGTACTGAGCACTGAGCACCCAGAGAACTGAGCACCCAGCACCCCGAGGACTGAGCATCCAGCACCCTGTGCACTGAGCACTGAGCATCCAGCACCCCGAGCCCTGAGCACACTGAGCTCTTAGCACCCTGAGTACTGAGCACCCAGCACCCTGAGTACTGAGCACCCTGCACCCTGAGCACTGAGCACCCAGCACCCTGAGTACTGAGCACCCAGCACCCTGAGTACTGAGCACCGAGCACCCCGAGCACTGAGCACCCAGCACCCTGAGCACTGAGCACCCAGCACCCCGAGCAGTGAGCACCCAGCACCCTGAGCACTGAGCACCCAGCACCCCGAGTACTGAGCACCGAGCACCCCGAGAACTGAGCACCCAGCACCCCGAGCACTGAGCACCCTGAACACTGAGCACCCAGCACCCCGAGTACTGAGCAATGAGCACCCTGAGTACTGAGCACCCAGCACCCCGAGTACTGAGCACTGAGCACTAGGAATACTGAGCATCCAGCACCCTGAGCACTGAGCACTGAGAACCATGAGTACTGAGCACCGAGCACCCAGAGCACTGAGCACCCAGCACCAAGAGTACTGAGCACCGAGCTCCCCGAGCACTGAGCACCCAGCACCCCGAGCAGTGAGCACCCAGCACCCTGAGCCCTGAGCACCCTGAGTACTGAGCACTGAGCACCCTGAGTACTGAGCACTGAGCACCCTGAGTACTGAGCACCCAGCACCCTGAGTACTGAGCACCCAGCACCCTGAGTACTGAGCACCCAGCACCCTGAGCAATGAGCACCCTGAGTACTGAGCACCCAGCACCCTGAGCACTGAGCACCCAGCACCCTGAGTACTGAGCAACCAGCACCCTGTGCACTGAGCACCCAGCACCCTGAGTACTGAGCATCCAGCACCCCGAGCACTGAGCACCCTGAATTCTGAGCACCCAGCACCCTGAGTACTGAGCTCCCAGCACCCTGAGCACTGAGCACCCTGAGTACTGAGCACTGAGCACCCTGAGTACTGAGCACTGAGCACCCTGAGTACTGAGCACCCAGCACCCTGAGTACTGAGCACCCAGCACCCTGAGTACTGAGCACCCAGCACCCTGAGCAATGAGCACCCTGAGTACTGAGCACCCAGCACCTTGAGCACTGAGCACCGAGCACCCCGAGCACTGAGCACACAGCACCCGGAGTACTGAGCACCCAGCACCCTGAGTACTAAGCACCGAGCACCCTGAGTACTGAGCACCCAGCACCCTGAGCACTGAACACACAGCACCCTGAGTACTGAGCACCGAGCACCCCGAGCACTGAGCACCCAGCACCCCGAGCACTGAGCACCGAGCACCCCGAGCACTGAGCACCCAGCACCCTGAGTACTGAGCACCCAGAACCCTGAGTACTGAGCACCCAGGACCCCGAGCACTGAGCACCCAGCACCCTGAGCACTGAGCACCCAGCACACTGAGCACTGAGCACCCAGCACCCCGAGCACTGAGCACCAAGCACCCTGAGTACTGAGCACTGAGCACCCAGCACCCCGAGCACTGAGCACCCAGCACCCTGAGTACTGAGCACTGAGCACCCAGCACCCCGAGCACTGAGCACCCAGCACCCTGAGAACTGAGCACCCAGCACCCGAGTACTGAGCACCCAGCACAATGAGTACTGAGCACCCAGCTCCCTGAGTACTGAGCACCCTGCACCCCGAGTACTGAGCACCCAGCACCCTGAGTACTGAGCACTCAGCACCCTGAGCACTGAGGACCCAGCACCCTGAGTACTGAGCACCGAGCACCCTGAGTACTGAGCACCCAGCACCCTGAGTACTGAGCACCCAGCACACTGAGTACTGGGCATCCAGAACCCTGAGCACTGATCACCCAGCACCCTGAGTACTGAGCACCGAGTACCCTGAGTACTGAGCACCCAGCACCCCGAGCACTGAGCACCCAGCACCCTGAGTACTGAGCACTGAGCACCCAGCGCCCCGAGCACTGAGCACCCAGCACCCTGTGTACTGAGCACTGAGTACCCAGTACCCCGAGCAATGAGACCTAGCACCCTGAGCACTGAGCACCCAGCACCCCGAGTACTGAGCACCCAGCACCCCGAGCACTGAGCACCCAGCACCCTGAGCACTGAGCACCCAGCACCCTGAGTACTGAGCACCCAGCACCCCGAGTACTGAGCACCCAGCACCCTGAGCACTGTGCACCCAGCACCCTGAGCACTGAGCACCGAGAACCCTGAGTAATGAGCACCCAGCACCCTGAGTACTGAGCACCCAGCACCCTGAGCACTGAGCACCCAGCACCCTGAGCACTGAGCACCCAGCACCAAGAGTACTGAGCACCGAGCTCCCCGAGCACTGAGCACCCAGCACCCCGAGCAGTGAGCACCCAGCACCCTGAGCCCGGAGCACCCTGAGTACTGAGCACTGAGCACCCTGAGTACTGAGCACTGAGCACCCTGAGTACTGAGCACCCAGCACCCTGAGTACTGAGCACCCAGCACCCTGAGTACTGATCACCCAGCACCCTGATCAATGAGCACCCTGAGTACTGAGCACCCAGCACCCTGAGCACTGAGCACCCAGCACCCTGAGTACTGAGCAACCAGCACCCTGTGCACTGAGCACCCAGCACCCTGAGTACTGAGTATCCAGCACCCCGAGCACTGAGCACCCTGAATTCTGAGCACCCAGCACCCTGAGTACTGAGCACCCAGCACTCTGAGCAATGATCACCCTGAGTACTGAGCACCCAGCACCTTGAGCACTGAGCACCGAGCACCCCGAGCACTGAGCACACAGCACCCGGAGTACTGAGCACCCAGCACCCTGAGTACTAAGCACCGAGCACCCTGAGTACTGAGCACCCAGCACCCTGAGCACTGAACACACAGCACCCTGAGTACTGAGCACGCCGAGCACTGAGCACCCAGCACCCTGAGTACTGAGCACCGAGCACCCCGAGCACTGAGCACCCAGCACCCCGAGCACTGAGCACCGAGCACCCCGAGCACTGAGCACCCAGCACCCTGAGTACTGAGCACCCAGAACCCTGAGTACTGAGCACCCAGGACCCCGAGCACTGAGCACCCAGCACCCTGAGCACTGAGCACCCAGCACACTGAGCACTGAGCACCCAGCACCCCGAGCACTGAGCACCAAGCACCCTGAGTACTGAGCACTGAGCACCCAGCACCCCGAGCACTGAGCACCCAGCACCCTGAGTACTGAGCACTGAGCACCCAGCACCCCGAGCACTGAGCACCCAGCACCCTGAGCACTGAGCACCCAGCACCCGAGTACTGAGCACCCAGCACAATGAGTACTGAGCACCCAGCTCCCTGAGTACTGAGCACCCTGCACCCCGAGTACTGAGCACCCAGCACCCTGAGTACTGAGCACTCAGCACCCTGAGCACTGAGGACCCAGCACCCTGAGTACTGAGCACCGAGCACCCTGAGTACTGAGCACCCAGCACCCTGAGTACTGAGCACCCAGCACACTGAGTACTGAGCACCCAGCACCCTGAGCACTGATCACCCAGCACCCTGAGTACTGAGCACCGAGTACCCTGAGTACTGACCACCCAGCACCCCGAGCACTGAGCACCCAGCACCCTGAGTACTGAGCACTGAGCACCCAGCGCCCCGAGCACTGAGCACCCAGCACCCTGTGTACTGAGCACTGAGTACCCAGTACCCCGAGCAATGAGACCTAGCACAATGAGCACTGAGCACCCAGCACCCCGAGTACTGAGCACCCAGCACCCCGAGCACTGAGCACCCAGCACCCTGAGCACTGAGCACCCAGCACCCTGAGTACTGAGCACCCAGCACCCCGAGTACTGAGCACCCAGCACCCTGAGCACTGTGCACCCAGCACCCTGAGCACTGAGCACCGAGAACCCTGAGTAATGAGCACCCAGCACCCTGAGTACTGAGCACCCAGCACCCTGAGCACTGAGCACCCAGCACCCTGAGCACTGAGCACCCAGCACCCTGAGCACTGTGCACCCAGCACCCTGAGCACTGAGCACCGAGAACCCTGAGTAATGAGCACCCAGCACCCTTAGTACTGAACACCCAGCACCCCGAGCACTGAGCACCCAGCACCCTGAGCACTGAGCACCGACCACCCTGAGTACTGAGCACCCAGCACCCTGAGTACTGAGCACCCAGCACCCTGAGCACTGAGCACCCAGCACGCTGAGCACTGAGCACCCAGCACCCTGAGTACTGAGCACCCAGCACCCTGAGTACTGAACACCCAGCACCCTGAGCACTGAGCACTGAGCACCCAGCACCCTGAGCACTGAGCACTGAGCACCCAGCACCCTGAGCACTGAGCACCCAGCACCCTGAGCACTGAGCACCCAGCACTCTGAGCACCCAGCACCCTGAGCACTGAGCACCCTGAGCACTGAGCACTGAGCACCCAGCACCCTGAGTACTGAGCACACAACACTCTGAGCACTGAGCAACCAGCAAGCTGAGTACTGAGCACTGAGCACCCAGCACCCTGAGCACTGAGCACTGAGCACCCAGCACACTGAGCACTGAGCACCCAGCACCCCGAGCACTGAGCACCCAGCACCCTGAGCACCCAGCACCCTGAGCACTGAGCACCCTGAGCACTGAGCACTGAGGACCCAGCACCCTGAGTACTGAGCACCCAACACTCTGATCACTGAGCAACCAGCACCCTGAGCACTGAGCACCCAGCACCCTGAGTACTGAGCACCCAGCACCCTGAGTATTAAGCACCCTGAGTACTGACCTCCCAGCACCCTGAGTACTGAGCACCCAGCACCCTGTGTACTGAGCACCGAGCACCAGAGCACTGAGCACCCAGCACCCTGAGCACTGAGCACCCAGCACCCTGAGTATTAAGCACCCTGAGTACTGACCACCCAGCACCCTGAGTACTGAGCACCCTGCACACCGAGCACTGAGCTCCCTGAGTTCTGAGCACCCGGCACCCTGAGTACTGAGCTCACAGCACCCTGAGTACTGAGCACTGAGCACACAGAGAACTGAGCACCCAGCACCCCGAGGACTGAGCACCCAGCACCCTGTGCACTGAGCACTGAGCATCCAGCACCCCGAGCACTGAGCACCCGGAGCTCTTAGCACCCTAAGTACTGAGCACCCAGCACCCTGAGTACTGAGCACCCAGCACCCTGAGCACTGAGCACCCAGCACCCTGAGTACTGAGCACCGCACACCCCGAGCACTGAGCACCCAGCACCCTGAGCACTGAGCACCCAGCACCCCGAGCAGTGAGCACCCAGCACCCTGAGCACTGAGCACCCAGCACCCCGAGTACTGAGCAACGAGCACCCCGAGAACTGAGCAACCAGCACCCCGAGCACTGAGCACTGAGCACCCTGAGCACTGAGCACCCAGAACCCCGAGTACTGAGCACTGAGCACCCTGAGTACTGAGCACCCAGCACCCCGAGTACTGAGCACTGAGCACTAGGAGTACTGAGCACCCAGCACCCTGAGCACTGAGCACTGAGAACCCTGCGTACTGAGCACCGAGCACCCCGAGCACTGAGCACCCAGCACCCTGAGTACTGAGCACCGATCTCCCCGAGCACTGAGCACACTGAGTACTGAGCACCCAGCACCCTGAGTACTGAGCACCGAGCACCCCGAGCACTGAGCACCCAGCACCCCGCGCACTGAGCACCCAGCACCCTGAGTACTGAGCACCCAGCACCCCGAGAATGAGCACCCTGAGCACTGAGTACCCAACACCATGAGTACTGAGCACCGAGCACCATGAGTACTGAGCACCCAGTACCCTGAGCACTGAACACACAGCACCCTGAGTACTGAGCACCCCGAGCACTGAGCACCCAGCACTCTGAGCACGGAGGACCCAGCAACCTGAGTACTGAGCACCCAGCACCCTGAGCACTGAGCACCCAGCACCCTGAGTACTGAGCACCCAGCACCCTGAGCACTGAGCACCCAGCACCCTGAGTACTGAGCATCCAGCACCCCGAGCACTGAGCACCCAGCACCCTGAGTACTGAGCACTGAGCACCCAGCACCCCGAGCACTGAGCACTCAGCACCCTGGGTACTGAGCACTGAGCACACAGCACCCTGAGTACTGAGCACCCAGCACCCCGAGCACTGAGCACCCAGCACCCTGTGTACTGAGCACCGAGCACCCCGAGCACTGAGCACCCAGCACCCCGAGCACTGAGCACGCAGCACCCTGAGCACTGAGCACCCAGCACCCTGAGTATTAAGCACCCTGAGTACTGACCACCCAGCACCCTGAGTACTGAGCACCCTGCTCCCCGAGCACTGAGCTCCCTGAGTACTGAGCACCCAGCACCATGAGTACTGAGCACTGAGCACCCCGAGTACTGAGCACCGAGCACCCCGAGCACTGAGCACCCAGCACCCCGAGCACCGAGCACCCTGAGTACTGAGCACCCAGCACCCTGAGCACTGAGCACCCAGCACCCTGAGCACTGAGCACCCAGCACCCTGAGCACTGAGTACCCAACACCATGAGTACTGAGCACCGAGCACCATGAGTACTGAGCACCCAGTACCCTGAGCACTGAACACACAGCACCCTGAGTACTGAGCACCCCGAGCACTGAGCACCCAGCACTCTGAGCACGGAGGACCCAGCAACCTGAGTACTGAGCACCCAGCACCCTGAGCACTGAGCACCCAGCACCCTGAGTACTGAGCACCCAGCACCCTGAGCACTGAGCACCCAGCACCCTGAGTACTGAGCATCCAGCACGCCGAGCACTGAGCACCCAGCACCCTGAGTACTGAGCACTGAGCACCCAGCACCCCGAGCACTGAGCACTCAGCACCCTGGGTACTGAGCACTGAGTACCCAGCACCCCGAGCACTGAGCACCCAGCACCCTGAGCACCCTGAGTACTGAGCACCCAGCACCCTGAGCACTGAGCACCCAGCACCCCGAGCACTGAGCACCCAGCACCCAGAGTACTGAGCACTGAGCACCCTGCACCCTGAGTACTGAGCACCCAGCACCCTGAGCGCTGAGGACCAAGTACCCTGAGTACTAAGCACGCAGCACCCTGAGTACTGAGCACCCAGCACCCTGAGCACTGAGCACCCAGCACGCTGAGTACTGAGCACTGAGCAAGCTGAGTACTGAGCACTGAGCAAGCTGAGTACTGAGCACCGAGCACCCTGAGCACTGAGCACCCAGCACCCTGAGTACTGAGCACCCAGCACCCTGAGTACTGAACACCCAGCACCCTGAGCACTGAGCACTGAGCACCCAGCACCCTGAGCACTGAGCACTGAGCACCCAGTACCCTGAGCACTGAGCAAACTGCACCCCGAGCACTGAGCACCCAGCACCCTGAGCACCCAGAACCCTGAGCACTGAGCACCCTGAGCACTGAGCACTGAGTACCCAGCATCCTGAGTACTGAGCACCCAACACTCTGAGCACTGAGCACCCAGCACGCTGAGTACTGAGCACTGAGCACACAGCACCCTGAGTACTGAGCACCCAGCACCCCGAGCACTGAGCACCCAGCACCCTGTGTACTGAGCACCGAGCACCCCGAGCACTGAGCACCCAGCACCCCGAGCACTGAGCACGCAGCACCCTGAGCACTGAGCACCCAGCACCCTGAGTATTAAGCACCCTGAGTACTGACCACCCAGCACCCTGAGTACTGAGCACCCTGCTCCCCGAGCACTGAGCTCCCTGAGTACTGAGCACCCAGCACCATGAGTACTGAGCACTGAGCACCCCGAGTACTGAGCACCGAGCACCCCGAGCACTGAGCACCCAGCACCCCGAGCACCGAGCACCCTGAGTACTGAGCACCCAGCACCCTGAGCACTGAGCACCCAGCACCCTGAGCACTGAGCACCCAGCACCCTGAGCACTGAGTACCCAGCACCCTGAGTACTGAGCACCGAGCACCCCGAGCACTGAGCACCCAGCACCCCGAGCACCGAGCACCCTGAGTACTGAGCACCCAGCACCCTGAGTACTGAGCACCCAGCACCCTGAGTACTGAGCACCCAGCACTCTGAGCAATGATCACCCTGAGTACTGAGCACCCAGCACCTTGAGCACTGAGCACCGAGCACCCCGAGCACTGAGCACCCAGCAACCGGAGTACTGAGCACCCAGCACCCTGAGTACTAAGCACCGAGCACCCTGAGTAGTGAGGACCCAGCACCCTGAGCACTGAACACACAGCACCCTGAGTACTGAGCACCCCGAGCACTGAGCACCCAGCACCCTGAGTACTGAGCACCGAGCACCCCGAGCACTGAGCACCCAGCACCCCGAGCACTGAGCACCCAGCAGAACGAGCACTGAGCACCCAGCACCCTGAGTACTGAGCACACAGAACATTGAGTACTGATCACCCAGGACCCCGAGCACTGAGCACCCAGCACCCTGAGCACTGAGCACCCAGCACCCTGAGCACTGAGCACCCAGCACCCCGAGCACTGAGCACCAAGCACCCTGAGTACTGAGCACTGAGCACCCAGCACCCCGAGCACTGAGCACCCAGCACCCTGAGTACTGAGCACTGAGCACCCAGCACCCCGAGCACTGAGCACCCAGCACCCTGAGCACTGAGCACCCAGCACCCGAGTACTGAGCACCCAGCACAATGAGTACTGAGCACCCAGCTCCCTGAGTACTGAGCACCCAGCACCCCGAGTACTGAGCACCCAGCACCCTGAGTACTGAGCACTCAGCTCCCTGAGCACTGAGGACCCAGCACCCTGAGTACTGAGCACCGAGCACCCCGAGGACTGAGCACCCAGCACCCTGAGCACTGTGCACCCAGCACCCTGAGCACTGAGCACCGAGAACCCTGAGTACTGAGCACCCAGCACCCGGAGTACTGAGCACCCAGCACCCTGAGCACTGAGCACCCATCACCCTGAGCACTGAGCACCCAGCACCCTGAGTACTGAGCAGCCAGCACCCTGAGTACTGAGCACCCAGCACCCTGAGCACTGAGCAATGAGCACCCAGCACCCTGAGCACTGAGCACTGAGCACCCAGCACCCTGAGCACTGAGCACCCAGCACCCCGAGCACTGAGCACCCAGCACCCTGAGCACCCAGCACCCTGAGCATTGAGCACCCTGAGCACTGAGCACTGAGCACCCAGCACCCTGAGTACTGAGCACCCAACACTCTGAGCACTGAGCACCCAGCACGCTGAGTACTGAGCACTGAGCACACAGCACCCTGAGTACTGAGCACCCAGCACCCCGAGCGCTGAGCACCCAGCACCCTGAGCACTGAGCACCCAGCACCCTGAGTACTGAGCTCCCTGAGTACTGAGAACCCAGCACCCTGAGTACTGAGCACACAGCACCCTGAGTACTGAGCACTGAGCACCCAGAGAACTGAGCACCCAGCACCCCGAGGACTGAGCACCCAGCACCCTGTGCACTGAGCACTGTGCATCCAGCACCCCGAGGACTGAGCACCCTGAGCTCTTAGCACCCTGAGTACTGAGCACCCAGCACCCTGAGTACTGAGCACCCAGCACCCTGAGCACTGAGCACCCAGCACCCTGAGTACTGAGCACCCAGCACCCTGACTACTGAGCACCGAGCACCCCGAGCACTGAGCACCCAGCACCCTGAGCACTGAGCACCCAGCACCCCGAGCACTGAGCACCGAGCACCCTGAGCACTGAGCACCCAGCACCCCGAGTACTGAGCACCGAGCACCCCGAGCACTGAGCACCCAGCAACCTGAGCACTGAGCACCCAGCACCCCGAGCACTGAGCACCGAGCACCCTGAGCACTGAGCACCCAGCACCCCGAGTACTGAGCACCCAGCACCCCGAGTACTGAGCACTGAGCACTAGGAGTACTGAGCATCCAGCACCCTGAGCACTGAGCACTGAGAACCCTGAGTACTGAGCACCGAGCACCCCGAGCACTGAGCACCCAGCACCCTGAGTACTGAGCACCGAGCTCCCCGAGCACTGAGCACCCAGCACCCCGAGCAGTGAGCACCCAGCACCCTGAGCCCTGAGCACCCTGAGTACTGAGCACTGAGCACCCTGAGTACTGAGCACTGAGCACCCTGAGTACTGAGCACCCCGAGCACTGAGCACCCAGCACCCTGAGTACTGAGCACCGAGCACCCCGAGCACTGAGCACCCAGCACCCCGAGCACTGAGCACCCAGCACCCCGAGCACTGAGCACCCAGCACCCTGAGTACTGAGCACCCAGAACCCTGAGTACTGAGCACCCAGAACCCCGAGCACTGAGCACCCAGCACCCTGAGCACTGAGCACCCAGCACCCTGAGCACTGAGCACCCAGCACCCCGAGCACTGAGCACCAAGCACCCTGAGCACTGAGTACCCAACACCATGAGTACTGAGCACCGAGCACCCCGAGCACTGAGCACCCAGCACCCCGCGCACTGAGCACTGAGCACTAGGAGTACTGAGCACCCAGCACCCTGAGCACTGAGCACTGAGAACCCTGAGTACTGAGCACTGAGCACCCTGAGTACTGAGCACCCAGCACCCCGAGTACTGAGCACTGAGCACTAGGAGTACTGAGCACCCAGCACCCTGAGCACTGAGCACTGAGAACCCTGAGTACTGAGCACCGAGCACCACGAGCACTGAGCACCCAGCACCCTGAGTACTCAGCACCGAGCTCCCCGAGCACTGAGCACCCAGCACCCTGAGCAGTGAGCACCCAGCACCCTGAGCCCTGAGCACCCTGAGTACTGAGCACTGAGCTCCCTGAGTACTGAGCACTGAGCACCCTGAGTACAGAGCACCCAGCACCCTGAGTACTGAGCACCCAGCACCCTGAGTACTGAGCACCCAGCACCCTGAGCAATGAGCACCCTGAGTACTGAGAACCCAGCACCCTGAGCACTGAGCACCCAGCACCCTGAGTACTGAGCAACCAGCATCCTGAGCCCTGAGCACCCAGCAACCTGAGTACTGAGCATCCAGCACCCCGAGCACTGAGCACCCTGAGTACTGAGCACCCAACACCCTGAGTACTAAGCACCCAGCACTCTGAGCAATGATCACCCTGAGTACTGAGCACCCAGCACCTTGAGCACTGAGCACCGAGCACCCCGAGCACTGAGCACCCAGCACCCGGAGTACTGAGCACCCAGCACCCTGAGTACTAAGCACCGAGCACCCTGAGTACTGATCACACAGCACCCTGAGCACTGAACACACAGCACCCCGAGCACTGAGCACCCAGCATCCCGAGCACTGAGCACCCAGCACCCTGAGCCCTGAGCACCCTGAGTACTGAGCACTGAGCACCCTGAGTACTGAGCACTGAGCACCCTGAGTACTGAGCACCCCGAGCACTGAGCACCCAGCACCCTGAGTACTGAGGACCGAGCACCCCGAGCACTGAGCACCCAGCACCCCGAGCACTGAGCACCCAGCACCCCAAGCACTGAGCACCCAGCACCCTGAGTACTGAGCACCCAGAACCCTGAGTACTGAGCACCCAGAACCCCGAGCACTGAGCACCCAGCACCCTGAGCACTGAGCACCCAGCACCCTGAGCACTGAGCACCCAGCACCCCGAGCACTGAGCACCAAGCACCCTGAGCACTGAGTACCCAACACCATGAGTACTGAGCACCGAGCACCCCGAGCACTGAGCACCCAGCACCCCGCGCACTGAGCACTGAGCACTAGGAGTACTGAGCACCCAGCACCCTGAGCACTGAGCACTGAGAACCCTGAGTACTGAGCACTGAGCACCCTGAGTACTGAGCACCCAGCACCCCGAGTACTGAGCACTGAGCACTAGGAGTACTGAGCACCCAGCACCCTGAGCACTGAGCACTGAGAACCCTGAGTACTGAGCACCGAGCACCACGAGCACTGAGCACCCAGCACCCTGAGTACTCAGCACCGAGCTCCCCGAGCACTGAGCACCCAGCACCCTGAGCAGTGAGCACCCAGCACCCTGAGCCCTGAGCACCCTGAGTACTGAGCACTGAGCTCCCTGAGTACTGAGCACTGAGCACCCTGAGTACAGAGCACCCAGCACCCTGAGTACTGAGCACCCAGCACCCTGAGTACTGAGCACCCAGCACCCTGAGCAATGAGCACCCTGAGTACTGAGAACCCAGCACCCTGAGCACTGAGCACCCAGCACCCTGAGTACTGAGCAACCAGCATCCTGAGCCCTGAGCACCCAGCACCCTGAGTACTGAGCATCCAGCACCCCGAGCACTGAGCACCCTGAGTACTGAGCACCCAACACCCTGAGTACTAAGCACCCAGCACTCTGAGCAATGATCACCCTGAGTACTGAGCACCCAGCACCTTGAGCACTGAGCACCGAGCACCCCGAGCACTGAGCACCCAGCACCCGGAGTACTGAGCACCCAGCACCCTGAGTACTAAGCACCGAGCACCCTGAGTACTGATCACACAGCACCCTGAGCACTGAACACACAGCACCCCGAGCACTGAGCACCCAGCATCCCGAGCACTGAGCACCCAGCACCCTGAGCCCTGAGCACCCTGAGTACTGAGCACTGAGCACCCTGAGTACTGAGCACTGAGCACCCTGAGTACTGAGCACCCCGAGCACTGAGCACCCAGCACCCTGAGTACTGAGGACCGAGCACCCCGAGCACTGAGCACCCAGCACCCCGAGCACTGAGCACCCAGCACCCCAAGCACTGAGCACCCAGCACCCTGAGTACTGAGCACCCAGAACCCTGAGTACTGAGCACCCAGAACCCCGAGCACTGAGCACCCAGCACCCTGAGCACTGAGCACCCAGCACCCTGAGCACTGAGCACCCAGCACCCCGAGCACTGAGCACCAAGCACCCTGAGTACTGAGCACTGAGCACCCAGCACCCCGAGCACTGAGCACCCAGCACCCTGAGTACTGAGCACTGAGCACCCAGCACCACGATCACTGAGCACCCAGAACCCTGAGCACTGGGCACCCAGCACCCGAGTACTGAGCACCCAGCTCCCCGAGTACTGAGCACCCAGCACCCTGAGCACTGATCACCCAGCACCCTGAGTACTGAGCACCGAGTACCCTGAGTACTGAGCACCCAGCACCCCGAGTACTGAGCACCCAGCACACTGAGTACTGAGCACCCAGCACCCTGAGCACTGAGGAACCAGCACCCTGAGTACTGAGCCCCGAGCACCCTGAGTACTGAGCTCCCAGCACCCTGAGTACTGAGCACCCAGCACACTGAGTACTGAGCACCCAGCACCCTGAGCACTGATCACCCAGCACCCTGAGTACTGAGCACTGAGTACCCTGAGTACTGAGCACCCAGCACCCCGAGCACTGAGCACCCAGCACCCTGAGTACTGAGCACTGAGCACCCAGCACCAGGAGCACTGAGCACCCAGCACCCTGTGTACTGAGCACTGAGTACCCAGTACCCCGAGCACTGAGACCTAGCACCCTGAGCACTGAGCACCCAGCACCCCGAGTACTGAGCACCCAGCACCCCGAGCACTGAGCACCCAGCACCCTGAGCACTGAGCACCCAGCACCCTGAGTACTGAGCACCCAGCACCCCGAGTACTGAGCACCCAGCACCCTGAGCACTGTGCACCCAGCACCCTGAGCACTGAGCACCGAGAACCCTGAGTACTGTGCACCCAGCACCCGGAGTACTGAGCACCCAGCACCCTGAGCACTGAGCACCCAGCACCCTGAGCACTGAGCACCCAGCACCCCGAGCACTGAGCACCCAGCACCCAGAGTACTGAGCACTGAGCACCCTGCACCCTGAGTACTGAGCACCCAGCACCCTGAGCGCTGAGGACCAAGTACCCTGAGTACTAAGCACGCAGCACCCTGAGTACTGAGCACCCAGCACCCTGAGCACTGAGCACCCAGCACGCTGAGTACTGAGCACTGAGCAAGCTGAGTACTGAGCACTGAGCAAGCTGAGTACTGAGCACCGAGCACCCTGAGCACTGAGCACCCAGCACCCTGAGTACTGAGCACCCAGCACCCTGAGTACTGAACACCCAGCACCCTGAGCACTGAGCACTGAGCACCCAGCACCCTGAGCACTGAGCACTGAGCACCCAGTACCCTGAGCACTGAGCAAACTGCACCCAGAGCACTGAGCACCCAGCACCCTGAGCACCCAGAACCCTGAGCACTGAGCACCCTGAGCACTGAGCACTGAGTACCCAGCATCCTGAGTACTGAGCACCCAACACTCTGAGCACTGAGCACCCAGCACGCTGAGTACTGAGCACTGAGCACACAGCACCCTGAGTACTGAGCACCCAGCACCCCGAGCACTGAGCACCCAGCACCCTGTGTACTGAGCACCGAGCACCCCGAGCACTGAGCACCCAGCACCCCGAGCACTGAGCACGCAGCACCCTGAGCACTGAGCACCCAGCACCCTGAGTATTAAGCACCCTGAGTACTGACCACCCAGCACCCTGAGTACTGAGCACCCTGCTCCCCGAGCACTGAGCTACCTGAGTACTGAGCACCCAGCACCATGAGTACTGAGCACTGAGCACCCCGAGTACTGAGCACCGAGCACCCCGAGCACTGAGCACCCAGCACCCCGAGCACCGAGCACCCTGAGTACTGAGCACCCAGCACCCTGAGCACTGAGCACCCAGCACCCTGAGCACTGAGCACCCAGCACCCTGAGCACTGAGTACCCAGCACCCTGAGTACTGAGCACCGAGCACCCCGAGCACTGAGCACCCAGCACCCCGAGCACCGAGCACCCTGAGTACTGAGCACCCAGCACCCTGAGTACTGAGCACCCAGCACCCTGAGTACTGAGCACCCAGCACTCTGAGCAATGATCACCCTGAGTACTGAGCACCCAGCACCTTGAGCACTGAGCACCGAGCACCCCGAGCACTGAGCACCCAGCAACCGGAGTACTGAGCACATAGCACCCTGAGTACTAAGCACCGAGCACCCTGAGTAGTGAGGACCCAGCACCCTGAGCACTGAACACACAGCACCCTGAGTACTGAGCACCCCGAGCACTGAGCACCCAGCACCCTGAGTACTGAGCACCGAGCACCCCGAGCACTGAGCACCCAGCACCCCGAGCACTGAGCACCCAGCAGAACGAGCACTGAGCACCCAGCACCCTGAGTACTGAGCACACAGAACATTGAGTACTGATCACCCAGGACCCCGAGCACTGAGCACCCAGCACCCTGAGCACTGAGCACCCAGCACCCTGAGCACTGAGCACCCAGCACCCCGAGCACTGAGCACCAAGCACCCTGAGTACTGAGCACTGAGCACCCAGCACCCCGAGCACTGATCACCCAGCACCCTGAGTACTGAGCACTGAGCACCCAGCACCCCGAGCACTGAGCACCCAGCACCCTGAGCACTGAGCACCCAGCACCCGAGTACTGAGCACCCAGCACAATGAGTACTGAGCACCCAGCTCCCTGAGTACTGAGCACCCAGCACCCCGAGTACTGAGCACCCAGCACCCTGAGTACTGAGCACTCAGCTCCCTGAGCACTGAGGACCCAGCACCCTGAGTACTGAGGACCGAGCACCCCGAGTACTGAGCACCCAGCACCCTGAGCACTGTGCACCCAGCACCCTGAGCACTGAGCACCGAGAACCCTGAGTACTGAGCACCCAGCACCCGGAGTACTGAGCACCCAGCACCCTGAGCACTGAGCACCCAGCACCCTGAGCATTGAGCACCCAGCACCCTGAGCACTGAGCACTGAGCACCCAGCACCCTGAACACTGAGCACCCAGCACCCCGAGCACTGAGCACCCAGCACCCTGAGCACCCAGCACCCTGAGCACTGAGCACCCTGAGCACTGAGCACTGAGCACCCAGCACCCTGAGTACTGAGCACCCAACACTCTGAGCACTGAGCACCCAGCACGCTGAGTACTGAGCACTGAGCACACAGCACCCTGAGTACTGAGCACCCAGCACCCCGAGCGCTGAGCACCCAGCACCCTGAGCACTGAGCACCCAGCACCCTGAGTACTGAGCTCCCTGAGTACTGAGAACCCAGCACCCTGAGTACTGAGCACACAGCACCCTGAGTACTGAGCACTGAACACCCAGAGAACTGAGCACCCAGCACCCCGAGGACTGAGCACCCAGCACCCTGTGCACTGAGCACTGTGCATCCAGCACCCCGAGGACTGAGCACCCTGAGCTCTTAGCACCCTGAGTACTGAGCACCCAGCACCCTGAGTACTGAGCACCCAGCACCCTGAGCACTGAGCACCCAGCACCCTGAGTACTGAGCACCCAGCACCCTGACTACTGAGCACCGAGCACCCCGAGCACTGAGCACCCAGCACCCTGAGCACTGAGCACCCAGCACCCCGAGCACTGAGCACCGAGCACCCTGAGCACTGAGCACCCAGCACCCCGAGTACTGAGCACCGAGCACCCCGAGCACTGAGCACCCAGCAACCTGAGCACTGAGCACCCAGCACCCCGAGCACTGAGCACCGAGCACCCTGAGCACTGAGCACCCAGCACCCCGAGTACTGAGCACCCAGCACCCCGAGTACTGAGCACTGAGCACTAGGAGTACTGAGCATCCAGCACCCTGAGCACTGAGCACTGAGAACCCTGAGTACTGAGCACCGAGCACCCCGAGCACTGAGCACCCAGCACCCTGAGTACTGAGCACCGAGCTCCCCGAGCACTGAGCACCCAGCACCCCGAGCAGTGAGCACCCAGCACCCTGAGCCCTGAGCACCCTGAGTACTGAGCACTGAGCACCCTGAGTACTGAGCACTGAGCACCCTGTGTACTGAGCACCCCGAGCACTGAGCACCCAGCACCCTGAGTACTGAGCACCGAGCACCCCGAGCACTGAGCACCCAGCACCCCGAGCACTGAGCACCCAGCACCCCGAGCACTGAGCACCCAGCACCCTGAGTACTGAGCACCCAGAACCCTGAGTACTGAGCACCCAGAACCCCGAGCACTGAGCACCCAGCACCCTGAGCACTGAGCACCAAGCACCCTGAGTACTGAGCACCCAGCACCCCGAGAATGAGCACCCTGAGCACTGAGTACCCAACACCATGAGTACTGAGCACCGAGCACCCCGAGCACTGAGCACCCAGCACCCCGCGCACTGAGCACTGAGCACTAGGAGTACTGAGCACCCAGCACCCTGAGCACTGAGCACTGAGAACCCTGAGTACTGAGCACTGAGCACCCTGAGTACTGAGCACCCAGCACCCCGAGTACTGAGCACTGAGCACTAGGAGTACTGAGCACCCAGCACCCTGAGCACTGAGCACTGAGAACCCTGAGTACTGAGCACCGAGCACCACGAGCACTGAGCACCCAGCACCCTGAGTACTCAGCACCGAGCTCCCCGAGCACTGAGCACCCAGCACCCTGAGCAGTGAGCACCCAGCACCCTGAGCCCTGAGCACCCTGAGTACTGAGCACTGAGCTCCCTGAGTACTGAGCACTGAGCACCCTGAGTACAGAGCACCCAGCACCCTGAGTACTGAGCACCCAGCACCCTGAGTACTGAGCACCCAGCACCCTGAGCAATGAGCACCCTGAGTACTGAGAACCCGGCACCCTGAGCACTGAGCACCCAGCACCCTGAGTACTGAGCAACCAGCATCCTGAGCCCTGAGCACCCAGCACCCTGAGTACTGAGCATCCAGCACCCTGAGCACTGAGCACCCTGAGTACTGAGCACCCAACACCCTGAGTACTAAGCACCCAGCACTCTGAGCAATGATCACCCTGAGTACTGAGCACCCAGCACCTTGAGCACTGAGCACCGAGCACCCCGAGCACTGAGCACCCAGCACCCGGAGTACTGAGCACCCAGCACCCTGAGTACTAAGCACCGAGCACCCTGAGTACTGATCACACAGCACCCTGAGCACTGAACACACAGCACCCCGAGCACTGAGCACCCAGCATCCCGAGCACTGAGCACCCAGCACCCTGAGCCCTGAGCACCCTGAGTACTGAGCACTGAGCACCCTGAGTACTGAGCACTGAGCACCCTGAGTACTGAGCACCCCGAGCACTGAGCACCCAGCACCCTGAGTACTGAGGACCGAGCACCCCGAGCACTGAGCACCCATCACCCCGAGCACTGAGCATCCAGCACCCCGAGCACTGAGCACCCAGCACCCTGAGTACTGAGCACCCAGAACCCTGAGTACTGAGCACCCAGAACCCCGAGCACTGAGCACCCAGCACCCTGAGCACTGAGCACCCAGCACCCTGAGCACTGAGCACCCAGCACCCCGAGCACTGAGCACCAAGCACCCTGAGTACTGAGCACTGAGCACCCAGCACCCCGAGCACTGAGCACCCAGCACCCTGAGTACTGAGCACTGAGCACCCAGCACCCCGATCACTGAGCACCCAGAACCCTGAGCACTGAGCACCCAGCACCCGAGTACTGAGCACCCAGCTCCCCGAGTACTGAGCACCCAGCACCCTGAGCACTGATCACCCAGCACCCTGAGTACTGAGCACCGAGTACCCTGAGTACTGAGCACCCAGCACCCCGAGTACTGAGCACCCAGCACACTGAGTACTGAGCACCCAGCACCCTGAGCACTGAGGAACCAGCACCCTGAGTACTGAGCACCGAGCACCCTGAGTACTGAGCACCCAGCACCCTGAGTACTGAGCACCCAGCACACTGAGTACTGAGCACCCAGCACCCTGAGCACTGATCACCCAGCACCCTGAGTACTGAGCACTGAGTACCCTGAGTACTGAGCACCCAGCACCCCGAGCACTGAGCACCCAGCACCCTGAGTACTGAGCACTGAGCACCCAGCACCAGGAGCACTGAGCACCCAGCACCCTGTGTACTGAGCACTGAGTACCCAGTACCCCGAGCACTGAGACCTAGCACCCTGAGCACTGAGCACCCAGCACCCCGAGTACTGAGCACCCAGCACCCCGAGCACTGAGCACCCAGCACCCTGAGCACTGAGCACCCAGCACCCTGAGTACTGAGCACCCAGCACCCCGAGTACTGAGCACCCAGCACCCTGAGCACTGTGCACCCAGCACCCTGAGCACTGAGCACCGAGAACCCTGAGTACTGAGCACCCAGCACCCGGAGTACTGAGCACCCAGCACCCTGAGCACTGAGCACCCAGCACCCTGAGCACTGAGCACCCAGCACCCTGAGTACTGAGCACCCAGCACCCTGAGTACTTAACACCCAGCACCCCGAGCACTGAGCACCCAGCACCCTGAGCACTGAGCACCGACCACCCTGAGTCCTGAGCACCCAGCACCCTGAGTACTGAGCACCCAGCACCCTGAGCACTGAGCACCCAGCACCCTGAGCACTGAGCACCCAGCACCCTGAGTACTGAGCAGCCAGCACCCTGAGTAATGAACACCCAGCACCCTGAGCACTGAGCACTGAGCACCCAGCACCCTGAGCACTGAGCACTGAGCACCCAGCACCCGGAGCACTGAGCACCCTGAGCACTGAGCACTGAGCACCCAGCACCCTGAGCACCCAGCACCCTGAGCACTGAGCACCCTGAGCACTGAGCACTGAGCACCCAGCACCCTGAGTACTGAGCACCCAACACTCTGAGCACTGAGCACCCAGCACGCTGAGTACTGAGCACTTAGCACCCAGCACCCTGAGTACTGAGCACCCAGCACCCCGAGCACTGAGCACCCAGCACCCTGTGTACTGAGCACCGAGCACCTCGAGCACTGAGCAACCAGCACCCTGAGTACTGAGCACCCAGCACCCCGAGAATGATCACCCATCACCCCGAGCACTGAGCACCCAGCACCCTGAGCTCTGAGCACCCAGCACCCTGAGTACTGAGCACCCTGAGTACTGACCACCCAGCACCCTGAGTACTGAGCACCCAGCACCCTGAGTACTGAGCACACAGCACCCTGAGTACTGAGCACTGAGCACCCAGAGAACTGAGCACCCAGCACCCCGAGGACTGAGCATCCAGCACCCTGTGCACTGAGCACTGAGCATCCAGCACCCCGAGCCCTGAGCACACTGAGCTCTTAGCACCCTGAGTACTGAGCACCCAGCATCCTGAGTACTGAGCACCCTGCACCCTGAGCACTGAGCACCCAGCACCCTGAGTACTGAGCACCCAGCACCCTGAGTACTGAGCACCGAGCACCCCGAGCACTGAGCACCCAGCACCCTGAGCACTGAGCACCCAGCACCCCGAGCAGGGAGCACCCAGCACCCTGAGCACTGAGCACCCAGCACCCCGAGTACTGAGCACCGAGCACCCCGAGAACTGAGCACCCAGCACCCCGAGCACTGAGCACCCTGAGCACTGAGCACCCAGCACCCCGAGTACTGAGCAATGAGCACCCTGAGTACTGAGCACCCAGCACCCCGAGTACTGAGCACTGAGCACTAGGAATAGTGAGCATCCAGCACCCTGAGCACTGAGCACTGAGAACCATGAGTACTGAGCACCGAGCACCCAGAGCACTGAGCACCCAGCACCAAGAGTACTGAGCACCGAGCTCCCCGAGCACTGAGCACCCAGCACCCCGAGCAGTGAGCACCCAGCACCCTGAGCCCTGAGCACCCTGAGTACTGAGCACTGAGCACCCTGAGTACTGAGCACTGAGCACCCTGAGTACTGAGCACCCAGCACCCTGAGTACTGAGCACCCAGCACCCTGAGTACTGAGCACCCAGCACCCTGAGCAATGAGCACCCTGAGTACTGAGCACCCAGCACCCTGAGCACTGAGCACCCAGCACCCTGAGTACTGAGCAACCAGCACCCTGTGCACTGAGCACCCAGCACCCTGAGTACTGAGCATCCAGCACCCCGAGCACTGAGCACCCTGAATTCTGAGCACCCAGCACCCTGAGTACTGAGCTCCCAGCACCCTGAGCACTGAGCACCCTGAGTACTGAGCACTGAGCACCCTGAGTACTGAGCACTGAGCACCCTGAGTACTGAGCACCCAGCACCCTGAGTACTGAGCACCCAGCACCCTGAGTACTGAGCACCCAGCACCCTGAGCAATGAGCACCCTGAGTACTGAGCACCCAGCACCTTGAGCACTGAGCACCGAGCACCCCGAGCACTGAGCACACAGCACCCGGAGTACTGAGCACCCAGCACCCTGAGTACTAAGCACCGAGCACCCTGAGTACTGAGCACCCAGCACCCTGAGCACTGAACACACAGCACCCTGAGTACTGAGCACGCCGAGCACTGAGCACCCAGCACCCTGAGTACTGAGCACCGAGCACCCCGAGCACTGAGCACCCAGCACCCCGAGCACTGAGCACCGAGCACCCCGAGCACTGAGCACCCAGCACCCTGAGTACTGAGCACCCAGAACCCTGAGTACTGAGCACCCAGGACCCCGAGCACTGAGCACCCAGCACCCTGAGCACTGAGCAACCAGCACACTGAGCACTGAGCACCCAGCACCCCGAGCACTGAGCACCAAGCACCCTGAGTACTGAGCACTGAGCACCCAGCACCCCGAGCACTGAGCACCCAGCACCCTGAGTACTGAGCACTGAGCACCCAGCACCCCGAGCACTGAGCACCCAGCACCCTGAGAACTGAGCACCCAGCACCCGAGTACTGAGCACCCAGCACAATGAGTACTGAGCACCCAGCTCCCTGAGTACTGAGCACCCTGCACCCCGAGTACTGAGCACCCAGCACCCTGAGTACTGAGCACTCAGCACCCTGAGCACTGAGGACCCAGCACCCTGAGTACTGAGCACCGAGCACCCTGAGTACTGAGCACCCAACACCCTGAGTACTGAGCACCCAGCACACTGAGTACTGAGCACCCAGCACCCTGAGCACTGATCACCCAGCACCCTGAGTACTGAGCACCGAGTACCCTGAGTACTGAGCACCCAGCACCCCGAGCACTGAGCACCCAGCACCCTGAGTACTGAGCACTGAGCACCCAGCGCCCCGAGCACTGAGCACCCAGCACCCTGTGTACTGAGCACTGAGTACCCAGTACCCCGAGCAATGAGACCTAGCACCCTGAGCACTGAGCACCCAGCACCCCGAGTACTGAGCACCCAGCACCCCGAGCACTGAGCACCCAGCACCTTGAGCACTGAGCACCCAGCACCCTGAGTACTGAGCACCCAGCACCCCGAGTACTGAGCACCCAGCACCCTGAGCACTGTGCACCCAGCACCCTGAGCACTGAGCACCGAGAACCCTGAGTAATGAGCACCCAGCACCCTGAGTACTGAGCACCCAGCACCCTGAGCACTGAGCACCCAGCACCCTGAGCACTGAGCACCCAGCACCAAGAGTACTGAGCACCGAGCTCCCCGAGAACTGAGCACCCAGCACCCCGAGCAGTGAGCACCCAGCACCCTGAGCCCTGAGCACCCTGAGTACTGAGCACTGAGCACCCTGAGTACTGAGCACTGAGCACCCTGAGTACTGAGCACCCAGCACCCTGAGTACTGAGCACCCAGCACCCTGAGTACTGATCACCCAGCACCCTGAGCAATGAGCACCCTGAGTACTGAGCACCCAGCACCCTGAGCACTGAGCACACAGCACCCTGAGTACTGAGCAACCAGCACCCTGTGCACTGAGCACCCAGCACCCTGAGTACTGAGCATCCAGCACCCCGAGCACAGAGCACCCTGAATTCTGAGCACCCAGCACCCTGAGTACTGAGCACCCAGCACTCTGAGCAATGATCACCCTGAGTACTGAGCACCCAGCACCTTGAGCACTGAGCACCGAGCACCCCGAGCACTGAGCACACAGCACCCGGAGTACTGAGCACCCAGCACCCTGAGTACTAAGCACCGAGCACCCTGAGTACTGAGCACCCAGCACCCTGAGCACTGAACACACAGTACCCTGAGTACTGAGCACGCCGAGCACTGAGCACCCAGCACCCTGAGTACTGAGCACCGAGCACCCCGAGCACTGAGCACCCAGCACCCCGAGCACTGAGCACCGAGCACCCCGAGCACTGAGCACCCAGCACCCTGAGTACTGAGCACCCAGAACCCTGAGTACTGAGCACCCAGGACCCCGAGCACTGAGCACCCAGCACCCTGAGCACTGAGCACCCAGCACACTGAGCACTGAGCACCCAGCACCCCGAGCACTGAGCACCAAGCACCCTGAGTACTGAGCACTGAGCACCCAGCACCCCGAGCACTGAGCACCCAGCACCCTGAGTACTGAGCACTGAGCACCCAGCACCCCGAGCACTGAGCACCCAGCACCCTGAGCACTGAGCACCCAGCACCCGAGTACTGAGCACCCAGCACAATGAGTACTGAGCACCCAGCTCCCTGAGTACTGAGCACACTGCACCCCGAGTACTGAGCACCCAGCACCCTGAGTACTGAGCACTCAGCACCCTGAGCACTGAGGACCCAGCACCCTGAGTACTGAGCACCGAGCACCCTGAGTACTGAGCACCGAGCACCCTGAGTACTGAGCACCCAGCACACTGAGTACTGAGCACCCAGCACCCTGAGCACTGATCACCCAGCACCCTGAGTACTGAGCACCGAGTACCCTGAGTACTGACCACCCAGCACCCCGAGCACTGAGCACCCAGCACCCTGAGTACTGAGCACTGAGCACCCAGCGCCCCGAGCACTGAGCACCCAGCACCCTGTGTACTGAGCACTGAGTACCCAGTACCCCGAGCAATGAGACCTAGCACAATGAGCACTGAGCACCCAGCACCCCGAGTACTGAGCACCCAGCACCCCGAGCACTGAGCACCCAGCACCCTGAGCCCTGAGCACCCAGCACCCTGAGTACTGAGCACCCAGCACCCCGAGTACTGAGCACCCAGCACCCTGAGCACTGTGCACCCAGCACCCTGAGCACTGAGCACCGAGAACCCTGAGTAATGAGCACCCAGCACCCTGAGTACTGAGCACCCAGCACCCTGAGCACTGAGCACCCAGCACCCTGAGCACTGAGCACCCAGCACCCTGAGCACTGTGCACCCAGCACCCTGAGCACTGAGCACCGAGAACCCTGAGTAATGAGCACCCAGCACCCTTAGTACTGAACACCCAGCACCCCGAGCACTGAGCACCCAGCACCCTGAGCACTGAGCACCGACCACCCTGAGTACTGAGCACCCAGCACCCTGAGTACTGAGCACCCAGCACCCTGAGCACTGAGCACCCAGCACGCTGAGCACTGAGCACCCAGCACCCTGAGTACTGAGCACCCAGCACCCTGAGTACTGAACACCCAGCACCCTGAGCACTGAGCACTGAGCACCCAGCACCCTGAGCACTGAGCACTGAGCACCCAGCACCCTGAGCACTGAGCACCCAGCACCCTGAGCACTGAGCACCCAGCACCCTGAGCACCCAGCACCCTGAGCACTGAGCACCCTGAGCACTGAGCACTGAGCACCCAGCACCCTGAGTACTGAGCACACAACACTCTGAGCACTGAGCAACCAGCAAGCTGAGTACTGAGCACTGAGCACCCAGCACCCTGAGCACTGAGCACTGAGCACCCAGCACACTGAGCACTGAGCACCCAGCACCCCGAGCACTGAGCACCCAGCACCCTGAGCACCCAGCACCCTGAGCACTGAGCACCCTGAGCACTGAGCACTGAGGACCCAGCACCCTGAGTACTGAGCACCCAACACTCTGAGCACTGAGCAACCAGCACCCTGAGCACTGAGCACCCAGCACCCTGAGTACTGAGCACCCAGCACCCCGAGCACTGAGCACCCAGCACCCTGTGTACTGAGCACCGAGCACCAGAGCACTGAGCACCCAGCACCCTGAGCACTGAGCACCCAGCACCCTGAGTATTAAGCACCCTGAGTACTGACCACCCAGCACCCTGAGTACTGAGCACCCTGCACACCGAGCACTGAGCTCCCTGAGTTCTGAGCACCCGGCACCCTGAGTACTGAGCTCACAGCACCCTGAGTACTGAGCACTGAGCACACAGAGAACTGAGCACCCAGCACCCCGAGGACTGAGCACCCAGCACCCTGTGCACTGAGCACTGAGCATCCAGCACCCCGAGCACTGAGCACCCGGAGCTCTTAGCACCCTGAGTACTGAGCACCCAGCACCCTGAGTACTGAGCACCCAGCACCCTGAGCACTGAGCACCCAGCACCCTGAGTACTGAGCACCGCACACCCCGAGCACTGAGCACCCAGCACCCTGAGCACTGAGCACCCAGCACCCCGAGCAGTGAGCACCCAGCACCCTGAGCACTGAGCACCCAGCACCCCGAGTACTGAGCACCGAGCACCCCGAGAACTGAGCAACCAGCACAGCGAGCACTGAGCACTGAGCACCCTGAGCACTGAGCACCCAGAACCCCGAGTACTGAGCACTGAGCACCCTGAGTACTGAGCACCCAGCACCCCGAGTACTGAGCACTGAGCACTAGGAGTACTGAGCACCCAGCACCCTGAGCACTGAGCACTGAGAACCCTGCGTACTGAGCACCGAGCACCCCGAGCACTGAGCACCCAGCACCCTGAGTACTGAGCACCGATCTCCCCGAGCACTGAGCACACTGAGTACTGAGCACCCAGCACCCTGAGTACTGAGCACCGAGCACCCCGAGCACTGAGCACCGAGCACCCCGAGCACTGAGCACCCAGCACCCTGAGTACTGAGCACCCAGAACCCTGAGTACTGAGCACCCAGGACCCCGAGCACTGAGCACCCAGCACCCTGAGCACTGAGCACCCAGCACACTGAGCACTGAGCACCCAGCACCCCGAGCACTGAGCACCAAGCACCCTGAGTACTGAGCACTGAGCACCCAGCACCCCGAGCACTGAGCACCCAGCACCCTGAGTACTGAGCACTGAGCACCCAGCACCCCGAGCACTGAGCACCCAGCACCCTGAGCACTGAGCACCCAGCACCCGAGTACTGAGCACCCAGCACAATGAGTACTGAGCACCCAGCTCCCTGAGTACTGAGCACCCTGCACCCCGAGTACTGAGCACGCAGCACCCTGAGTACTGAGCACTCAGCACCCTGAGCACTGAGGACCCAGCACCCTGAGTACTGAGCACTGAGCACCCTGAGTACTGAGCACCCAGCACCCTGAGGACTGAGCACCCAGCACACTGAGTACTGAGCACCCATCACCCTGAGCACTGATCACCCAGCACCCTGAGTACTGAGCACCGAGTACCCTGAGTACTGACCACCCAGCACCCCGAGCACTGAGCACCCAGCACCCTGAGTACTGAGCACTGAGCACCCAGCGCCCCGAGCACTGAGCACCCAGCACCCTGTGTACTGAGCACTGAGTACCCAGTACCCCGAGCAATGAGACCTAGCACAATGAGCACTGAGCACCCAGCACCCCGAGTACTGAGCACCCAGCACCCCGAGCACTGAGCACCCAGCACCCTGAGCACTGAGCACCCAGCACCCTGAGTACTGAGCACCCAGCACCCCGAGTACTGAGCACCCAGCACCCTGAGCACTGTGCACCCAGCACCCTGAGCACTGAGCACCGAGAACCCTGAGTAATGAGCACCCAGCACCCTGAGTACTGAGCACCCAGCACCCTGAGCACTGAGCACCCAGCACCCTGAGCACTGAGCACCCAGCACCCTGAGCACTGTGCACCCAGCACCCTGAGCACTGAGCACCGAGAACCCTGAGTAATGAGCACCCAGCACCCTTAGTACTGAACACCCAGCACCCCGAGCACTGAGCACCCAGCACCCTGAGCACTGAGCACCGACCACCCTGGGTACTGAGCACCCAGCACCCTGAGTACTGAGCACCCAGCACCCTGAGCACTGAGCACCCAGCACGCTGAGCACTGAGCACCCAGCACCCTGAGTACTGAGCACCCAGCACCCTGAGTACTGAACACCCAGCACCCTGAGCACTGAGCACTGAGCACCCAGCACCCTGAGCACTGAGCACTGAGCACCCAGCACCCTGAGCACTGAGCACCCAGCACCCTGAGCACTGAGCACCCAGCACCCTGAGCACCCAGCACCCTGAGCACTGAGCACCCTGAGCACTGAGCACTGAGCACCCAGCACCCTGAGTACTGAGCACACAACACTCTGAGCACTGAGCAACCAGCAAGCTGAGTACTGAGCACTGAGCACCCAGCACCCTGAGCACTGAGCACCCTGAGCACTGAGCACTGAGGACCCAGCACCCTGAGTACTGAGCACCCAACACTCTGAGCACTGAGCAACCAGCACCCTGAGCACTGAGCACCCAGCACCCTGAGTACTGAGCACCCAGCACCCCGAGCACTGAGCACCCAGCACCCTGTG
The DNA here is from genome assembly GCF_018167655.1 of Microtus oregoni. NCBI lineage: Eukaryota > Metazoa > Chordata > Mammalia > Rodentia > Cricetidae > Microtus > Microtus oregoni. The sequence goes on from NW_024543312.1 coordinate 148,574, forward strand.
TACTGAGCACCGAGCACCAGAGCACTGAGCACCCAGCACCCTGAGCACTGAGCACCCAGTACCCTGAGTATTAAGCACCCTGAGTACTGACCACCCAGCACCCTGAGTACTGAGCACCCTGCACACCGAGCACTGAGCTCCCTGAGTTCTGAGGACCCGGCACCCTAAGTACTGAGCTCACAGCACCCTGAGTACTGAGCACTGAGCACACAGAGAACTGAGCACCCAGCACCCCGAGGACTGAGCACCCAGCACCCTGTGCACTGAGCACTGAGCATCCAGCACCCCGAGCACTGAGCACCCGGAGCTCTTAGCACCCTGAGTACTGAGCACCCAGCACCCTGAGTACTGAGCACCCAGCACCCTGAGCACTGAGCACCCAGCACCCTGAGTACTGAGCACCGCACACCCCGAGCACTGAGCACCCAGCACCCTGAGCACTGAGCACCCAGCACCCCGAGCAGTGAGCACCCAGCACCTGAGCACTGAGCACCCAGCACCCCGAGTACTGAGCACCGAGCACCCCGAGAACTGAGCAACCAGCACCCCGAGCACTGAGCACTGAGCACCCTGAGCACTGAGCACCCAGAACCCCGAGTACTGAGCACTGAGCACCCTGAGTACTGAGCACCCAGCACCCCGAGTACTGAGCACTGAGCACTAGGAGTACTGAGCACACATCACCCTGAGCACTGAGCACTGAGAACCCTGCGTACTGAGCACCGAGCACCCCGAGCACTGAGCACCCAGCACCCTGAGTACTGAGCACCGATCTCCCCGAGCACTGAGCACACTGAGTACTGAGCACCCAGCACCCTGAGTACTGAGCACCGAGCACCCCGAGCACTGAGCACCCAGCACCCCGCGCACTGAGCACCCAGCACCCTGAGTACTGAGCACCCAGCACCCCGAGAATGAGCACCCTGAGCACTGAGTACCCAACACCATGAGTACTGAGCACCGAACACCATGAGTACTGAGCACCCAGTACCCTGAGCACTGAACACACAGCACCCTGAGTACTGAGCACCCCGAGCACTGAGCACCCAGCACTCTGAGCACGGAGGACCCAGCAACCTGAGTACTGAGCACCCAGCACCCTGAGCACTGAGCACCCAGCACCCTGAGTACTGAGCACCCAGCACCCCGAGCACTGAGCACCCAGCACCCTGAGTACTGAGCACTGAGCACCCAGCACCCCGAGCACTGAGCACTCAGCACCCTGTGTACTGAGCACTGAGTACCCAGCACCCCGAGCACTGAGCACCCAGCACCCTGAGCACCCTGAGTACTGAGCACGCAGCACCCTGAGCACTGAGCACCCAGCACCCCGAGCACTGAGCACCCAGCACCCAGAGTACTGAGCACTGAGCACCATGCACCCTGAGTACTGAGCACCCAGCACCCTGAGCGCTGAGGACCAAGTACCCTGAGTACTAAGCACGAAGCACCCTGAGTACTGAGCACCCAGCACCCTGAGCACTGAGCACCCAGCAGGCTGAGTACTGAGCACTGAGCAAGCTGAGTACTGAGCACTGAGCAAGCTGAGTACTGAGCACCGAGCACCCTGAGCACTGAGCACCCAGCACCCTGAGTACTGAGCACCCAGCACCCTGAGTACTGAACACCCAGCACCCTGAGCACTGAGCACTGAGCACCCAGCACCCTGAGCACTGAGCACTGAGCACCCAGTACCCTGAGCACTGAGCAAACTGCACCCCGAGCACTGAGCAGCCAGCACCCTGAGCACCCAGAACCCTGAGCACTGAGCACCCTGAGCACTGAGCACTGAGTACCCAGCATCCTGAGTACTGAGCACCCAACACTCTGAGCACTGAGCACCCAGCACGCTGAGTACTGAGCACTGAGCACACAGCACCCTGAGTACTGAGCACCCAGCACCCCGAGCACTGAGCACCCAGCACCCTGTGTACTGAGCACCGAGCACCCCGAGCACTGAGCACCCAGCACCCCGAGCACTGAGCACGCAGCACCCTGAGCACTGAGCACCCAGCACCCTGAGTATTAAGCACCCTGAGTACTGACCACCCAGCACCCTGAGTACTGAGCACCCTGCTCCCCGAGCACTGAGCTCCCTGAGTACTGAGCACCCAGCACCATGAGTACTGAGCACTGAGCACCCCGAGTACTGAGCACCGAGCACCCCGAGCACTGAGCACCCAGCACCCCGAGCACCGAGCACCCTGAGTACTGAGCACCCAGCACCCTGAGCACTGAGCACCCAGCACCCTGAGCACTGAGCACCCAGCACCCTGAGCACTGAGTACCCAGCACCCTGAGTACTGAGCACCGAGCACCCCGAGCACTGAGCACCCAGCACCCCGAGCACCGAGCACCCTGAGTACTGAGCACCCAGCACCCTGAGTACTGAGCAGCCAGCACCCTGAGTACTGAGCACCCAGCACTCTGAGCAATGATCACCCTGAGTACTGAGCACCCAGCACCTTGAGCACTGAGCACCGAGCACCCCGAGCACTGAGCACCCAGCAACCGGAGTACTGAGCACCCAGCACCCTGAGTACTAAGAACCGAGCACCCTGAGTAGTGAGGACCCAGCACCCTGAGCACTGAACACACAGCACCCTGAGTACTGAGCACCCCGAGCACTGAGCACCCAGCACCCTGAGTACTGAGCACCGAGCACCCCGAGCACTGAGCACCCAGCACCCCGAGCACTGAGCACCCAGCAGAACGAGCACTGAGCACCCAGCACCCTGAGTACTGAGCACACAGAACATTGAGTACTGATCACCCAGGACCCCGAGCACTGAGCACCCAGCACCCTGAGCACTGAGCACCCAGCACCCTGAGCACTGAGCACCCAGCATCCCGAGCACTGAGCACCAAGCACCCTGAGTACTGAGCACTGAGCACCCAGCACCCCGAGCACTGAGCACCCAGCACCCTGAGTACTGAGCACTGAGCACCCAGCACCCCGAGCACTGAGCACCCAGCACCCTGAGCACTGAGCACCCAGCACCCGAGTACTGAGCACCCAGCACAATGAGTACTGAGCACCCAGCTCCCTGAGTACTGAGCACCCAGCACCCCGAGTACTGAGCACCCAGCACCCTGAGTACTGAGCACTCAGCTCCCTGAGCACTGAGGACCCAGCACCCTGAGTACTGAGCACCGAGCACCCCGAGTACTGAGCACCCAGCACCCTGAGCACTGTGCACCCAGCACCCTGAGCACTGAGCACCGAGAACCCTGAGTACTGAGCACCCAGCACCCGGAGTACTGAGCACCCAGCACCCTGAGCACTGAGCACCCATCACCCTGAGCACTGAGCACCCAGCACCCTGAGTACTGAGCAGCCAGCACCCTGAGTACTGAGCACCCAGCACCCTGAGCACTGAGCAATGAGCACCCAGCACCCTGAGCACTGAGCACTGAGCACCCAGCACCCCGAGCACTGAGCACCCAGCACCCTGAGCACCCAGCACCCTTAGCACTGAGCACCCTGAGCACTGAGCACTGAGCACCCAGCACCCTGAGTACTGAGCACCCAACACTCTGAGCACTGAGCACCCAGCACGCTGAGTACTGAGCACTGAGCACACAGCACCCTGAGTACTGAGCACCCAGCACCCCGAGCGCTGAGCACCCAGCACCCTGAGCACTGAGCACCCAGCACCCTGAGTACTGAGCTCCCTGAGTACTGAGAACCCAGCACCCTGAGTACTGAGCACACAGCACCCTGAGTACTGAGCACTGAGCACCCAGAGAACTGAGCACCCAGCACCCCGAGGACTGAGCACCCAGCACCCTGTGCACTGAGCACTGTGCATCCAGCACCCCGAGGACTGAGCACCCTGAGCTCTTAGCACCCTGAGTACTGAGCACCCAGCACCCTGAGTACTGAGCACCCAGCACCCTGAGCACTGAGCACCCAGCACCCTGAGTACTGAGCACCCAGCACCCTGACTACTGAGCACCGAGCACCCCGAGCACTGAGCAACCAGCACCCTGAGCACTGAGCACCCAGCACCCCGAGCACTGAGCACCGAGCACCCTGGGAACTGAGCACCCAGCACCCCGAGTACTGAGCACCGAGCACCCCGAGCACTGAGCACCCAGCAACCTGAGCACTGAGCACCCAGCACCCCGAGCACTGAGCACCGAGCACCCTGAGCACTGAGCACCCAGCACCCCGAGTACTGAGCACCCAGCACCCCGAGTACTGAGCACTGAGCACTAGGAGTACTGAGCATCCAGCACCCTGAGCACTGAGCACTGAGAACCCTGAGTACTGAGCACCGAGCACCCCGAGCACTGAGCACCCAGCACCCTGAGTACTGAGCACCGAGCTCCCCGAGCACTGAGCACCCAGCACCCCGAGCAGTGAGCACCCAGCACCCTGAGCCCTGAGCACCCTGAGTACTGAGCACTGAGCACCCTGAGTACTGAGCACTGAGCACCCTGAGTACTGAGCACCCCGAGCACTGAGCACCCAGCACCCTGAGTACTGAGCACCGAGCACCCCGAGCACTGAGCACCCAGCACCCCGAGCACTGAGCACCCAGCACCCCGAGCACTGAGCACCCAGCACCCTGAGTACTGAGCACCCAGAACCCTGAGTACTGAGCACCCAGAACCCCGAGCACTGAGCACCCAGCACCCTGAGCACTGAGCACCCAGCACCCTGAGCACTGAGCACCCAGCACCCCGAGCACTGAGTACCAAGCACCCTGAGTACTGAGCACTGAGCACCCAGCACCCCGAGCAATGAGCACCCAGCACCCTGAGTACTGAGCACTGAGCACCCAGCACCCCGAGCACTGAGCACCCAGCACCCTGAGCACTGAGCACCCAGCACCCGAGTACTGAGCACCCAGCACAATGAGTACTGAGCACCCAGCTCCCTGAGTACTGAGCACCCAGCACCCCGAGTACTGAGCACCCAGCACCCTGAGTACTGAGCACTCAGCACCCTGAGCACTGAGGAACCAGCACCCTGAGTACTGAGCACCGAGCACCCTGAGTACTGAGCACCCAGCACCCTGAGTACTGAGCACCCAGCACACTGAGTACTGAGCACCCAGCACCCTGAGCACTGATCACCCAGCACGGTGAGTACTGAGCACCGAGTACCCTGAGTACTGAGCACCCAGCACCCCGAGCACTGAGCACCCAGCACCCTGAGTACTGAGCACTGAGCACCCAGCACACCGAGCACTGAGCACCCAGCACCCTGTGTACTGAGCACTGAGTACCCAGTACCCCGAGCACTGAGACCTAGCACCCTGAGCACTGAGCACCCAGCACCCCGAGTACTGAGCACCCAGCACACCGAGCACTGAGCACCCAGCACCCTGAGCACTGAGCACCCAGCACCCTGAGTACTGAGCACCCAGCACCCCGAGTACTGAGCACCCAGCACCCTGAGCACTGTGCACCCAGCACCCTGAGCACTGAGCACCGAGAACCCTGAGTACTGAGCACCCAGCACCCGGAGTACTGAGCACCCAGCACCCTGAGCACTGAGCACCCAGCACCCTGAGCACTGAGCACCCAGCACCCTGAGTACTGAGCACCCAGCACCCTGAGTACTTAACACCCAGCACCCCGAGCACTGAGCACCCAGCACCCTGAGCACTGAGCACCGAGCACCCTGAGTACTGAGCACCCAGCACCCTGAGTACTGAGCACCCTGCACCCTGAGCACTGAGCACCCAGCACCCTGAGCACTGAGCACCCAGCACCCTGAGTACTGAGCAGCCAGCACCCTGAGTACTGAACACGCAGCACCCTGAGCACTGAGCACTGAGCACCCAGCACCCTGAGAACTGAGCACTGAGCACCCAGCACCCGGAGCACTGAGCACCCTCAGCACTGAGCACTGAGCACCCAGCACCCTGAGCACCCAGCACCCTGAGCACTGAGCACCCTGAGCACTGAGCACTGAGCACCCAGCACCCTGAGTACCGAGCACCCAACACTCTGAGCACTGAGCACGCAGCACGCTGAGTACTGAGCACTGAGCACCCAGCACCCTGAGTACTGAGCACCCAGCACCCCGAGCACTGAGCACCCAGCACCCTGTGTACTGAGCACCGAGCACCTCGAGCACTGAGCAACCAGCACCCTGAGTACTGAGCACCCAGCACCCCGAGAATGATCACCCATCACCCCGAGCACTGAGCACCCAGCACCCTGAGCTCTGAGCACCCAGCACCCTGAGTACTGAGCACCCTGAGTACTGACCACCCAGCACCCTGAATACTGAGCACCCAGCACCCTGAGTACTGAGCCCACAGCACCCTGAGTACTGAGCACTGAGCACCCAGAGAACTGAGCACCCAGCACCCCGAGGACTGAGCATCCAGCACCCTGTGCACTGAGCACTGAGCATCCAGCACCCCGAGCACTGAGCACACTGAGCTCTTAGCACCCTGAGTACTGAGCACCCAGCACCCTGAGTACTGAGCACCCAGCACACTGAGCACTGAGCACCCAGCACCCTGAGTACTGAGCACCCAGCACCCTGAGCACTGAGCACCCAGCACCCCGAGCACTGAGCACCCAGCACCCTGAGCACTGAGCACCCAGCACCCCGAGTACTGAGCACCGAGCACCCCGAGCACTGAGCACCCAGCACCCTGAGCACTGAGCACCCAGCACCCCGAGCACTGAGCACCCAGCACCCTGAGCACTGAGCACCCAGCACCCCGAGCACTGAGCACCCAGCACCCTGAGCACTGAGCACCCAGCACCCCGAGCACTGAGCACCCTGAGCTCTTAGCACCCTGAGTACTGAGCACCCAGCACCCTGAGTACTGAGCACCGAGCACCCCGAGCACTGAGCACCCAGCACCCTGAGCACTGAGCACCCAGCACCCCGAGCACTGAGCACCCAGCACCCTGAGCACTGAGCACCCAGCACCCCGAGTACTGAGCACCGAGCACCCCGAGAACTGAGCACCCAGCACCCCGAGCACTGAGCACCCTGAGCACTGAGCACCCAGCACCCCGAGTACTGAGCAATGAGCACCCTGAGTACTGAGCACCCAGCACCCCGAGTACTGAGCACTGAGCACTAGGAGTACTGAGCATCCAGCACCCTGAGCACTGAGCACTGAGAACCCTGAGTACTCAGCACCGAGCACCCAGAGCACTGAGCACCCAGCACCAAGAGTACTGAGCACCGAGCTCCCCGAGCACTGAGCACCCAGCACCCCGAGCACTGAGCACCCAGCACCCTGAGCACTGAGCACCCAGCACCCTGAGCCCTGAGCACCCTGAGTACTGAGCACTGAGCACCCTGAGTACTGAGCACTGAGCACCCTGAGTACTGAGCACCCAGCACCCTGAGTACTGAGCACCCAGCACCCTGAGTACTGAGCACCCAGCACCCTGAGCAATGAGCACCCTGAGTACTGAGCACCCAGCACCCTGAGCACTGAGCACCCAGCACCCTGAGTACTGAGCAACCAGCACCCTGTGCACTGAGCACCCAGCACCCTGAGTACTGAGCATCCAGCACCCCGAGCACTGAGCACCCTGAATTCTGAGCACCCAGCACCCTGAGCACTGAGCACCAAGCACCCCGAGCACTGAGCACCCAGCACCCTGAGCACTGAGCACCCAGCACCCTGAGTACTGAGCACCCAGCACCCTGAGCACTGAGCACCCAGCACCTTGAGTACTGAGCACCCAGCACCCCGAGCACTGAGCACCCAGCACCCTGAGTACTGAGCACCCAGCACCCTGATCACTGAGCACCGAGCACCCTGAGCACTGAGCACCCAGCACCCTGAGGACTGAGCACCCAGCACCCCGAGCACTGAGCACCCAGCACCCTGAGCACTGAGCACTGATCACCCTGAGTACTGAGCACTGAGCACCCTGAGTACTGAGCACTGAGCACCCTGAGTACTGATCACCGAGCACCCTGAGCACTGAGCATCCAGCACCCTGAGCACTGAGCACCCAGCACCCCGAGCAGTGAGCACCCAGCACCCTGAGCCCTGAGCACCCTGAGTACTGAGCACTGAGCACCCTGAGTACTGAGCACTGAGCACCCTGAGTACTGAGCACCCAGCACCCTGAGTACTGAGCACCCAGCACACTGAGTACTGAGCACCCAGCACCCTGAGCAATGAGCACCCTGAGTACTGAGCACACAGCACCCTGAGCACTGAGCACCCAGCACGCTGAGTACTGAGCAACCAGCACCCTGAGCACTGAGCACCCAGCACCCTGAGTACTGAGCATCCAGCACCCCGAGCACTGAGCAACCAGCACCCTGAGTACTGAGCACTGAGCACCCATCACCCCGAGCACTGAGCACCCAGCACCCTGTGTACTGAGCACTGAGAACCCAGCACCCCGAGCACTGAGCACCCAGCACCCTGAGCACTGAGCACCCTGAGTACTGAGCACTGAGCACCAGGCACCCTGAGTACTGAGCACCCAGCACCCTGAGCACTGAGCACCCTGAGTACTGAGCACCGAGCACCCTGAGAACTGAGCACCCAGTACCCTGAGCACTGAACACACATCACCCTGAGTACTGAGCACCCCGAGCACTGAGCACCCAGCACCCTGAGTACTGAGCACCCAGCGTACTGAGCAGCGAGCACCCAGCACCCTGAGTACTGAGCACCCAGTACCCTGAGCACTGAGCACCCACCACCCTGAGTACTGAGCACCGAGCACCCCGAGTACTGAGCACCCAGCACCCCGAGCACTGAGCACCCAGCACCCCGAGCACTGAGCACCCAGCACCCCGAGCACTGAGCACCCAGCAACCCGAGCACTGAGCACCCAGCACCGCGAGCACCGAGCACCCTGAGTACTAAGCACCGAGCACCCTGAGCACTGAGCACCCAGCACCCTGAGCACTGAGCACCCAGCATCCTGAGTACTGAGCACCCAGCAACCCGAGCACTGAGAACCCAGCACCCTGAGTACTGAGCACCCAGCACCCTGAGCACTGAGCACCGAGCACCCTGAGCACTGAGCACCCAGCACCCTGAGGACTGAGCACCCAGCACCCTGAGCACTGAGCACCCAGCACCCTGAGCACTGAGCACCCTTGTACGGAGCACTGAGCACCATGAGTACTGAGCACTGAGCACCCTGAGTACTGAGCACCCAGCACCCTGAGTACTGAGCACCCAGCACCCCGAGCACTGAGTACCCAGCACCCTGAGCACTGAGTACCCAGCACCCTGAGCACTGAGCACCCAGCACCCTGAGCACTGAGCACCCAGCACCCTGAGCACTGAGCACCCAGCACCCTGAGTACTGAGCACTGAGCACCCAGCACCCCGAGCACTGAGCACCCAGCACCCTGAGCACTGAGCACCCAGCACCCTGAGTACTGAGCACCCAACACCCCAAGCACTGAGCACCCTGTGTACTGAGCAACCAGCACCCCAAGCACTGAGCACCCTGAGTACTGAGCACCCAGCACACTGAGAGCTGAGCACCCAGCACCCCGAGCACTGAGCACCCAGCACCCTGATTACTGAGCAGCCAGCACCCTGAGTACTGAGCACCCAGCGTACTGAGCACCGAGCACGCAGCACCCTGAGTACTGAGCACCGAGCACCCTGAGTACTGAGCAGCCAGCACCCTGAGTACTGAGCACCCAGCACCCTGAGCACTGAGCACCAAGCACCCTGAGTACTGAGCACCGAGCACCCCAAGTACTGAGCACCCAGCACCCCGAGCACTGAGCACCCAGCACCCCGAGCACTGAGTACCCAGCACCCCGAGCACTGAGCACCCAGCACCCTGAGCACTGAGCACCCAGCACCCTGAGCACTGAGCACCCAGCACCCTGAGCACTGAGCACCCAGCACCCCGAGAACCGAGCACCCTGAGTACTAAGCACCGAGCACCCTGAGCACTGAGCACCCAGCACCCTGAGCACTGAGCACCCAGCACCCTGAGTACTGAGCACCCAGCACCCTGAGCACTGAGCACCCAGCACCCTGAGTACTGAGCACCCAGCACCCTGAGTACTGAGCACCGAGCACCCTGAGCACTGAGCACCCAGCACCCTGAGTACTGAGCATCCAGCACCCAGAGCACTGAGCACCCAGCTCCCTGAGTACTGAGCACTGAGCACCCAGCACCCCGAGCACTGAGCACCCAGCACCCTGTGTACTGAGCACTGAGTACCCAGCACCCCGAGCACTGAGCACCCAGCACCCTGAGCACTGAGCACCCTGAGTACTGAGCACTGAGCACCCTGCACCCTGAGTACTGAGCACCCAGCACCCTGAGCACTGAGCACACTGAGTACTGAGCACCGAGCACCCTGACCACTGAGCACCCTGCACGCTGAGTACTGAGCACTGAGCACCCTGAGCACTGAGCACCCAGCACCCTGAGTACTGAGTACCGAGCACCCTGAGTACTGAGCACCCAGCACTCTAAGCACTGAGCACCCAGCACCCTGAGCACTGAGCACCCAGCACCCCGAGCACTGAGCACCCAGCACTCCGAGCACTGAGCACCCAGCACCCCGAGCACTGAGCCTGAGCACCCTGAGTACTGAGCACTGAGCACCGTGAGTACTGAGTACCGAGCACCCTGAGTACTGAGCACCAAGCACCCCGAGCACTGAGCACCGAGCACCCCGAGCACTGAGCACCCAGCACCCCGAGCACTGAGCACCCAGCACCCTGAGTACTAAGCACCCAGCACCCTGAGTACTGAGCACCCAGCACCCCGAGCACGGAGCACCCAGCACCCTGAGTACTGAGCACTCAGCACCCTGAGCACTGAGGACCCAGCACCCTGAGTACTGAGCACCCAGCACCTTGAGCACTGAGCACCCAGCACCCTGAGTACTGAGCACTGAGCACCCAGCACCCCGAGCACTGAGCACCCAGCACCCTGAGTACTGAGCACCCAGCACCCTGAGCACTGAGCACCCAGCACCCTGAGTACTGAGCACCCAACACCCCAAGCACTGAGCACCCTGAGTACTGAGCACCAGCACCCCAAGCACTGAGCACCCTGAGTACTGAGCACCCAGCACACTGAGTACTGAGCACCCAGCACCCCGAGCACTGAGCACCCAGCACCCTGATTACTGAGCAGCCAGCACCCTGAGTACTGAGCACCCAGCGTACTGAGCACCGAGCACGCAGCACCCTGAGTACTGAGCACCGAGCACCCTGAGTACTGAGCAGCCAGCACCCTGAGTACTGAGCACCCAGCACCCTGAGCACTGAGCACCAAGCACCCTGAGTACTGAGCACCGAGCACCCCGAGTACTGAGCACCCAGCACCCCGAGCACTGAGCACCCAGCACCCCGAGCACTGAGCACCCAGCACCCCGAGCACTGAGCAACCAGCACCCTGAGCACTGAGCACCCAGCACCCTGAGCACTGAGCACCCAGTACCCTGAGCACCGAGCACCCTGAGTACTAAGCACCGAGCACCCTGAGCACTGAGCACCCAGCACCCTGAGCACTGAGCACCCAGCACCCTGAGTACTGAGCACCCAGCACCCTGAGCACTGAGCACCCAGCACCCTGAGTACCGAGCACCCAGCACCCTGATCACTGAGCACCGAGCACCCTGAGCACTGAGCACCCAGCACACTGAGGACTGAGCACCCAGCACCCCGAGCACTGAGCACCCAGCACCCTGAGCACTGGGCACCCTGTGTACTGAGCACTGAGCACCCTGAGTACTGAGCACTGAGCACCCTGAGTACTGAGCACCCAGCACCCTGAGTACTGAGCACCCAGCACCCTGAGAACTGAGCACCGAGCACCCTGAGCACTGAGCACCCAGCACCCTGAGCACTGAGCACCCAGCACCCCGAGCAGTTAGCACCAGCACCCTGAGCCCTGAGCACCCTGATTACTGAGCACTGAGCACCCTGAGTACTGAGCACTGAGCACCCTGAGTACTGAGCACCCAGCACCCTGAGTACTGAGCACCCAGCACCCTGAGTACTGAGCACCCAGCACCCTGAGCAATGAGCACCCTGAGTACTGAGCACCCAGCACCCTGAGCACTGAGCACCCAGCACCCTGAGTATTGAGCAACCAGCACCCTGAGCACTGAGTACCCAGCACCCTGAGTACTGAGCATCCAGCACCCGGAGCACTGAGCACCCAGCTCTCTGAGTACTGAGCACTGAGCACCCAGGACGCCGAGCACTGCGCACCCAGCACCCTGTGTACTGAGCACTGAGTACCCAGCACCCCGAGCACTGAGCACCCAGCACCCTGAGCACTGAGCACCCTGAGTACTGAGCACTGAGCACCCTGCACCCTGAGTACTGAGCACCCAGCACCCTGAGCACTGAGCACCCTGAGTACTGAGCACCGAGCACCCTGACCACAGAGCACCCTGCACGCTGAGTACTGAGCACTGAGCACCCTGAGCACTGAGCACCCAGCACCCTGAGTACTGAGCACCGAGCACCCTGAGTACTGAGCACCCAGCACTCTAAGCACTGAGCACCCAGCACCCTGAGCACTGAGCACCGAGCACCCCGAGCACTGAGCACCCAGCACCCCGAGCACTGAGCACCCAGCACCCCGAGCACTGAGCCTGAGCACCCTGAGTACTGAGCACTGAGCACCGTGAGTACTGAGTACCGAGCACCCTGAGTACTGAGCACCCAGCACCCTGAGCACTGAGCACCCAGCACCCCGCGCACTGAGCACCCAGCACCCTGAGCACTGAGCAACGAGCACCCTGAGTACTGAGCACCCAGCACCCTGAGTACTGAGCACCCAGCACCCTGAGCACTGAGCACCCAGCACCCTGAGCACTGAGCAACCAGCACCCTGAGTACTGAGCACCCAGCACCATGAGTACTGAACACCCAGCACCCTGAGCACTGAGCACTGAGCACCCAGCACCCTGAGCACTAAGCACTGAGCACCCAGCACCCTGAGCACTGAGCACCCAGCACCCCGTGCACTGAGCACCCAGCACCCTGAGCACCCAGCACCCTGAGCACTGAGCACCCTGAGCACTGAGCACTGAGCACCCAGCACCCTGAGTACTGAGCACCCAACACTCTGAGCACTGAGCACCCAGCACACTGAGTACTGAGCACCCAGCACCCCGAGCACTGAGCACCCAGCACCCTGAGTACTGAGCACTGAGCACCCAGCACCCCGAGCACTGAGCACCCAGCACCCTGAGCACTGAGCACCCAGCACCCGAGTACTGAGCACCCAGCACAATGAGTACTGAGCACCCAGCTCCCTGAGTACTGAGCACCCTGCACAACGAGTACTGAGCACCCAGCACCCTGAGTACTGAGCACTCAGCACCCTGAGCACTGAGGACCCAGCACCCTGAGTACTGAGCACCGAGCACCCTGAGTACTGAGCACCCAGCACCCTGAGCACTGAGCACCCAGCACCCTGAGTACTGAGCACTGAGCACCCAGCGCCCCGAGCACTGAGCACCCAGCACCCTGAGCACTGAGCACCCAGCACCCCGAGCACTGAGCACCCAGCACCCCGAGCACTGAGCACCCAGCACCCCGAGCACTGAGCACCCAGCACCCCGAGCACCGAGCACCCTGAGTACTAAGCACCGAGCACCCTGAGCACTGAGCACCCAGCACCCTGAGCACTGAGCACCCAGCACCTTGAGTACTGAGCACCCAGCACAGCGAGCACTGAGCACCCAGCACCCTGAGTACTGAGCACCCAGCACCCTGATCACTGAGCACCGAGCACCCTGAGCACTGAGCACCCAGCACCCTGAGGACTGAGCACCCAGCACCCCGAGCACTGAGCACCCAGCACCCTGAGCACTGAGCACTGAGCACCCTGAGTACTGAGCACTGAGCACCCTGAGTACTGAGCACTGAGCACCCTGAGTACTGATCACCGAGCACCCTGAGCACTGAGCATCCAGCACCCTGAGCACTGAGCACCCAGCACCCCGAGCAGTGAGCACCCAGCACCCTGAGCCCTGAGCACCCTGAGTACTGAGCACTGAGCACCCTGAGTACTGAGCACTGAGCACCCTGAGTACTGAGCACCCAGCACCCTGAGTACTGAGCACCCAGCACACTGAGTACTGAGCACCCAGCACCCTGAGCAATGAGCACCCTGAGTACTGAGCACCCAGCACCCTGAGCACTGAGCACCCAGCACGCTGAGTACTGAGCAACCAGCACCCTGAGCACTGAGCACCCAGCACCCTGAGTAGTGAGCATCCAGCACCCCGAGCACTGAGCACCCAGCACCCTGAGTACTGAGCACTGAGCACCCATCACCCCGAGCACTGAGCACCCAGCATCCTGTGTACTGAGCACTGAGAACCCAGCACCCCGAGCACTGAGCACCCAGCACCCTGAGCACTGAGCACCCTGAGTACTGAGCACCGAGCACCCTGAGAACTGAGCACCCAGTACCCTGAGCACTGAACACACATCACCCTGAGTACTGAGCACCCCGAGCACTGAGCACCCAGCACCCTGAGTACTGAGCACCCAGCGTACTGAGCAGCGAGCACCCAGCACACTGAGTACTGAGCACCCAGTACCCTGAGCACTGAGCACCCAGCACCCTGAGTACTGAGCACCGAGCACCCCGAGTACTGAGCACCCAGCACCCCGAGCACTGAGCACCCAGCACCCCGAGCACTGAGCACCCAGCACCCCGAGCACTGAGCACCCAGCAACCCGAGCACTGAGCACCCAGCACCGCGAGCACCGAGCACCCTGAGTACTAAGCACCGAGCACCCTGAGCACTGAGCACCCAGCACCCTGAGCACTGAGCACCCAGCACCCTGAGTACTGAGCACCCAGCAACCCGAGCACTGAGAACCCAGCACCCTGAGTACTGAGCACCCAGCACCCTGAGCACTGAGCACCGAGCACCCTGAGCACTGAGCACCCAGCACCCTGAGGACTGAGCACCCAGCACCCTGAGCACTGAGCACCCAGCACCCTGAGCACTGAGCACCCTTGTACGGAGCACTGAGCACCATGAGTACTGAGCACTGAGCACCCTGAGTACTGAGCACCCAGCACCCTGAGTACTGAGCACCCAGCACCCCGAGCACTGAGTACCCAGCACCCTGAGCACTGAGTACCCAGCACCCTGAGCACTGAGCACCCAGCACCCTGAGCACTGAGCACCCAGCACCCTGAGCACTGAGCACCCAGCACCCTGAGTACTGAGCACTGAGCACCCAGCACCCCGAGCACTGAGCACCCAGCACCCTGAGCACTGAGCACCCAGCACCCTGAGTACTGAGCACCCAACACCCCAAGCACTGAGCACCCTGTGTACTGAGCAACCAGCACCCCAAGCACTGAGCACCCTGAGTACTGAGCATCCAGCACACTGAGAGCTGAGCACCCAGCACCCCGAGCACTGAGCACCCAGCACCCTGATTACTGAGCAGCCAGCACCCTGAGTACTGAGCACCCAGCGTACTGAGCACCGAGCACGCAGCACCCTGAGTACTGAGCACCGAGCACCCTGAGTACTGAGCAGCCAGCACCCTGAGTACTGAGCACCCAGCACCCTGAGCACTGAGCACCAAGCACCCTGAGTACTGAGCACTGAGCACCCCGAGTACTGAGCACCCAGCACCCCGAGCACTGAGCACCCAGCACCCCGAGCACTGAGCACCCAGCACCCCGAGCACTGAGCACCCAGCACCCTGAGCACTGAGCACCCAGCACCCTGAGCACTGAGCACCCAGCACCCTGAGCACTGAGCACCCAGCACCCCGAGAACCGAGCACCCTGAGTACTAAGCACCGAGCACCCTGAGCACTGAGCACCCAGCACCCTGAGCACTGAGCACCCAGCACCCTGAGTACTGAGCACCCAGCACCCTGAGCACTGAGCACCCAGCACCCTGAGTACTGAGCACCCAGCACCCTGAGTACTGAGCACCGAGCACCCTGAGCACTGAGCACCCAGCACCCTGAGTACTGAGCATCCAGCACCCAGAGCACTGAGCACCCAGCTCCCTGAGTACTGAGCACTGAGCACCCAGCACCCCGAGCACTGAGCACCCAGCACCCTGTGTACTGAGCACTGAGTACCCAGCACCCCGAGCACTGAGCACCCAGCACCCTGAGCACTGAGCACCCTGAGTACTGAGCACTGAGCACCCTGCACCCTGAGTACTGAGCACCCAGCACCCTGAGCACTGAGCACACTGAGTACTGAGCACCGAGCACCCTGACCACTGAGCACCCTGCACGCTGAGTACTGAGCACTGAGCACCCTGAGCACTGAGCACCCAGCACCCTGAGTACTGAGTACCGAGCACCCTGAGTACTGAGCACCCAGCACTCTAAGCACTGAGCACCCAGCACCCTGAGCACTGAGCACCCAGCACCCCGAGCACTGAGCACCCAGCACTCCGAGCACTGAGCACCCAGCACCCCGAGCACTGAGCCTGAGCACCCTGAGTACTGAGCACTGAGCACCGTGAGTACTGAGTACCGAGCACCCTGAGTACTGAGCACCAAGCACCCCGAGCACTGAGCACCGAGCACCCCGAGCACTGAGCACCCAGCACCCCGAGCACTGAGCACCCAGCACCCTGAGTACTAAGCACCCAGCACCCTGAGTACTGAGCACCCAGCACCCCGAGCACGGAGCACCCAGCACCCTGAGTACTGAGCACTCAGCACCCTGAGCACTGAGCACCCAGCACCCCGAGCACTGAGCACTGAGCACCCAGCACCCTGAGCACTGAGCACCCAGCACCCTGAGTACTGAGTACTGAGCACCCAGCACCTTGAGCACTGAGCACCCAGCACCCTGAGTACTGAGCACTGAGCACCCAGCACCCCGAGCACTGAGCACCCAGCACCCTGAGTACAAGGCACCCAGCACCCTGAGCACTGAGCACCCAGCACCCTGAGTACTGAGCACCCAACACCCCAAGCACTGAGCACCCTGAGTACTGATCACCATCACCCCAAGCACTGAGCACCCTGAGTACTGAGCACCCAGCACACTGAGTACTGAGCACCCAGCACCCCGAGCACTGAGCACCCAGCACCCTGATTACTGAGCAGCCAGCACCCTGAGTACTGAGCACCCAGCGTACTGAGCACCGAGCACGCAGCGCCCTGAGTACTGAGCACCGAGCACCCTGAGTACTGAGCAGCCAGCACCCTGAGTACTGAGCACCCAGAACCCTGAGCACTGAGCACCAAGCACCCTGAGTACTGAGCACCGAGCACCCCGAGTACTGAGCACCCAGGACCCCGAGCACTGAGCACCCAGCACCCCGAGCACTGAGCACCCAGCACCCCGAGCACTGAGCATCCAGCACCCTGAGCACTGAGCACCCAGCACCCTGAGCACTGAGCACCCAGCGCCCCGAGCACCGAGCACCCTGAGTACTAAGCACCGAGCACCCTGAGCACTGAGCACCCAGCACCCTGAGCACTGAGCACCCAGCACCCTGAGTACTGAGCACCCAGCACCCTGAGCACTGAGCACCCAGCACCCTGAGTACCGAGCACCCAACACCCTGATCACTGAGCACCGAGCACCCTGAGCACTGAGCACCCAGCACCCTGAGGACTGAGCACCCAGCACCCCGAGCACTGAGCACCCAGCACCCTGAGCACTGAGCACCCTGTGTACTGAGCACTGAGCACCCTGAGTACTGAGCACTGAGCACCCTGAGTACTGAGCACCCAGCACCCTGAGTACTGAGCACCCAGCACCCTGAGAACTGAGCACCGAGCACCCTGAGCACTGAGCACCCAGCACCCTGAGCACTGAGCACCCAGCACCCCGAGCACTGAGCACCCAGCACCCTGAGTACTGAGCACCCAGCACCCTGAGCACTGAGCACCCAGCACCCTGAGTACTGAGCACCCAACACCCCAAGCACTGAGCACCCTGAGTACTGAGCACCAGCACCCCAAGCACTGAGCACCCTGAGTACTGAGCACCCAGCACACTGAGTACTGAGCACCCAGCACCCCGAGCACTGAGCACCCAGCACCCTGATTACTGAGCAGCCAGCACCCTGAGTACTGAGCACCCAGCGTACTGAGCACCGAGCACGCAGCACCCTGAGTACTGAGCACCGAGCACCCTGAGTACTCAGCAGCCAGCACCCTGAGTACTGAGCACCCAGCACCCTGAGCACTGAGCACCAAGCACCCTGAGTACTGAGCACCGAGCACCCCGAGTACTGAGCACCCAGCACCCCGAGCACTGAGCACCCAGCACCCCGAGCACTGAGCACCCAGCACCCCGAGCACTGAGCACCCAGCACCCTGAGCACTGAGCACCCAGCACCCTGAGCACTGAGCACCCAGCGCCCCGAGCACCGAGCACCCTGAGTACTAAGCACCGAGCACCCTGAGCACTGAGCACCCAGCACCCTGAGCACTGAGCACCCAGCACCCTGAGTACTGAGCACCCAGCACCCTGAGCACTGAGCACCCAGCACCCTGAGTACCGAGCACCCAGCACCCTGATCACTGAGCACCGAGCACCCTGAGCACTGAGCACCCAGCACCCTGAGGACTGAGCACCCTGTGTACTGAGCACTGAGCACCCTGAGTACTGAGCACTGAGCACCCTGAGTACTGAGCACCCAGCACCCTGAGTACTGAGCACCCAGCACCCCGAGCACTGAGCACCCAGCACCCTGAGCACTGAGCACCCTGTGTACTGAGCACTGAGCACCCTGAGTACTGAGCACTGAGCACCCTGAGTACTGAGCACCCAGCACCCTGAGTACTGAGCACCCAGCACCCTGAGAACTGAGCACCGAGCACCCTGAGCACTGAGCACCCAGCACCCTGAGCACTGAGCACCCAGCACCCCGAGCAGTTAGCACCCAGCACCCTGATCCCTGAGCACCCTGATTACTGAGCACTGAGCACCCTGAGTACTGAGCACTGAGCACCCTGAGTACTGAGCACCCAGCACCCTGAGTACTGAGCACCCAGCACCCTGAGTACTGAGCACCCAGCACCCTGAGCAATGAGCACCCTGAGTACTGAGCACCCAGCACCCTGAGTACTGAGCACTGAGCACCCTGAGTACTGAGCACCCAGCACCCTGAGTACTGAGCACCCAGCACCCTGAGTACTGAGCACCCAGCACCCTGAGCAATGAGCACCCTGAGTACTGAGCACCCAGCACCCTGAGCACTGAGCACCCAGCACCCTGAGTATTGAGCAACCAGCACCCTGAGCACTGAGTACCCAGCACCCTGAGTACTGAGCACCCAGCACCCTGAGTACTGAGCACCCAGCACCCTGAGCAATGAGCACCCTGAGTACTGAGCACCCAGCACCCTGAGCACTGAGCACCCAGCACCCTGAGTATTGAGCAACCAGCACCCTGAGCACTGAGCACCAAGCACCCTGAGTACTGAGCACTGAGCACCCCGAGTACTGAGCACCCAGCACCCCGAGCACTGAGCACCCAGCACCCCGAGCACTGAGCACCCAGCACCCCGAGCACTGAGCACCCAGCACCCTGAGCACTGAGCACCCAGCACCCTGAGCACTGAGCACCCAGCACCCTGAGCACTGAGCACCCAGCACCCCGAGAACCGAGCACCCTGAGTACTAAGCACCGAGCACCCTGAGCACTGAGCACCCAGCACCCTGAGCACTGAGCACCCAGCACCCTGAGTACTGAGCACCCAGCACCCTGAGCACTGAGCACCCAGCACCCTGAGTACTGAGCACCCAGCACCCTGAGTACTGAGCACCGAGCACCCTGAGCACTGAGCACCCAGCACCCTGAGTACTGAGCATCCAGCACCCAGAGCACTGAGCACCCAGCTCCCTGAGTACTGAGCACTGAGCACCCAGCACCCCGAGCACTGAGCACCCAGCACCCTGTGTACTGAGCACTGAGTACCCAGCACCCCGAGCACTGAGCACCCAGCACCCTGAGCACTGAGCACCCTGAGTACTGAGCACTGAGCACCCTGCACCCTGAGTACTGAGCACCCAGCACCCTGAGCACTGAGCACACTGAGTACTGAGCACCGAGCACCCTGACCACTGAGCACCCTGCACGCTGAGTACTGAGCACTGAGCACCCTGAGCACTGAGCACCCAGCACCCTGAGTACTGAGTACCGAGCACCCTGAGTACTGAGCACCCAGCACTCTAAGCACTGAGCACCCAGCACCCTGAGCACTGAGCACCCAGCACCCCGAGCACTGAGCACCCAGCACTCCGAGCACTGAGCACCCAGCACCCCGAGCACTGAGCCTGAGCACCCTGAGTACTGAGCACTGAGCACCGTGAGTACTGAGTACCGAGCACCCTGAGTACTGAGCACCAAGCACCCCGAGCACTGAGCACCGAGCACCCCGAGCACTGAGCACCCAGCACCCCGAGCACTGAGCACCCAGCACCCTGAGTACTAAGCACCCAGCACCCTGAGTACTGAGCACCCAGCACCCCGAGCACGGAGCACCCAGCACCCTGAGTACTGAGCACTCAGCACCCTGAGCACTGAGCACCCAGCACCCCGAGCACTGAGCACTGAGCACCCAGCACCCTGAGCACTGAGCACCCAGCACCCTGAGTACTGAGTACTGAGCACCCAGCACCTTGAGCACTGAGCACCCAGCACCCTGAGTACTGAGCACTGAGCACCCAGCACCCCGAGCACTGAGCACCCAGCACCCTGAGTACTGAGCACCCAGCACCCTGAGCACTGAGCACCCAGCACCCTGAGTACTGAGCACCCAACACCCCAAGCACTGAGCACCCTGAGTACTGAGCACCAGCACCCCAAGCACTGAGCACCCTGAGTACTGAGCACCCAGCACACTGAGTACTGAGCACCCAGCACCCCGAGCACTGAGCACCCAGCACCCTGATTACTGAGCAGCCAGCACCCTGAGTACTGAGCACCCAGCGTACTGAGCACCGAGCACGCAGCGCCCTGAGTACTGAGCACCGAGCACCCTGAGTACTGAGCAGCCAGCACCCTGAGTACTGAGCACCCAGCACCCTGAGCACTGAGCACCAAGCACCCTGAGTACTGAGCACCGAGCACCCCGAGTACTGAGCACCCAGGACCCCGAGCACTGAGCACCCAGCACCCCGAGCACTGAGCACCCAGCACCCCGAGCACTGAGCACCCAGCACCCTGAGCACTGAGCACCCAGCACCCTGAGCACTGAGCACCCAGCGCCCCGAGCACCGAGCACCCTGAGTACTAAGCACCGAGCACCCTGAGCACTGAGCACCCAGCACCCTGAGCACTGAGCACCCAGCACCCTGAGTACTGAGCACCCAGCACCCTGAGCACTGAGCACCCAGCACCCTGAGTACCGAGCACCCAACACCCTGATCACTGAGCACCGAGCACCCTGAGCACTGAGCACCCAGCACCCTGAGGACTGAGCACCCAGCACCCCGAGCACTGAGCACCCAGCACCCTGAGCACTGAGCACCCTGTGTACTGAGCACTGAGCACCCTGAGTACTGAGCACTGAGCACCCTGAGTACTGAGCACCCAGCACCCTGAGTACTGAGCACCCAGCACCCTGAGAACTGAGCACCGAGCACCCTGAGCACTGAGCACCCAGCACCCTGAGCACTGAGCACCCAGCACCCCGAGCACTGAGCACCCAGCACCCTGAGTACTGAGCACCCAGCACCCTGAGCACTGAGCACCCAGCACCCTGAGTACTGAGCACCCAACACCCCAAGCACTGAGCACCCTGAGTACTGAGCACCAGCACCCCAAGCACTGAGCACCCTGAGTACTGAGCACCCAGCACACTGAGTACTGAGCACCCAGCACCCCGAGCACTGAGCACCCAGCACCCTGATTACTGAGCAGCCAGCACCCTGAGTACTGAGCACCCAGCGTACTGAGCACCGAGCACGCAGCACCCTGAGTACTGAGCACCGAGCACCCTGAGTACTCAGCAGCCAGCACCCTGAGTACTGAGCACCCAGCACCCTGAGCACTGAGCACCAAGCACCCTGAGTACTGAGCACCGAGCACCCCGAGTACTGAGCACCCAGCACCCCGAGCACTGAGCACCCAGCACCCCGAGCACTGAGCACCCAGCACCCCGAGCACTGAGCACCCAGCACCCTGAGCACTGAGCACCCAGCACCCTGAGCACTGAGCACCCAGCGCCCCGAGCACCGAGCACCCTGAGTACTAAGCACCGAGCACCCTGAGCACTGAGCATCCAGCACCCTGAGCACTGAGCACCCAGCACCCTGAGTACTGAGCACCCAGCACCCTGAGCACTGAGCACCCAGCACCCTGAGTACCGAGCACCCAGCACCCTGATCACTGAGCACCGAGCACCCTGAGCACTGAGCACCCAGCACCCTGAGGACTGAGCACCCTGTGTACTGAGCACTGAGCACCCTGAGTACTGAGCACTGAGCACCCTGAGTACTGAGCACCCAGCACCCTGAGTACTGAGCACCCAGCACCCCGAGCACTGAGCACCCAGCACCCTGAGCACTGAGCACCCTGTGTACTGAGCACTGAGCACCCTGAGTACTGAGCACTGAGCACCCTGAGTACTGAGCACCCAGCACCCTGAGTACTGAGCACCCAGCACCCTGAGAACTGAGCACCGAGCACCCTGAGCACTGAGCACCCAGCACCCTGAGCACTGAGCACCCAGCACCCCGAGCAGTTAGCACCCAGCACCCTGATCCCTGAGCACCCTGATTACTGAGCACTGAGCACCCTGAGTACTGAGCACTGAGCACCCTGAGTACTGAGCACCCAGCACCCTGAGTACTGAGCACCCAGCACCCTGAGTACTGAGCACCCAGCACCCTGAGCAATGAGCACCCTGAGTACTGAGCACCCAGCACCCTGAGCACTGAGCACCCAGCACCCTGAGTATTGAGCAACCAGCACCCTGAGCACTGAGTACCCAGCACCCTGAGTACTGAGCATCCAGCACCCGGAGCACTGAGCACCCAGCTCTCTGAGTACTGAGCACTGAGCACCCAGCACCCCGAGCACTGCGCACCCAGCACCCTGTGTACTGAGCACTGAGTACCCAGCACCCCGAGCACTGAGCACCCAGCACCCTGAGCACTGAGCACCCTGAGTACTGAGCACTGAGCACCCTGCACCCTGAGTACTGAGCACCCAGCACCCTGAGCACTGAGCACCCTGAGTACTGAGCACCGAGCACCCTGACCACAGAGCACCCTGCACGCTGAGTACTGAGCACTGAGCACCCTGAGCACTGAGCACCCAGCACCCTGAGTACTGAGCACCGAGCACCCTGAGTACTGAGCACCCAGCACTCTAAGCACTGAGCACCCAGCACCCTGAGCACTGAGCACCGAGCACCCCGAGCACTGAGCACCCAGCACCCCGAGCACTGAGCACCCAGCACCCCGAGCACTGAGCCTGAGCACCCTGAGTACTGAGCACTGAGCACCGTGAGTACTGAGTACCGAGCACCCTGAGTACTGAGCACCCAGCACCCTGAGCACTGAGCACCCAGCACAACGAGTACTGAGCACCCAGCACCCTGATTACTGAGCACCAAGCACCCCGAGCACTGAGCACCGAGCACCCCGAGCACTGAGCACCCAACACCCCGAGCACTGAGCACCCAGCACCCTGAGTACTAAGCACCCAGCACCCTGAGTACTGAGCACCCAGCACCCCGAGCACTGAGCACCCAGCACCCTGAGTACTGAGCACTCAGCACCCTGAGCACTGAGCACCCAGCACCCTGAGTACTGAGCACCCAGCACCCTGAGTACTGAACACCCTGCACCCCGCGCACTGAGCACCCAGCACCCTGAGCACTGAGCAACGAGCACCCTGAGTACTGAGTACCCAGCACCCTGAGTACTGAGCACCCAGCACCCTGAGCACTGAGCACCCAGCACCCTGAGCACTGAGCACCGAGCACCCTGAGTACTGAGCACCCAGCACCATGAGTACTGAACACCCAGCACCCTGAGCACTGAGCACTGAGCACCCAGCACCCTGAGCACTAAGCACTGAGCACCCAGCACCCTGAGCACTGAGCACCCAGCACCCCGAGCACTGAGCTCCCAGCACCCTGAGCACCCAGCACCCTGAGCACTGAGCACCCTGAGCACTGAGCACTGAGCACCCAGCACCCTGAGTACTGAGCACCCAACACTCTGAGCACTGAGCACCCAGCACACTGAGTACTGAGCACCCAGCACCCCGAGCACTGAGTACCCAGCTCCCTGAGCACTGAGTACCCAGCACCCTGAGCACTGAGCACCCAGCACCCTGAGCACTGAGCACCCAGCACCCTGAGCACTGAGCACCCAGCACCCTGAGTACTGAGCACTGAGCACCCAGCACCCCGAGCACTGAGCACCCAGCACCCTGAGCACTGAGCACCCAGCACCCTGAGTACTGAGCACCCAACACCCCAAGCACTGAGCACCCTGAGTACTGAGCAACCAGCACCCCAAGCACTGAGCACCCTGAGTACTGAGCACCCAGCACACTGAGTACTGAGCACCCAGCACCCCGAGCACTGAGCACCCAGCACCCTGATTACTGAGCAGCCAGCACCCTGAGTACTGAGCACCCAGCGTACTGAGCACCGAGCACGCAGCAACCTGAGTACTGAGCACCGAGCACCCTGAGTACTGAGCAGCCAGCACCCTGAGTACTGAGCACCCAGCACCCTGAGCACTGAGCACCAAGCACCCTGAGTACTGAGCACCGAGCACCCCGAGTACTGAGCACCCAGCACCCCGAGCGCTGAGCACCCAGCACCCCGAGCACTGAGCACCCAGCACCCCGAGCACTGAGCACCCAGCACCCTGAGCACTGAGCACCCAGCACCCTGAGCACTGAGCACCCAGCACCCTGAGCACTGAGCACCCAGCACCCCGAGCACCGAGCACCCTGAGTACTAAGCACCGAGCACCCTGAGCACTGAGCACCCAGCACCCTGAGCACTGAGCACCCAGCACCCTGAGTACTGAGCACCCAGCACCCTGAGCACTGAGCACCCAGCACCCTGAGTACTGAGCACCCAGCACCCTGAGTACTGAGCACCGAGCACCCTGAGCACTGAGCACCCAGCACCCTGAGTACTGAGCATCCAGCACCCAGAGCACTGAGCACCCAGCTCCCTGAGTACTGAGCACTGAGCACCCAGCACCCCGAGCACTGAGCACCCAGCACCCTGTGTACTGAGCACTGAGTACCCAGCACCCCGAGCACTGAGCACCCAGCACCCTGAGCACTGAGCACCCTGAGTACTGAGCACTGAGCACCCTGCACCCTGAGTACTGAGCACCCAGCACCCTGAGCACTGAGCACACTGAGTACTGAGCACCGAGCACCGTGACCACTGAACACCCTGCACGCTGAGTACTGAGCACTGAGCCTGAGCACCCTGAGTACTGAGCACTGAGCACCGTGAGTACTGAGTACCGAGCACCCTGAGTACTGAGCACCCAGCACCCTGAGCACTGAGCACCCAGCACAACGAGTACTGAGCACCCAGCACCCTGATTACTGAGCACCAAGCACCCCGAGCACTGAGCACCGAGCACCCCGAGCACTGAGCACCCAGCACCCCGAGCACTGAGCACCCAGCACCCTGAGTACTAAGCACCCAGCACCCTGAGTACTGAGCACCCAGCACCCCGAGGACGGAGCACCCAGCACCCTGAGTACTGAGCACTCAGCACCCTGAGCACTGAGGACCCAGCACCCTGAGTACTGAGCACCCAGCACCTTGAGCACTGAGCACCCAGCACCCTGAGTACTGAGCACTGAGCACCCAGCACCCCGAGCACTGAGCACCCTGAGTACTGAGCACCAGCACCCCAAGCACTGAGCACCCTGAGTACTGACCACCCAGCACACTGAGTACTGAGCACCCAGCACCCCGAGCACTGTGCACCCAGCACCCTGATTACTGAGCAGCCAGCACCCTGAGTACTGAGCACCCAGCGTACTGAGCACCGAGCACGCAGAACCCTGAGTACTGAGCACCGAGCACCCTGAGTACTGAGCAGCCAGCACCCTGAGTACTGAGCACCCAGCACCCTGAGCACTGAGCACCAAGCACCCTGAGCACTGAGCACCGAGCACCCCGAGTACTGAGCACCCAGCACCCCGAGCACTGAGCACCCAGCACCCCGAGCACTGAGCACCCAGCACCCCGAGCACTGAGCACCCAGCACCCTGAGCACTGAGCACCCAGCACCCTGAGCACTGAGCACCCAGCACCCCGAGCACCGAGCACCCTGAGTACTAAGCACCGAGCACCCTGAGCACTGAGCACCCAGCACCCTGAGCACCGAGCACCCAGCACCCTGAGTACTGAGCACCCAGCACCCTGAGCACTGAGCACCCAGCACCCTGAGTACCGAGCACCCAGCACCCTGATCACTGAGCACCGAGCACCCTGAGCACTGAGCACCCAGCACCCTGAGGACTGAGCACCCAGCACCCCGAGCACTGAGCACCCAGCACCCTGAGCACTGAGCACCCTGTGTACTGAGCTCTGAGCACCCTGAGTACTGAGCACTGAGCACCCTGAGTACTGAGCACCCAGCACCCTGAGTACTGAGCACCCAGCACCCTGAGAACTGAGCACCGAGCACCCTGAGCACTGAGCACCCAGCACCCTGAGCACTGAGCACCCAGCACCCCGAGCAGTGAGCACCCAGCACCCTGAGCCCTGAGCACCCTGATTACTGAGCACTGAGCACCCTGTGTACTGAGCACTGAGCACCCTGAGTACTGAGCACCCAGCACCCTGAGTACTGAGCACCCAGCACCCTGAGTACTGAGCACCCAGCACCCTGAGCAATGAGCACCCTGAGTACTGAGCACCCAGCACCCTGAGCACTGAGCACCCAGCACCCTGAGTACTGAGCAACCAGCACCCTGAGCACTGAGTACCCAGCACCCTGAGTACTGAGCATCCAGCACCCGGAGCACTGAGCACCCAGCTCTCTGAGTACTGAGCACTGAGCACCCAGCACCCCGAGCACTGCGCACCCAGCACCCTGTGTACTGAGCACTGAGTACCCAGCACCCCGAGCACTGAGCACCCAGCACCCTGAGCACTGAGCACCCTGAGTACTGAGCACTGAGCACCCTGCACCCTGAGTACTGAGCACCCAGCACCCTGAGCACTGAGCACCCTGAGTACTGAGCACCGAGCACCCTGACCACAGAGCACCCTGCACGCTGAGTACTGAGCACTGAGCACCCTGAGCACTGAGCACCCAGCACCCTGAGTACTGAGCACCGAGCACCCTGAGTACTGAGCACCCAGCACTCTAAGCACTGAGCACCCAGCACCCTGAGCACTGAGCACCCAGCACCCCGAGCACTGAGCACCCAGCACCCCGAGCACTGAGCACCCAGCACCCCGAGCACTGAGCCTGAGCACCCTAAGTACTGAGCACTGAGCACCGTGAGTACTGAGTACCGAGCACCCTGAGTACTGAGCACCCAGCACCCTGAGCACTGAGCACCCAGCACAACGAGTACTGAGCACCCAGCACCCTGATTACTGAGCACCAAGCACCCCGAGCACTGAGCACCGAGCACCCCGAGCACTGAGCACCCAACACCCCGAGCACTGAGCACCCAGCACCCTGAGTACTAAGCACCCAGCACCCTGAGTACTGAGCACCCAGCACCCTGAGTACTAAGCACCCAGCACCCTGAGTACTGAGCATCCAGCACCCCGCGCACTGAGCACCCAGCACCCTGAGCACTGAGCAACGAGCACCCTGAGTACTGAGCACCCAGCACCCTGAGTACTGAGCACCCAGCACCCTGAGCACTGAGCACCCAGCACCCTGAGCACTGAGCACCCAGCACCCTGAGTACTGAGCACCCAGCACCATGAGTACTGAACACCCAGCACCCTGAGCACTGAGCACTGAGCACCCAGCACCCTGATCACTAAGCACTGAGCACCCAGCACCCTGAGCACTGAGCACCCAGCACCCCGAGCACTGAGCACCCAGCACCCTGAGCACCCAGCACCCTGAGCACTGAGCACCCTGAGCACTGAGCACTGAGCACCCAGCACCCTGAGTACTGAGCACCCAACACTCTGAGCACTGAGCACCCAGCACGCTGAGTACTGAGCCCTGAGCACCCAGCACCCTGAGTACTGAGCACCCAGCACCCCGAGCACTGAGCACCCAGCAACCTGTGTACTGAGCATCGAGCACCCTGAGCACTGAGCACCCAGCACCCTGAGCACTGAGCACCCAGCACCCAGAGCACTGAGCACTGAGCACCCTGAGTACTGAGCACTGAGCACCCTGAGCACTGAGCACTGAGCACCCTGAGTACTGAGCACTGAGCACCCTGAGCACTGAGCACCCAGCACCCCGAGCACTGAGCACCCAGCACCCCGAGCACTGAGCACCCAGCACCCCGAGCACTGAGCACCCAGCACCCCGAGCACTGAGCACCAAGCACCCCGAGCACTGAGCACCCAGCACCCCGAGCACCGAGCACCCTGAGTACTAAGCACCGAGCACCCTGAGCACTGAGCATCCAGCACCCTGAGCACTGAGCACCCAGCACCCTGAGTACTGAGCACCCAGCACCCCGAGCACTGAGCACCCAGCACCCTGAGTACTGAGCACCCAGCACCCTGATCACTGAGCATCGAGCACCCTGATCACTGAGCACCCAGCAAACTGAGGACTGAGCACCCAGCACTCCGGGCACTGAGCTCCCAGCACCCTGAGCCCTGAGCACCCTGAGTACTGAGCACTGAGCACCCTGAGTACTGAGCACTGAGCACCCTGAGTACTGAGCACCCAGCACCCTGAGTACTGAGCACCCAGCACCCTGAGAACTGAGCACCGAGCACCCTGAGCACTGAGCACCCAGCACCCTGAGCACTGAGCACCCAGCACCCCGAGCAGTGAGCACCCAGCACCCTGAGCCCTGAGCACCCTGAGTACTGAGCACTGAGCACCCTGAGTACTGAGCACCCAGCACCCTGAGTACTGAGCACCCAGCACCCTGAGTACTGAGCACCCAGCACCCTGAGCAATGAGCACCCTGAGTACTGAGCACCCAGTACCCTGAGCAATGAGCACCCAGCACCCTGAGTACTGAGCAACCAGCACCCGGAGCACTGAGCACCCAGCACCCTGAGTACTGAGCATCCAGCACCCTGAGCACTGAGCACCCAGCTCCCTGAGTACTGAGCACTGAGCACCCAGCACCCCGAGCACTGAGCACCCAGCACCCTGTGTACTGAGCACTGAGTACCCAGCACCCCGAGCACTGAGCACCCAGCACCCTGAGCACTGAGCACCCTGAGTACTGAGAACTGAGCACCCTGCACCCTGAGTACTGAGCACCCAGCACCCTGAGCACTAAGCACCCTGAGTACTGAACACCGAGCACCCTGACCACTGAGCACCCAGCACGCTGAGTACTGAGCACTGAGCACCCTGAGCACCGAGCACCCAGCACCCTGAGTACTGAGCACCGAGCACCCTGAGTACTGAGCACCCAGCACTCTGAGCACTGAGCACCCAGCACCCTGAGCACTGAGCACTGAGCACCCCGAGTACTGAGCACCGAGCACCCCGAGCACTGAGCACCCAGCACCCTGAGTACTGAGCACCCAGCACCCTGAGCACTGAGCACCCAGCACCCTGAGTCCTGAGCACCGAGCACCCTGAGTACTGAGCACCCAGGACCCTGAGTACTGAGCACCCAGCACCCTGAGTACTGAGCACCCAGCATACTGAGCACCGAGCACGCAGCACCCTGAGTACTGAGCACCCAGCACCCTGAGCACTGAGCACCCAGCACCCTGAGTACTGAGCACTGAGCACCCCGAGTACTGAGCACCGAGCACCCCGAACACTGAGCACCCAGCACCCTGAGCACCGAGCACCCTGAGTACTGAGCACCCAGCACCCTGAGCACTGAGCACCCAGCACCCTGAGCACTGAGCACCCTGCACCCTGAGTACTGGGCACCGAGCACCCCAAGCACTGATCACCCAGCACCCTGAGCACTGAGCACCCTTAGTACTGAGCACTGAGCACCCTGAGTACTGAGCACTGAGCACCCTGAGTACTGAGCACCCAGCACCCTGAGTACTGAGCACCCAGCACTCTGAGCAATGATCACCCTGAGTACTGAGCACCCAGCACCTTGAGCACTGAGCACCGAGCACGCCGTGCACTGGGCACCCAGCACCCGGAGTACTGAGCACCCAGCACCCTGAGTACTAAGCACCGAGCACCCTGAGTACTGAGCACCCAGCACCCTGAGCACTGAACACACAGCACCCTGAGTACTGAGCACCCCGAGCACTGAGCACCCAGCACCCTGAGTACTGAGCACCGAGCACCCCGAGCACTGAGCACCCAGCACCCCGAGCACTGAGCACCCAGCACCCCGAGCACTGAGCACCCAGCACCCTGAGTACTGAGCACCCAGCACCCTGAGTACTGAGCACCCAGCACCCCGAGCACTGAGCACCCAGCACCCTGAGCACTGAGCACCCAGCACCCTGAGCACTGAGCACCCAGCACCCCGAGCACTGAGCACCAAGCACACTGAGTACTGAGCACTGAGCACCCAGCACCCCGAGCACTGAGCACTCAGCACCCTGAGTACTGAGCACTGAGCACCCAGCACCCTGAGCACTGAGCACCCAGCACCCTGAGCACTGAGCACCCAGCACCCGAGTACTGAGCACCCAGCACAATGAGTACTGAGCACCCAGCTCCCTGAGTACTGAGCACCCAGCACCCCGAGTACTGAGCACCCAGCACCCTGAGTACTGAGCACTCAGCACCCTGAGCACTGAGGACCCAGCACCCTGAGTACTGAGCACCGAGCACCGTGAGCACTGATCACCCAGCACCCTGAGTACTGAGCACCGAGTACCCTGAGTACTGAGCACCCAGCACCCCGAGCACTGAGCACTCAGCACCCTTAGTACTGAGCACTGAGCACCCAGCACCCCGAGCACTGAGCACCCAGCACCCTGTGTACTGAGCACTGAGTACCCAGTACCCCGAGCACTGAGAACCAGCACCCTGAGCAGTGAGCACCCAGCACCGCGAGTACTGAGAACACAGCACCCCGAGCACTGAGCAACCAGCACCCTGAGCACTGAGCACCCAGCACGCTGAGTACTGAGCACCCAGCACCCCGAGTACTGAGCACCCAGCACCCTGAGCACTGTTCACCCAGCACCCTGAGCACTGAGCACCGAGAACCCTGAGTACTGAGCACGGAGCACCCTGAGTACTGAGCACCCAGCACCCTGAGCACTGAGCACCCAGCACCCTGAGCACTGAGCACCCAGCACCCCGAGTACTGAGCACCCAGCACCCTGAGTACTGAACACCCAGCACCCCGAGCACTGAGCACCCAGCACCCTGAGCACTGAGCACCGAGCAACCTGAGTACTGAGCACCGAGCACCCTGAGTACTGAGCACCCAGCACCCTGAGCACTGAGCAACCAGCACCCTGAGCACTGAGCACCCAGCACCCTGAGTACTGAGCACCCAGCACCCTGAGTACTGAACACCCAGCACCCTGAGCACTGAGCACTGAGCACCCAGCACCCTGAGCACTGAGCACTGAGCACGCAGCACCCTGAGCACTGAGCACCCAGCACCCCGAGCACTGAGCACCCAGCACCCTGAGCACTGAGCACCCTGAGCACTGAGCACCCAGCACCCTGAGTACTGTGCACCCAACACTCTGAGCACTGAGCACCCAGCACGCTGAGTACTGAGCCCTGAGCACCCAGCACACTGAGTACTGAGCACCCAGCACCCCGAGCACTGAGCACCCAGCACCCTGTGTACTGAGCATCGAGCACCCCGAGCACTGAGCAACCAGCACCCTGAGTACTGAGCACCCAGTAAACCGAGAATGAGCACAAAGCACCCCGAGCACTGAGCACCCAGCACCCTGAGCACTGAGCACCCAGCACCCTGAGTACTGAGCACCCTGAGTACTGACCACCCAGCACCCTGAGTACTGAGCACACTGCACCCCGAGCACTGAGCTCCCTGAGTACTGAGCACCCAGCACCCTGAGTACTGAGCACACAGCACCCTGAGTACTGAGCACTGAGCATTCAGCACCCCGAGCACTGAGCATCCTGAGCTCTTAGCACCCTGAGTACTGAGCACCCAGCACCCTGAGTACTGAGCACCCAGCACCCTGATCACTGAGCACCCAGCACCCTGAGTACTGAGCACCCAGCACCCTGAGTACTGAGCACCGAGCACCCCGAGCACTGAGCACCCAGAACCCTGAGCACTGAGCACCCAGCACCCTGAGCACTGAGCACCCAGCACCCCGAGTACTGAGCACCGAGCACCCCGAGCACTGAGCACCCAGCACACTGAGTACTGAGCACTCAGCACCCTGAGCACTGAGCACCCAGCACCCCGAGTACTGAGCACCCAGCACCCCGAGTACTGAGCACTGATCACCCTGAGTACTGAGCACCCAGCACCCCGAGTACTGAGCACTGAGCACTATGAGTACTGAGCACCCAGCACCCTGAGTACTGAGCACCCAGTACCCTGAGCACTGAACACACAGAACCCTGAGTACTGAACACCCCGAGCACTGAGCACCCAGCACCCTGAGCACTGAGGACCCAGCACCCTGAGTACTGAGCACCCAGCACCCTGAGCACTGAGCACCCAGCACCCTGAGTACTGAGCACGAGGCACCCTGAGCACTGAGCACCCAGCACCCTAAGTACTGAGCATCCAGCACCCCGAGCACTGAGCACCCAGCACCCTGAGTACTGAGCACTGAGCACCCAGCACCCCGAGCACTGAGCACACAGCACCCTGTGTACTGAGCACTGAGTACCCAGCACCCCGAGCACTGAGCACCGAGCACCCTGAGTACTGAGCACTGAGCACCCAGCACCCCGAGCACTGAGCACTCAGCACCCTGTGTACTGAGCACTGAGCACCCAGCACCCCGAGCACTGAGCACCGAGCACCCTGAGTATTGAGCCCACAGCACACCGAGTACTGAGCACCCAGCACCCTGAGTACTGAGCACCCAGCACCCCGAGCACTGAGCACCGAGCACCCCGAGCACTGAGCACCCAGCACCCCAAGCACTGAGCACCCAGCACCCTGAGTACTGAGCACCCAGCACCCCGAGCACTGAGCACCCAGCACCCTGAGTACTGAGCACCGAGCACCCTGAGTACTGAGCACCCAGCACCCTGAGTACTGAGCACCCAGCAACCTGAGCACTGAGCACCGAGCACCCTGAGCACTGAGCACCCAGCACCCTGAGCACTGAGCACCCAGCACCCTGAGCACTGAGCACCCAGCACCCGAGCACTGAGCACCCAGCACCCTGAGCACTGAGAACCCTGAGTACTGAGCACTGAGCACCCTGAATACTGAGCACTGAGCACCCTGAGTATTGAGCACCCAGCACCCTGAGTACTGAGCACCCAGGACCCGGAGCAATGAGCACCCTGAGTACTGAGCTCCCAGCACCCTGAGCACTGAGCACCCAGCACCCTGAGTACTGAGCACCCAGCACCCTGAGCACTGAGCACCCAGCACCCTGAGTACTGAGCATCAAGCACCCTGAGCACTGAGCAGCCAGCACCCTGAGTACTGAGCTCGCCGAGCACTGAGCACCCAGCACCCTGAGCACTGAGGACCCAGCACCCTGAGTACTGAGCACCCAGCACCCTGAGCACTGAGCACCCAGCACCCTGAGTACTGAGCACCCAGCACCCTGAGCACTGATCACCCAGCACCCTGAGTACTGAGCATCCAGCACCCTGAGCACTGACAGCCAGCACCCTGAGTACTGAGCACTGAGCACCCAGCACCCAGAGCACTGAGCACTCAGCACCCTGTGTACTGAGCACTGAGCACCCAGCACCCTGAGCACTAAGCACCCTGATTACTGAGCACCCAGCACCCTGAGCACTGAGCACCCAGCACCCCGAGCACTGAGCACCAAGCACCCTGAGCACTGAGCACTGAGCACCCTGAGTACTGAGCACTGAGCACCCTGAGCACTGAGCACAGAGCACCCTGAGTACTGAGCACTGAGCACCCTGAGCACTGAGCACCCAGCACCCTGAGTACTGAGCACCCAGCACCCTGAGCACTGAGCACCCAGCACGCTGAGTACTGAGCACTGAGAACCGTGAGTACTGAGTACCGAGCACCCTGAGTACTGAGCACCCAGCACCCTGAGCACTGAGCACCCAGCACAACGAGTACTGAGCACCCAGCACCCTGAGTACTGAGCACCAAGCACCCCGAGCACTGAGCACCGAGCACCCCGAGCACTGAGCACCCAGCACCCCGAGCACTGAGCACCCAGCACCCTGAGTACTAAGCACCCAGCACCCCGAGTACTGAGCACCGAGCACCCCGAGCACTGAGCACCCAGCACCCCGAGAACTGAGCACTCAGCACCCTGAGCACTGAGCACCCAGCACCCCGAGTACTGAGCACCCAGCACACTGAGTACTGAGCACTCAGCACCCTGAGCACTGAGCACCCAGCACCCTGAGTACGGAGCAACCAGCACCCTGAGTACTGAACACCAAGCACCCTGAGTACTGAGCACCCAGCACCCCGAGTACTGAGCACTGAGCACTATGAGTACTGAGCACCCAGCACCCTGCGTACTGAGCACCCAGTACCCTGAGCACTTAACACACAGAACCCTGAGTACTGAGCACCCCGAGCACTGAGCACCCAGCACCCTGAGCACTGAGGACCCAGCACCCTGAGTACTGAGCACCCAGCACCCTGAGCACTGAGCACCCAGCACCCTGAGTACTGAGCACGAGGCACCCTGAGCACTGAGCACCCAGCACCCTAAGTACTGAGCATCCAGCACCCCGAGCACTGAGCACCCAGCACCCGGAGTACTGAGCACTGAGCACCGAGCACCCCGAGCACTGAGCACCGAGCACCCTGAGTACTGAGCACTGAGCACCCAGCACCCCAAGCACTGAGCACCGAGCACCCTGAGTACTGAGCACCCAGCACACCGAGTACTGAGCACCCAGCACCCTGAGTACTGAGCACCCAGCACCCCGAGCACTGAGCACCGAGCACCCCGAGCACTGAGCACCCAGCACCCCGAGCACTGAGCACCCAGCACCCTGAGTACTGAGCACCCAGCACCCCGAGCACTGAGCACCCAGCATCCTGAGTCCTGAGCACCGAGCACCCTGAGTACTGAGCACCCAGCACCCTGAGCACTGAGCACCCAGCACCCTGAGCACTGAGCACCCAGCACCCTGAGCACTGAGCACCCAGCACCCTGAGTACTGAGCACCCAATGTACTGAGCACTGAGCACCCTGAGCACTGAGCACCCAGCACCCTGAGTATTGAGCACCCAGCACCCTGAGTACTGAGCACCCAATGTACTGAGCACCGAGCACCCTGAGCACTGAGCACCCAGCACCCTGAGTACTGAGCACCCAGCACCCTGAGTACTGAGCAATGAGCACCCTGAGTACTGAGCACCCAGCACCCTGAGTACTTAGCACCCAGCAACATGAGCACTGAGCACCCAGCACCCTGAGCACTGAGCACCCAGCACCCTGAGCACTGAGCACCCAGCACCCTGAGCACTGAGCACCCAGCACCCCGAGCACTGAGCACCCAGCACCCTGAGCACTGAGAACCCTGAGTACTGAGCACTGAGCACCCTGAGTACTGAGCACTGAGCACCCTGAGTATTGAGCACCCAGCACCCTGTGTACTGGGCACCCAGGACCCGGAGCAATGAGCACCCTGAGTACTGAGCACCCAGCACCCTGAGCACTGAGCACCGAGCACCCCGAGCACTGAGCACCCAGCACCCGGAGTACTGAGCACCTAGCACCCTGAGTACTAAGCACCGAGCACCCTGAGTACTGAGCACCCAGTACCCTGAGCACTGAACACACAGCACCCTGAGTACTGAGCTCCCCGAGCACTGAGCACCCAGCACCCTGAGCACTGAGGACCCAGCACCCTGAGTACTGAGCACCCAGCACCCTGAGCACTGAGCACCTAGCACCCTGAGTACTGAGCACCCAGCACCCTGAGCACTGAGCACCCAGCACCCTGAGTACTGAGCATCCAGCACCCTGGGCACTGAGCAGCCAGCACCCTGAGTACTGAGCACTGAGCACCCAGCACCCAGAGCACTGAGCACTCAGCACCCTGTGTACTGAGCACTGAGCACCCAGCGCCCTGAGCACTGAGCACCCTGAGTACTGAGCACCCAGCACCCTGAGCACTGAGCACCCAGCACCCCGAGCACTGAGCACCCAGCACCCTGAGCACTGAGCACTGAGCACCCTGAGTACTGAGCACTGAGCACCCTGAGCACTGAGCACCGAGCACCTTGAGTACTGAGCACTGAGCACCCTGAGCACTGAGCACCCAGCACCCTGAGTACTGAGCACCCAGCACCCTGAGCACTGAGCACCCAGCACGCTGAGTACTGAGCACTGAGCACCGTGAGTACTGAGTACCGAGCACCCTGAGTACTGAGCACCCAGCACCCTGAGCACTGAGCACCCAGCACAACGAGTACTGAGCACCCAGCACCCTGATTACTGAGCACCAAGAACCCCGAGCACTGAGCACCGAGCACCCCGAGCACTGAGCACCCAGCACCCCGAGCACTGAGCACCCAGCACCCTGAGTACTAAGCACCCAGCACCCTGAGTACTGAGCACCCAGCACCCCGAGCACTGAGCACCCAGCACCCTGAGTACTGAGCACTCAGCACCCTGAGCACTGAGCACCCAGCACCCTGAGTACTGAGCACCCAGCACCCTGAGTACTGAACACCCAGCACCCCGCGCACTGAGCACCCAGCATCCTGAGCACTGAGCAACGAGCACCCTGAGTACTGAGCACCCAGCACCCTGAGTACTGAGCACCCAGCACCCTGAGCACTGAGCACCCAGCACCCTGAGCACTGAGCACCCAGCACCCTGAGTACTGAGCACCCAGCACCGTGAGTACTGAACACCCAGCACCCTGAGCACTGAGCACTGAGCACCCAGCACCCTGAGCACTAAGCACTGAGCACCCAGCACCCTGAGCACTGAGCACCCAGCACCCCGAGCACTGAGCACCCAGCACCCTGAGCACCCAGCACCCTGAGCACTGAGCACCCTGAGCACTGAGCACTGAGCACCCAGCACCCTGAGTACTGAGCACCCAACACTCTGAGCACTGAGCACCCAGCACGCTGAGTACTGAGCCCTGAGCACCCAGCACCCTTAGTACTGAGCACCCAGCACCCCGAGCACTGAGCACCCAGCAACCTGTGTACTGAGCATCGAGCACCCCGAGCACTGAGCAACCAGCACCCTGAGTACTGAGCACCCAGCACCCTGAGCACTGAGCACCCAGCACCCAGAGCACTGAGCACTGAGCACCCTGAGTACTGAGCACTGAGCACCCTGAGCACTGAGCACTGAGCACCCTGAGTACTGAGCACTGAGCACCCTGAGTATTGAGCACCCAGCACCCTGAGTACTGAGCACCCAGGACCCGGAGCAATGAGCACCCTGAGTACTGAGCTCCCAGCACCCTGAGCACTGAGCACCCAGCACCCTGAGTACTGAGCACCCAGCACCCTGAGCACTGAGCACCCAGCACCCTGAGTACTGAGCATCAAGCACCCTGAGCACTGAGCAGCCAGCACCCTGAGTACTGAGCTCGCCGAGCACTGAGCACCCAGCACCCTGAGCACTGAGGACCCAGCACCCTGAGTACTGAGCACCCAGCACCCTGAGCACTGAGCACCCAGCACCCTGAGTACTGAGCACCCAGCACCCTGAGCACTGATCACCCAGCACCCTGAGTACTGAGCATCCAGCACCCTGAGCACTGAGCAGCCAGCACCCTGAGTACTGAGCACTGAGCACCCAGCACCCAGAGCACTGAGCACTCAGCACCCTGTGTACTGAGCACTGAGCACCCAGCACCCTGAGCACTAAGCACCCTGAGTAC
The DNA here is from genome assembly GCF_018167655.1 of Microtus oregoni. Lineage (NCBI taxonomy): Eukaryota > Metazoa > Chordata > Mammalia > Rodentia > Cricetidae > Microtus > Microtus oregoni. The sequence goes on from NW_024543312.1 coordinate 186,544, forward strand.
TGAGCACCCAGCACCCTGAGCACTGAGCACCCAGCACCCCGAGCACTGAGCACCAAGCACCCTGAGCACTGAGCACTGAGCACCCTGAGTACTGAGCACTGAGCACCCTGAGCACTGAGCACAGAGCACCCTGAGTACTGAGCACTGAGCACCCTGAGCACTGAGCACCCAGCACCCTGAGTACTGAGCACCCAGCACCCTGAGCACTGAGCACCCAGCACGCTGAGTACTGAGCACTGAGAACCGTGAGTACTGAGTACCGAGCACCCTGAGTACTGAGCACCCAGCACCCTGAGCACTGAGCACCCAGCACAACGAGTACTGAGCACCCAGCACCCTGAGTACTGAGCACCAAGCACCCCGAGCACTGAGCACCGAGCACCCCGAGCACTGAGCACCCAGCACCCCGAGCACTGAGCACCCAGCACCCTGAGTACTAAGCACCCAGCACCCCGAGTACTGAGCACCGAGCACCCCGAGCACTGAGCACCCAGCACCCCGAGAACTGAGCACTCAGCACCCTGAGCACTGAGCACCCAGCACCCCGAGTACTGAGCACCCAGCACACTGAGTACTGAGCACTCAGCACCCTGAGCACTGAGCACCCAGCACCCTGAGTACGGAGCAACCAGCACCCTGAGTACTGAACACCAAGCACCCTGAGTACTGAGCACCCAGCACCCCGAGTACTGAGCACTGAGCACTATGAGTACTGAGCACCCAGCACCCTGCGTACTGAGCAGCCAGTACCCTGAGCACTTAACACACAGAACCCTGAGTACTGAGCACCCCGAGCACTGAGCACCCAGCACCCTGAGCACTGAGGACCCAGCACCCTGAGTACTGAGCACCCAGCACCCTGAGCACTGAGCACCCAGCACCCTGAGTACTGAGCACGAGGCACCCTGAGCACTGAGCACCCAGCACCCTAAGTACTGAGCATCCAGCACCCCGAGCACTGAGCACCCAGCACCCGGAGTACTGAGCACTGAGCACCGAGCACCCCGAGCACTGAGCACCGAGCACCCTGAGTACTGAGCACTGAGCACCCAGCACCCCAAGCACTGAGCACCGAGCACCCTGAGTACTGAGCACCCAGCACACCGAGTACTGAGCACCCAGCACCCTGAGTACTGAGCACCCAGCACCCCGAGCACTGAGCACCGAGCACCCCGAGCACTGAGCACCCAGCACCCCGAGCACTGAGCACCCAGCACCCTGAGTACTGAGCACCCAGCACCCCGAGCACTGAGCACCCAGCATCCTGAGTCCTGAGCACCGAGCACCCTGAGTACTGAGCACCCAGCACCCTGAGCACTGAGCACCCAGCACCCTGAGCACTGAGCACCCAGCACCCTGAGCACTGAGCACCCAGCACCCTGAGTACTGAGCACCCAATGTACTGAGCACTGAGCACCCTGAGCACTGAGCACCCAGCACCCTGAGTATTGAGCACCCAGCACCCTGAGTACTGAGCACCCAATGTACTGAGCACCGAGCACCCTGAGCACTGAGCACCCAGCACCCTGAGTACTGAGCACCCAGCACCCTGAGTACTGAGCAATGAGCACCCTGAGTACTGAGCACCCAGCACCCTGAGTACTTAGCACCCAGCAACATGAGCACTGAGCACCCAGCACCCTGAGCACTGAGCACCCAGCACCCTGAGCACTGAGCACCCAGCACCCTGAGCACTGAGCACCCAGCACCCCGAGCACTGAGCACCCAGCACCCTGAGCACTGAGAACCCTGAGTACTGAGCACTGAGCACCCTGAGTACTGAGCACTGAGCACCCTGAGTATTGAGCACCCAGCACCCTGTGTACTGGGCACCCAGGACCCGGAGCAATGAGCACCCTGAGTACTGAGCACCCAGCACCCTGAGCACTGAGCACCGAGCACCCCGAGCACTGAGCACCCAGCACCCGGAGTACTGAGCACCTAGCACCCTGAGTACTAAGCACCGAGCACCCTGAGTACTGAGCACCCAGTACCCTGAGCACTGAACACACAGCACCCTGAGTACTGAGCTCCCCGAGCACTGAGCACCCAGCACCCTGAGCACTGAGGACCCAGCACCCTGAGTACTGAGCACCCAGCACCCTGAGCACTGAGCACCTAGCACCCTGAGTACTGAGCACCCAGCACCCTGAGCACTGAGCACCCAGCACCCTGAGTACTGAGCATCCAGCACCCTGAGCACTGAGCAGCCAGCACCCTGAGTACTGAGCACTGAGCACCCAGCACCCAGAGCACTGAGCACTCAGCACCCTGTGTACTGAGCACTGAGCACCCAGCGCCCTGAGCACTGAGCACCCTGAGTACTGAGCACCCAGCACCCTGAGCACTGAGCACCCAGCACCCCGAGCACTGAGCACCCAGCACCCTGAGCACTGAGCACTGAGCACCCTGAGTACTGAGCACTGAGCACCCTGAGCACTGAGCACCGAGCACCTTGAGTACTGAGCACTGAGCACCCTGAGCACTGAGCACCCAGCACCCTGAGTACTGAGCACCCAGCACCCTGAGCACTGAGCACCCAGCACGCTGAGTACTGAGCACTGAGCACCGTGAGTACTGAGTACCGAGCACCCTGAGTACTGAGCACCCAGCACCCTGAGCACTGAGCACCCAGCACAACGAGTACTGAGCACCCAGCACCCTGATTACTGAGCACCAAGAACCCCGAGCACTGAGCACCGAGCACCCCGAGCACTGAGCACCCAGCACCCCGAGCACTGAGCACCCAGCACCCTGAGTACTAAGCACCCAGCACCCTGAGTACTGAGCACCCAGCACCCCGAGCACTGAGCACCCAGCACCCTGAGTACTGAGCACTCAGCACCCTGAGCACTGAGCACCCAGCACCCTGAGTACTGAGCACCCAGCACCCTGAGTACTGAACACCCAGCACCCCGCGCACTGAGCACCCAGCATCCTGAGCACTGAGCAACGAGCACCCTGAGTACTGAGCACCCAGCACCCTGAGTACTGAGCACCCAGCACCCTGAGCACTGAGCACCCAGCACCCTGAGCACTGAGCACCCAGCACCCTGAGTACTGAGCACCCAGCACCGTGAGTACTGAACACCCAGCACCCTGAGCACTGAGCACTGAGCACCCAGCACCCTGAGCACTAAGCACTGAGCACCCAGCACCCTGAGCACTGAGCACCCAGCACCCCGAGCACTGAGCACCCAGCACCCTGAGCACCCAGCACCCTGAGCACTGAGCACCCTGAGCACTGAGCACTGAGCACCCAGCACCCTGAGTACTGAGCACCCAACACTCTGAGCACTGAGCACCCAGCACGCTGAGTACTGAGCCCTGAGCACCCAGCACCCTTAGTACTGAGCACCCAGCACCCCGAGCACTGAGCACCCAGCAACCTGTGTACTGAGCATCGAGCACCCCGAGCACTGAGCAACCAGCACCCTGAGTACTGAGCACCCAGCACCCTGAGCACTGAGCACCCAGCACCCAGAGCACTGAGCACTGAGCACCCTGAGTACTGAGCACTGAGCACCCTGAGCACTGAGCACTGAGCACCCTGAGTACTGAGCACTGAGCACCCTGAGCACTGAGCACCCAGCACCCCGAGCACTGAGCACCCAGCACCCCGAGCACTGAGCACCCAGCACCCCGAGCACCGAGCACACTGAGTACTAAGCACCGAGCACCCTGAGCACTGAGCATCCAGCACCCTGAGCACTGAGCACCCAGCACCCTGAGTACTGAGCACCCAGCACCCCGAGCACTGAGCACCCAGCACCCTGAGCACTGAGCACCCAGCACCCTGAGTACTGAGCACCCTCAGTACTGACCACCCAGCACCCTGAGTACTGAGCACACTGCACCCCGAGCACCCAGCACCCCGAGCACTGAGTACCCAGCACCCCGAGCACTGAGCACCCAGCACCCCGAGCACCGAGCACACTGAGTACTAAGCACCGAGCACCCTGAGCACTGAGCATCCAGCACCCTGAGCACTGAGCACCCAGCACCCTGAGTACTGAGCACCCAGCACCCCGAGCACTGAGCACCCAGCACCCTGAGCACTGAGCACCCAGCACCCTGAGTACTGAGCACCCTGAGTACTGACCACCCAGCACCCTGAGTACTGAGCACACTGCACCCCGAGCACTCAGCTCCCTGAGTACTGAGCACCCAGCACCCTGAGTACTGAGCACACAGCACCCTGAGTACTGAGCACTGAGCACCCAGAGAACTGAGCACCCAGCACCCCGAGGACTGAGCACCCAGCACCCTGTGCACTGAGCACTGAGCATTCAGCACCCCGAGCACTGAGCACCCTGAGCTCTTAGCACCCTGAGTACTGAGCACCCAGCACCCTGAGTACTGAGCACCCAGCACCCTGATCACTGAGCACCCAGCACCCTGAGTACTGAGCACCCAGCACCCTGAGTACTGAGCACCGAGCACCCCGAGCACTGAGCACCCAGCACCCTGAGCACTGAGCACCCAGCACCCTGAGCACTGAGCACCCAGCACCCCGAGTACTGAGCACCGAGCACCCCGAGCACTGAGCACCCAGCACCCTGAGTACTGAGCACTCAGCACCCTGAGCACTGAGCACCCAGCACCCCGAGTACTGAGCACCCAGCACCCCGAGTACTGAGCACTGATCACCCTGAGTACTGAGCACCCAGCACCCTGAGCACTGAGCACCCAGCACCCCGAGCACTGAGCACCCAGCACCCTGAGCACTGAGAACCCTGAGTACTGAGCACTGAGCACCCTGAGTACTGAGCACTGAGCACCCTGAGTATTGAGCACCCAGCACCCTGTGTACTGGGCACCCAGGACCCGGAGCAATGAGCACCCTGAGTACTGAGCACCCAGCACCCTGAGCACTGAGCACCGAGCACCCCGAGCACTGAGCACCCAGCACCCGGAGTACTGAGCACCTAGCACCCTGAGTACTAAGCACCGAGCACCCTGAGTACTGAGCACCCAGTACCCTGAGCACTGAACACACAGCACCCTGAGTACTGAGCTCCCCGAGCACTGAGCACCCAGCACCCTGAGCACTGAGGACCCAGCACCCTGAGTACTGAGCACCCAGCACCCTGAGCACTGAGCACCTAGCACCCTGAGTACTGAGCACCCAGCACCCTGAGCACTGAGCACCCAGCACCCTGAGTACTGAGCATCCAGCACCCTGAGCACTGAGCAGCCAGCACCCTGAGTACTGAGCACTGAGCACCCAGCACCCAGAGCACTGAGCACTCAGCACCCTGTGTACTGAGCACTGAGCACCCAGCGCCCTGAGCACTGAGCACCCTGAGTACTGAGCACCCAGCACCCTGAGCACTGAGCACCCAGCACCCCGAGCACTGAGCACCCAGCACCCTGAGCACTGAGCACTGAGCACCCTGAGTACTGAGCACTGAGCACCCTGAGCACTGAGCACCGAGCACCTTGAGTACTGAGCACTGAGCACCCTGAGCACTGAGCACCCAGCACCCTGAGTACTGAGCACCCAGCACCCTGAGCACTGAGCACCCAGCACGCTGAGTACTGAGCACTGAGCACCGTGAGTACTGAGTACCGAGCACCCTGAGTACTGAGCACCCAGCACCCTGAGCACTGAGCACCCAGCACAACGAGTACTGAGCACCCAGCACCCTGATTACTGAGCACCAAGAACCCCGAGCACTGAGCACCGAGCACCCCGAGCACTGAGCACCCAGCACCCCGAGCACTGAGCACCCAGCACCCTGAGTACTAAGCACCCAGCACCCTGAGTACTGAGCACCCAGCACCCCGAGCACTGAGCACCCAGCACCCTGAGTACTGAGCACTCAGCACCCTGAGCACTGAGCACCCAGCACCCTGAGTACTGAGCACCCAGCACCCTGAGTACTGAACACCCAGCACCCCGCGCACTGAGCACCCAGCATCCTGAGCACTGAGCAACGAGCACCCTGAGTACTGAGCACCCAGCACCCTGAGTACTGAGCACCCAGCACCCTGAGCACTGAGCACCCAGCACCCTGAGCACTGAGCACCCAGCACCCTGAGTACTGAGCACCCAGCACCGTGAGTACTGAACACCCAGCACCCTGAGCACTGAGCACTGAGCACCCAGCACCCTGAGCACTAAGCACTGAGCACCCAGCACCCTGAGCACTGAGCACCCAGCACCCCGAGCACTGAGCACCCAGCACCCTGAGCACCCAGCACCCTGAGCACTGAGCACCCTGAGCACTGAGCACTGAGCACCCAGCACCCTGAGTACTGAGCACCCAACACTCTGAGCACTGAGCACCCAGCACGCTGAGTACTGAGCCCTGAGCACCCAGCACCCTTAGTACTGAGCACCCAGCACCCCGAGCACTGAGCACCCAGCAACCTGTGTACTGAGCATCGAGCACCCCGAGCACTGAGCAACCAGCACCCTGAGTACTGAGCACCCAGCACCCTGAGCACTGAGCACCCAGCACCCAGAGCACTGAGCACTGAGCACCCTGAGTACTGAGCACTGAGCACCCTGAGCACTGAGCACTGAGCACCCTGAGTACTGAGCACTGAGCACCCTGAGCACTGAGCACCCAGCACCCCGAGCACTGAGCACCCAGCACCCCGAGCACTGAGCACCCAGCACCCCGAGCACCGAGCACACTGAGTACTAAGCACCGAGCACCCTGAGCACTGAGCATCCAGCACCCTGAGCACTGAGCACCCAGCACCCTGAGTACTGAGCACCCAGCACCCCGAGCACTGAGCACCCAGCACCCTGAGCACTGAGCACCCAGCACCCTGAGTACTGAGCACCCTCAGTACTGACCACCCAGCACCCTGAGTACTGAGCACACTGCACCCCGAGCACCCAGCACCCCGAGCACTGAGTACCCAGCACCCCGAGCACTGAGCACCCAGCACCCCGAGCACCGAGCACACTGAGTACTAAGCACCGAGCACCCTGAGCACTGAGCATCCAGCACCCTGAGCACTGAGCACCCAGCACCCTGAGTACTGAGCACCCAGCACCCCGAGCACTGAGCACCCAGCACCCTGAGCACTGAGCACCCAGCACCCTGAGTACTGAGCACCCTGAGTACTGACCACCCAGCACCCTGAGTACTGAGCACACTGCACCCCGAGCACTCAGCTCCCTGAGTACTGAGCACCCAGCACCCTGAGTACTGAGCACACAGCACCCTGAGTACTGAGCACTGAGCACCCAGAGAACTGAGCACCCAGCACCCCGAGGACTGAGCACCCAGCACCCTGTGCACTGAGCACTGAGCATTCAGCACCCCGAGCACTGAGCACCCTGAGCTCTTAGCACCCTGAGTACTGAGCACCCAGCACCCTGAGTACTGAGCACCCAGCACCCTGATCACTGAGCACCCAGCACCCTGAGTACTGAGCACCCAGCACCCTGAGTACTGAGCACCGAGCACCCCGAGCACTGAGCACCCAGCACCCTGAGCACTGAGCACCCAGCACCCTGAGCACTGAGCACCCAGCACCCCGAGTACTGAGCACCGAGCACCCCGAGCACTGAGCACCCAGCACCCTGAGTACTGAGCACTCAGCACCCTGAGCACTGAGCACCCAGCACCCCGAGTACTGAGCACCCAGCACCCCGAGTACTGAGCACTGATCACCCTGAGTACTGAGCACCCAGCACCCCGAGTACTGAGCACTGAGCACTATGAGTACTGAGCACCCAGCACCCTGAGTACTGAGCACCCAGTACCCTGAGCACTGAACACACAGAACCCTGAGTACTGAGCACCCCGAGCACTGAGCACCCAGCACCCTGAGCACTGAGGACCCAGCACCCTGAGTACTGAGCACCCAGCACCCTGAGCACTGAGCACCCAGCACCCTGAGTACTGAGCACGAGGCACCCTGAGCACTGAGCACCCAGCACCCTAATTACTGAGCATCCAACACCCCGAGCACTGAGCACCCAGCACCCTGAGTACTGAGCACTGAGCACCCAGCACCCCGAGCACTGAGCACACAGCACCCTGTGTACTGAGCACTGAGTACCCAGCACCCCGAGCACTGAGCACCGAGCACCCTGAGTACTGAGCACTGAGCACCCAGCACCCCGAGCACTGAGCACTCAGCACCCTGTGTACTGAGCACTGAGCACCCAGCACCCCGAGCACTGAGCACCGAACACCCTGAGTATTGAGCACCCAGCACACCGAGTACTGAGCACCCAGCACCCTGAGTACTGAGCACCCAGCACCCCGAGCACTGAGCACCGAGCACCCCGAGCACTGAGCACCCAGCACCCCGAGCACTGAGCACCCAGCACCCTGAGTACTGAGCACCCAGCACCCCGAGCACTGAGCACCCAGCACCCTGAGTACTGAGCACCGAGCACGCTGAGTACTGAGCACCCAGCACCCTGAGCACTGAGCACCCAGCACCCTGAGCACTGAGCACCCAGCACCCTGAGCACTGAGCACCCAGCACCCTGAGTACTGAGCACCCAATGTACTGAGCACTGAGCACCCTGAGCACTGAGCACCCAGCACCCTGAGTACTGAGCACCCAGCACCCTGAGTACTGAGCACCCAATGTACTGAGCACCGAGCACCCTGAGCACTGAGCACCCAGCACCCTGAGTACTGAGCACCCAGCACCCTGAGCACTGAGCATCCTGAGTACTGAGCACTGAGCACCCTGAGTACTGAGCAATGAGCACCCTGAGTACAGAGCACCAAGCACCCTGAGTACTGAGCACCCAGCAACCTGAGCACTGAGCACCGAGCACCCTGAGCACTGAGCACCCAGCACCCTGAGCACTGAGCACCCAGCACCCTGAGCACTGAGCACCCAGCACCCGAGCACTGAGCACACAGCACCCTGAGCACTGAGAACCCTGAGTACTGAGCACTGAGCACCCTGAATACTGAGCACTGAGCACCCTGAGTATTGAGCACCCAGCACCCTGAGTACTGAGCACCCAGGACCCGGAGCAATGAGCACCCTGAGTACTGAGCTCCCAGCACCCTGAGCACTGAGCACCCAGCACCCTGAGTACTGAGCACCCAGCACCCTGAGCACTGAGCACCCAGCACCCTGAGTACTGAGCATCCAGCACCCTGAGCACTGAGCAGCCAGCACCCTGAGTACTGAGCTCGCCGAGCACTGAGCACCCAGCACCCTGAGCACTGAGGACCCAGCACCCTGAGTACTGAGCACCCAGCACCCTGAGCACTGAGCACCCAGCACCCTGAGTACTGAGCACCCAGCACCCTGAGCACTGATCACCCAGCACCCTGAGTACTGAGCATCCAGCACCCTGAGCACTTAGCAGCCAGCACCCTGAGTACTGAGCACTGAGCACCCAGCACCCAGAGCACTGAGCACTCAGCACCCTGTGTACTGAGCACTGAGCACCCAGCACCCTGAGCACTAAGCACCCTGAGTACTGAGCACCCAGCACCCTGAGCACTGAGCACCCAGCACCCCGAGCACTGAGCACCAAGCACCCTGAGCACTGAGCACTGAGCACCCTGAGTACTGAGCACTGAGCACCCTGAGCACTGAGCACAGAGCACCCTGAGTACTGAGCACTGAGCACCCTGAGCACTGAGCAACCAGCACCCTGAGTACTGAGCACCCAGCACCCTGAGCACTGAGCACCCAGCACGCTGAGTACTGAGCACTGAGAACCGTGAGTACTGAGTACCGAGCACCCTGAGTACTGAGCACCCAGCACCCTGAGCACTGAGCACCCAGCACAACGAGTACTGAGCACCCAGCACCCTGAGTACTGAGCACCAAGCACCCCGAGCACTGAGCACCGAGCACCCCGAGCACTGAGCACCCAGCACCCCGAGCACTGAGCACCCAGCACCCTGAGTACTAAGCACCCAGCACCCCGAGTACTGAGCACCGAGCACCCCGAGCACTGAGCACCCAGCACCCCGAGAACTGAGCACCCAGCACCCTGAGCACTGAGCACCCAGCACCCCGAGTACTGAGCACCCAGCACCCTGAGTACTGAGCACTCAGCACCCTGAGCACTGAGCACCCAGCACCCTGAGTACTGAGCAACCAGCACCCTGAGTACTGAACACCAAGCACCCTGAGTACTGAGCACCCAGCACCCCGAGTACTGAGCACTGAGCACTATGAGTACTGAGCACCCAGCACCCTGCGTACTGAGCACCCAGTACCCTGAGCACTGAACACACAGAACCCTGAGTACTGAGCACCCCGAGCACTGAGCACCCAGCACCCTGAGCACTGAGGACCCAGCACCCTGAGTACTGAGCACCCAGCACCTTGAGCACTGAGCACCCAGCACCCTGAGTACTGAGCACGAGGCACCCTGAGCACTGAGCACCCAGCACCCTAAGTACTGAGCATCCAGCACCCCGAGCACTGAGCACCCAGCACCCTGAGTACTGAGCACTGAGCACCCAGCACCCAGAGCACTGAGCACCGAGCACCCTGAGTACTGAGCACTGAGCACCCAGCACCCCGAGCACTGAGCACTCAGCACCCTGTGTACTGAGCACTGAGCACCCAGCACCCCGAGCACTGAGCACCGAGCACCCTGAGTACTGAGCACCCAGCACACCGAGTACTGAGCACCCAGCACCCTGAGTACTGAGCACCCAGCACCCCGAGCACTGAGCACCGAGCACCCCGAGCACTGAGCACCCAGCACCCCGAGCACTGAGCACCCAGCACCCTGAGTACTGAGCACCCAGCACCCCGAGCACTGAGCACCCAGCACCCTGAGTCCTGAGCACCGAGCACCCTGAGTACTGAGCACCCAGCACCCTGAGCACTGAGCACCCAGCACCCTGAGCACTGAGCACCCAGCACCCTGAGCACTGAGCACCCAGCACCCTGAGTACTGAGCACCCAATGTACTGAGCACTGAGCACCCTGAGCACTGAGCACCGAGCACCCTGAGTATTGAGCACCCAGCACCCTGAGTATTGAGCACCCAATGTACTGAGCACCGAGCACCCTGAGCACTGAGCACCCAGCACCCTGAGTACTGAGCACCCAGCACCCTGAGTACTGAGCAATGAGCACCCTGAGTACTGAGCACCCAGCACCCTGAGTACTGAGCACCCAGCAACATGAGCACTGAGCACCCAGCACCCTGAGCACTGAGCACCCAGCACCCTGAGCACTGAGCACCCAGCACCCTGAGCACTGAGCACCCAGCACCCCGAGCACTGAGCACCCAGCACCCTGAGCACTGAGAACCCTGAGTACTGAGCACTGAGCACCCTGAGTACTGAGCACTGAGCACCCTGAGTATTGAGCACCCAGCACCCTGTGTACTGTGCACCCAGGACCCGGAGCAATGAGCACCCTGAGTACTGAGCACCCAGCACCCTGAGCACTGAGCACCGAGCACCCCGAGCACTGAGCACCCAGCACCCGGAGTACTGAGCACCTAGCACCCTGAGTACTAAGCACCGAGCACCCTGAGTACTGAGCACCCAGTACCCTGAGCACTGAACACACAGCACCCTGAGTACTGAGCTCCCCGAGCACTGAGCACCCAGCACCCTGAGCACTGAGGACCCAGCACCCTGAGTACTGAGCACCCAGCACCCTGAGCACTGAGCACCTAGCACCCTGAGTACTGAGCACCCAGCACCCTGAGCACTGAGCACCCAGCACCCTGAGTACTGAGCATCCAGCACCCTGAGCACTGAGCAGCCAGCACCCTGAGTACTGAGCACTGAGCACCCAGCACCCAGAGCACTGAGCACTCAGCACCCTGTGTACTGAGCACTGAGCACCCAGCACCCTGAGCACTGAGCACCCTGAGTACTGAGCACACAGCACCCTGAGCACTGAGCACCCAGCACCCTGAGCACTGAGCACCCAGCACCCTGAGCACTGAGCACTGAGCACCCTGAGTACTGAGCACTGAGCACCCTGAGCACTGAGCACCGAGCACCTTGAGTACTGAGCACTGAGCACCCTGAGCACTGAGCACCCAGCACCCTGAGTACTGAGCACCCAGTACCCTGAGCACTGAGCACCCAGCACGCTGAGTACTGAGCACTGAGCACCGTGAGTACTGAGTACCGAGCACCCTGAGTACTGAGCACCCAGCACCCTGAGCACTGAGCACCCAGCACAACGAGTACTGAGCACCCAGCACCCTGATTACTGAGCACCAAGAACCCCGAGCACTGAGCACCCAGCACCCCGAGCACTGAGCACCCAGCACCCCGAGCACTGAGCACCCAGCACCCTGAGTACTAAGCACCCAGCACCCTGAGTACTGAGCACCCAGCACCCCGAGCACTGAGCACCCAGCACCCTGAGTACTGAGCACTCAGCACCCTGAGCACTGAGCACCCAGCACCCTGAATACTGAGCACCCAGCACCCTGAGTACTGAACACCAAGCACCCCGCGCACTGAGCACCCAGCATCCTGTGCACTGAGCAACGAGCACCCTGAGTACTGAGCACCCAGCACCCTGAGTACTGAGCACCCAGCACCCTGAGCACTGAGCACCCAGCACCCTGAGCACTGAGCACCCAGCACCCTGAGTACTGAGCACCCAGCACCGTGAGTACTGAACACCCAGCACCCTGAGCACTGAGCACTGAGCACCCAGCACCCTGAGCACTAAGCACTGAGCACCCAGCACCCTGAGCACTGAGCACCCAGCACCCCGAGCACTGAGCACCCAGCACCCTGAGCACCCAGCACCCTGAGCACTGAGCACCCTGAGCACTGAGCACTGAGCACCCAGCACCCTGTGTACTGAGCACCCAACACTCTGAGCACTGAGCACCCAGCACGCTGAGTACTGAGCCCTGAGCACCCAGCACCCTTAGTACTGAGCACCCAGCACCCCGAGCACTGAGCACCCAGCAACCTGTGTACTGAGCATCGAGCACCCCGAGCACTGAGCAACCAGCACCCTGAGTACTGAGCACCCAGCACCCTGAGCACTGAGCACCCAGCACCCTGAGCACTGAGCACCCAGCACCCAGAGCACTGAGCACTGAGCACCCTGAGTACTGAGCACTGAGCACCCTGAGCACTGAGCACTGAGCACCCTGAGTACTGAGCACTGAGCACCCTGAGCACTGAGCACCCAGCACCCCGAGCACTGAGCACCCAGCACCCCGAGCACTGAGCACCCAGCACCCCGAGCACTGAGCACCCAGCACCCCGAGCACTGAGCACCCAGCACCCTGAGCACTGAGCACCCAGCACCCCGAGCACCGAGCACACTGAGTACTAAGCACCGACCACCCTGAGCACTGAGCATCCAGCACCCTGAGCACTGAGCACCCAGCACCCTGAGTACTGAGCACCCAGCACCCCGAGCACTGAGCACCCAGCACCCTGAGTACTGAGCACCCAGCACCCTGATCACTGAGCATCGAGCACCCTGATCACTGAGCACCCAGCAACCTGAGGACTGAGCACCCAGCACCCCGAGCACTGAGCTCCCAGCACCCTGAGCACTGAGAACCCTGAGTACTGAGCACTGAGCACCCTGAGTACTGAGCACTGAGCACCCTGAGTACTGAGCACCCAGCACCCTGAGTACTGAGCACCCAGCACCCTGAGAACTGAGCACCGAGCACCCTGAGCACTGAGCACCCAGCACCCTGAGCACTGAGCACCCAGCACCCCGAGCAGTGAGCACCCCGCACCCTGAGCCCTGAGCACCCGGAGTACTGAGCACTGAGCACCCTGAGTACTGAGCACCCAGCACCCTGAGTACTGAGCACCCAGCACCCTGAGTACTGAGCACCCAGCACCCTGAGCAATGAGCACCCTGAGTACTGAGCACCCAGCACCCTGAGCAATGAGCACCCAGCACCCTGAGTACTGAGCAACCAGCACCCTGAGCACTGAGCACCCAGCACCCTGAGTACTGAGCATCCAGCACCCTGAGCACTGAGCACCCAGCTCCCTGAGTACTGAGCACTGAGCACCCAGCACCCCGAGCACTGAGCACCCAGCACCCTGTGTACTGAGCACTGAGTACCCAGCACCCCGAGCACTGAGCACCCAGCACCCTGAGCACTGAGCACCCTGAGTACTGAGCACTGAGCACCCTGCACCCTGAGTACTGAGCACCCAGCACCCTGATCACTGAGCACCCTGAGTACTGAGCACCGAGCACCCTGACCACTGAGCACCCAGCACGCTGAGTCCTGAGCACTGAGCACCCTGAGCACTGAGCACCCAGCACCCTGACTACTGAGCACCGAGCACCCTGAGTACTGAGCACCCAGCACTCTGAGCACTGTGCACCCAGCACCCTGAGCACTGAGCACTGAGCACCCCGAGTACTGAGCACCGAGCACCCCGAGCACTGAGCACCCAGCACCCTGAGTACTGAGCACCCAGCACCCTGAGCACTGAGCACCCAGCACCCTGTGTCCTGAGCACCGAGCACCATGAGTACTGAGCACGCAGGACCCTGAGTACTGAGCACCCAGCACCCTGAGTACTGAGCACCCAGCATACTGAGCACCGAGGACGCAGCACCCTGAGTACTGAGCACCCAGCACCCTGAGCACTGAGCACCCAGCACCCTGAGTACTGAGCACTGAGCACCCCGAGTACTGAGCACCGAGCACCCCGAGCACTGAGCACCCAGCACACCGAGCACCGAGCACCCTGAGTACTGAGCACCCAGCACCCTGAGCACTGAGCACCCAGCACCCTGAGCACTGAGCACCCAGCACCCTGAGCACTGAGCACCCTGCACCGTGAGTACTGGGCACCGAGCACCCCGAGCACTGATCACCCAGCACCCTGAGCACTGAGCACCCTTAGTACTGAGCACTGAGCACCCTGAGTACTGAGCACTGAGCACCCTGAGTACTGAGCACCCAGCACCCTGAGTACTGAGCACCCAGCACTCTGAGCAATGATCACCCTGAGTACTGAGCACCCAGCACCTTGAGCACTGAGCACCGAGCACGCCGTGCACTGGGCACCCAGCACCCGGAGTACTGAGCACCCAGCACCCTGAGTACTAAGCACCGAGCACCCTGAGTACTGAGCACCCAGCACCCTGAGCACTGAACACACAGCACCCTGAGTACTGAGCACCCCGAGCACTGAGCACCCAGCACCCTGAGTACTGAGCACCCAGAACCCTGAGTACTGAGCACCAAGCACCCCGAGCACTGAGCACCCAGCAGACCGAGCACTGAGCACCCAGCACCCCGAGCACTGAGCACCCAGCACCCCGAGCACTGAGCACCCAGCACCCTGAGTACTGAGCACCCAGCACCCGAGTACTGAGCACCCAGCACAATGAGTACTGAGCACCCAGCACCCGAGTACTGAGCACCCAGCACAATGAGTACTGAGCACCCAGCTCCCTGAGCACTGAGCACCCAGCACCCTGAGTACTGAGCACCCAGCACCCCGAGCACTGAGCACCCAGCACCCTGAGCACTGAGCACCCAGCACCCTGAGCACTGAGCACCGAGCACCCCGAGCACTGAGCACCCAGCACCCGGAGTACTGAGCACCTAGCACCCTGAGTACTAAGCACCGAGCACCCTGAGTACTGAGCACCCAGTACCCTGAGCACTGAACACACAGCACCCTGAGTACTGAGCTCCCCGAGCACTGAGCACCCAGCACCCTGAGCACTGAGGACCCAGCACCCTGAGTACTGAGCACCCAGCACCCTGAGCACTGAGCACCTAGCACCCTGAGTACTGAGCACCCAGCACCCTGAGCACTGAGCACCCAGCACCCTGAGTACTGAGCATCCAGCACCCTGAGCACTGAGCAGCCAGCACCCTGAGTACTGAGCACTGAGCACCCAGCACCCAGAGCACTGAGCACTCAGCACCCTGTGTACTGAGCACTGAGCACCCAGCACCCTGAGCACTGAGCACCCTGAGTACTGAGCACCCAGCACCCTGAGCACTGAGCACCCAGCACCCTGAGCACTGAGCACCCAGCACCCTGAGCACTGAGCACTGAGCACCCTGAGTACTGAGCACCGAGCACCCTGAGCACTGAGCACCGAGCACCTTGAGTACTGAGCACTGAGCACCCTGAGCACTGAGCACCCAGCACCCTGAGTACTGAGCACCCAGCACCCTGAGCACTGAGCACCCAGCACGCTGAGTACTGAGCACTGAGCACCGTGAGTACTGAGTACCGAGCACCCTGAGTACTGAGCACCCAGCACCTTGAGCACTGAGCACCCAGCACAACGAGTACTGAGCACCCAGCACCCTGATTACTGAGCACCAAGAACCCCGAGCACTGAGCACCGAGCACCCCGAGCACTGAGCACCCAGCACCCCGAGCACTGAGCACCCAGCACCCTGAGTACTAAGCACCCAGCAACCTGAGTACTGAGCACCCAGCACCCCGAGCACTGAGCACCCAGCACCCTGAGTACTGAGCACTCAGCACCCTGAGCACTGAGCACCCAGCACCCTGAATACTGAGCACCCAGCACCCTGAGTACTGAACACCAAGCACCCCGCGCACTGAGCACCCAGCATCCTGTGCACTGAGCAACGAGCACCATGAGTACTGAGCACCCAGCACCCTGAGTACTGAGCACCCAGCACCCTGAGCACTGAGCACCCAGCACCCTGAGCACTGAGCACCCAGCACCCTGAGTACTGAGCACCCAGCACCGTGAGTACTGAACACCCAGCACCCTGAGCACTGAGCACTGAGCACCCAGCACCCTGAGCACTAAGCACTGAGCACCCAGCACCCTGAGCACTGAGCACCCAGCACCCCGAGCACTGAGCACCCAGCACCCTGAGCACCCAGCACCCTGAGCACTGAGCACCCTGAGCACTGAGCACTGAGCACCCAGCACCCTGTGTACTGAGCACCCAACACTCTGAGCCCTGAGCACCCAGCACCCTTAGTACTGAGCACCCAGCACCCCGAGCACTGAGCACCCAGCAACCTGTGTACTGAGCATCGAGCACCCCGAGCACTGAGCAACCAGCACCCTGAGTACTGAGCACCCAGCACCCTGAGCACTGAGCACCCAGCACCCTGAGCACTGAGCACCCAGCACCCAGAGCACTGAGCACTGAGCACCCTGAGTACTGAGCACTGAGCACCCTGAGCACTGAGCACTGAGCACCCTGAGTACTGAGCACTGAGCACCCTGAGTACTGAGCACCCAGCACCCTGAGTACTGAGCACCCAGCACCCTGAGAACTGAGCACCGAGCACCCTGAGCACTGAGCACCCAGCACCCTGAGCACTGAGCACCCAGCACCCCGAGCAGTGAGCACCCAGCACCCTGAGCCCTGAGCACCCGGAGTACTGAGCACTGAGCACCCTGAGTACTGAGCACCCAGCACCCTGAGTACTGAGCACCCAGCACCCTGAGTACTGAGCACCCAGCACCCTGAGCAATGAGCACCCTGAGTACTGAGCACCCAGCACCCTGAGCAATGAGCACCCAGCACCCTGAGTACTGAGCAACCAGCACCCTGAGCACTGAGCACCCAGCACCCTGAGTACTGAGCATCCAGCACCCTGAGCACTGAGCACCCAGCTCCCTGAGTACTGAGCACTGAGCACCCAGCACCCCGAGCACTGAGCACCCAGCACCCTGTGTACTGAGCACTGAGTACCCAGCACCCCGAGCACTGAGCACCCAGCACCCTGAGCACTGAGCACCCTGAGTACTGAGCACTGAGCACCCTGCACCCTGAGTACTGAGCACCCAGCACCCTGATCACTGAGCACCCTGAGTACTGAGCACCGAGCACCCTGACCACTGAGCACCCAGCACGCTGAGTCCTGAGCACTGAGCACCCTGAGCACTGAGCACCCAGCACCCTGACTACTGAGCACCGAGCACCCTGAGTACTGAGCACCCAGCACTCTGAGCACTGAGCACCCAGCACCCTGAGCACTGAGCACTGAGCACCCCGAGTACTGAGCACCGAGCACCCCGAGCACTGAGCACCCAGCACCCTGAGTACTGAGCACCCAGCACCCTGAGCACTGAGCACCCAGCACCCTGTGTCCTGAGCACCGAGCACCATGAGTACTGAGCACGCAGGACCCTGAGTACTGAGCACCCAGCACCCTGAGTACTGAGCACCCAGCATACTGAGCACCGAGGACGCAGCACCCTGAGTACTGAGCACCCAGCACCCTGAGCACTGAGCACCCAGCACCCTGAGTACTGAGCACTGAGCACCCCGAGTACTGAGCACCGAGCACCCCGAGCACTGGCACCCAGCACACCGAGCACCGAGCACCCTGAGTACTGAGCACCCAGCACCCTGAGCACTGAGCACCCAGCACCCTGAGCACTGAGCACCCAGCACCCTGAGCACTGAGCACCCTGCACCCTGAGTACTGGGCACCGAGCACCCCGAGCACTGATCACCCAGCACCCTGAGCACTGAGCACCCTTAGTACTGAGCACTGAGCACCCTGAGTACTGAGCACTGAGCACCCTGAGTACTGAGCACCCAGCACCCTGAGTACTGAGCACCCAGCACTCTGAGCAATGATCACCCTGAGTACTGAGCACCCAGCACCTTGAGCACTGAGCACCGAGCACGCCGTGCACTGGGCACCCAGCACCCGGAGTACTGAGCACCCAGCACCCTGAGTACTAAGCACCGAGCACCCTGAGTACTGAGCACCCAGCACCCTGAGCACTGAACACACAGCACCCTGAGTACTGAGCACCCCGAGCACTGAGCACCCAGCACCCTGAGTACTGAGCACCCAGCACCCTGAGTACTGAGCACCAAGCACCCCGAGCACTGAGCACCCAGCAGACCGAGCACTGAGCACCCAGCACCCCGAGCACTGAGCACCCAGCACCCCGAGCACTGAGCACCCAGCACCCTGAGTACTGAGCACCCAGCACCCGAGTACTGAGCACCCAGCACAATGAGTACTGAGCACCCAGCACCCGAGTACTGAGCACCCAGCACAATGAGTACTGAGCACCCAGCTCCCCGAGCACTGAGCACCCAGCACCCAGAGTACTGAGCACCCAGCACCCCGAGCACTGAGCACCCAGCACCCTGAGCACTGAGCACCCAGCACCCTGAGCACTGAGCACCCAGCACCCCGAGCACTGAGCACCAAGCACCCTGAGTACTGAGCACTGAGCACCCAGCACCCCGAGCACTGAGCACTCAGCACCCTGAGTACTCAGCACTGAGCACCCAGCACCCCGAGCACTGAGCACCCAGCACCCTGTGCACTGAGCACCCAGCACCCGAGTACTGAGCACCCAGCACAATGAGTACTGAGCACCCAGCTCCCTGAGTACTGAGAACCCAGCACCCCGAGTACTGAGCACCCAGCACCCTGAGTACTGAGCACTCAGCACCCTGAGCACTGAGGACCCAGCACCCTGAGTACTGAGCACCGAGCACCCTGAGTACTGAGCACCCAGCACCCTGAGTACTGAGCACCCAGCACACTGAGTACTGAGCACCCAGCACCCTGAGCACTGATCACTAAGCACCCTGAGTACTGAGCACCGAGCACCCAGCACCCCGAGGACTGAGCACTCAGCACCCTGTGTACTGAGCACTGAGCACCCAGCACCCCGAGCACTGAGCACCGAGCACCCTGAGTACTGAGCACCCAGCACACCGAGTACTGAGCACCCAGCACCCTGAGTACTGAGCACCCAGCACCCCGAGCACAGAGCACCGAGCACACCGAGCACTGAGCACCCAGCACCCCGAGCACTGAGCACCCAGCACCCTGAGTACTGAGCACCCAGCACCCCGAGCACTGAGCACCCAGCACCCTGAGTACTGAGCACCGAGCACCCTGAGTACTGAGCACCCAGCACCCTGAGCACTGAGCACCCAGCACCCTGAGCACTGAGTACCCAGCACCCTGAGCACTGAGCACCCAGCACCCTGAGTACTGAGCACCCAATGTACTGAGCACTGAGCACCCTGAGCACTGAGCACCCAGCACCCTGAGTAATGAGCACCCAGCACCCTGAGTACTGAGCACCCAATGTACTGAGCACCGAGCACCCTGAGCACTGAGCACCCAGCACCCTGAGTACTGAGCACCCAGCACCCTGAGCACTGAGCACCCTGTGTACTGAGCACTGAGCACCCTGAGTACTGAGCAATGAGCACCCTGAGTACTGAGCACCCAGCACCCTGAGTACTGAGCACCCAGCAACCTGAGCACTGAGCACCCAGCACCCTGAGCACTGAGCACCCAGCACCCTGAGCACTGAGCACCCAGCACCCTGAGCACTGAGCACCCAGCACCCCGAGCACTGAGCACCCAGCACCCTGAGCACTGAGAACCCTGAGTACTGAGCACTGAGCACCCTGAGTACTGAGCACTGAGCACCCTGAGTATTGAGCACCCAGCACCCTGAGTACTGAGCACCCAGGACCCGGAGCAATGAGCACCCTGAGTACTGAGCACCCAGCACCCTGAGCACTGAGCACCGAGCACCCCGAGCACTGAGCACCCAGCACCCTGAGTACTGAGCACCCAGTACCCTGAGCACTGAACACACAGCACCCTGAGTACTGAGCTCCCCGAGCACTGAGCACCCAGCACCCTGAGCACTGAGGACCCAGCACCCTGAGTACTGAGCACCCAGCACCCTGAGCACTGAGCACCCAGCACCCTGAGTACTGAGCACCCAGCACCCTGAGCACTGAGCACCCAGCACCCTGAGTACTGAGCATCCAGCACCCTGAGCCCTGAGCAGCCAGCACCCTGAGTACTGAGCACTGAGCACCCAGCACCCAGAGCACTGAGCACTCAGCACCCTGTGTACTGAGCACTGAGCACCCAGCACCCTGAGCACTGAGCACCCTGAGTACTGAGCACCCAGCACCCTGAGCACTGAGCACCCAGCACCCCGAGCCCTGAGCACCCAGCACCCTGAGCACTGAGCACTGAGCACCCTGAGTACTGAGCACTGAGCACCCTGAGCACTGAGCACCGAGCACCCTGAGTACTGAGCACTGAGCACCCTGAGCACTGAGCACCCAGCACCCTGAGTACTGAGCACCCAGCACCCTGAGCACTGAGCACCCAGCACGCTGAGTACTGAGCACTGAGCACCGTGAGTACTGAGTACCGAGCACCCTGAGTACTGAGCACCCAGCACCCTGAGCACTGAGCACCCAGCACAACGAGTACTGAGCACCCAGCACCCTGATTACTGAGCACCAAGCACCCCGAGCACTGAGCACCGAGCACCCCGAGCACTGAGCACCCAGCACCCCGAGCACTGAGCACCCAGCACCCTGAGTACTAAGCACCCAGCACCCTGAGTACTGAGCACCCAGCACCCCGAGCACTGAGCACCCAGCACCCTGAGTACTGAGCACTCAGCACCCTGAGCACTGAGCACCCAGCACCCTGAGTACTGAGCACCCAGCACCCTGAGTACTGAACACCCAGCACCCCGCGCACTGAGCACCCAGCATCCTGAGCACTGAGCAACGAGCACCCTGAGTACTGAGCACCCAGCACCCTGAGTACTGAGCACCCAGCACCCTGAGCACTGAGCACCCAGCACCCTGAGCACTGAGCACCCAGCACCCTGAGTACTGAGCACCCAGCACCGTGAGTACTGAACACCCAGCAACCTGAGCACTGAGCACTGAGCACCCAGCACCCTGAGCACTAAGCACTGAGCACCCAGCACCCTGAGCACTGAGCACCCAGCACCCCGAGCACTGAGCACCCAGCACCCTGAGCACCCAGCACCCTGAGCACTGAGCACCCTGAGCACTGAGCACTGAGCACCCAGCACCCTGAGTACTGAGCACCCAGCACCCCGAGCACTGAGCACCCAGCAACCTGTGTACTGAGCATCGACCACCCCGAGCACTGAGCAACCAGCACCCTGAGTACTGAGCACCCAGCACCCTGAGCACTGAGCACCCAGCACCCTGAGCACTGAGCACCCAGCACCCAGAGCACTGAGCACTGAGCACCCTGAGTACTGAGCACTGAGCACCCTGAGCACTGAGCACTGAGCACCCTGAGTACTGAGCACTGAGCACTGAGCACCCTGAGCACTGAGCACCCAGCACCCCGAGCACTGAGCACCCAGCACCCCGAGCACTGAGCACCCAGCACCCCGAGCACTGGGCACCCAGCACCGCGAGCACTGAGCACCCAGCACCCCGAGCACTGAGCACCCAGCACCCCGAGCACTGAGCACCCAGCACCCCGAGCACCGAGCACCCTGAGTACTAAGCACCGAGCACCCTGAGCACTGAGAATCCAGCACCCTGAGCACTGAGCACCCAGCACCCTGAGTACTGAGCACCCAGCATACTGAGCACCGAGGACGCAGCACCCTGAGTACTGAGCACCCAGCACCCTGAGCACTGAGCACCCAGCACCCTGAGTACTGAGCACTGAGCACCCCGTGTACTGAGCACCGAGCACCCCGAGCACTGAGCACCCAGCACACCGAGCACCGAGCACCCTGAGTACTGAGCACCCAGCACCCTGAGCACTGAGCACCCAGCACCCTGAGCACTGAGCACCCAGCACCCTGAGCACTGAGCACCCTGCACCCTGAGTACTGGGCACTGAGCACCCCGAGCACTGATCACCCAGCACCCTGAGCACTGAGCACCCTTAGTACTGAGCACTGAGCACCCTGAGTACTGAGCACTGAGCACCCTGAGTACTGAGCACCCAGCACCCTGAGTACTGAGCACCCAGCACTCTGAGCAATGATCACCCTGAGTACTGAGCACCCAGCACTTTGAGCACTGAGCACCGAGCACGCCGTGCACTGGGCACCCAGCACCCGGAGTACTGAGCACCCAGCACCCTGAGTACTAAGCACCGAGCACCCTGAGTACTGAGCACCCAGCACCCTGAGCACTGAACACACAGCACCCTGAGTACTGAGCACCCCGAGCACTGAGCACCCAGCACCCTGAGTACTGAGCACCCAGCACCCTGAGTACTGAGCACCAAGCACCCCGAGCACTGAGCACCCAGCAGACTGAGCACTGAGCACCCAGCACCCCGAGCACTGAGCACCCAGCACCCCGAGCACTGAGCACCCAGCACCCTGAGTACTGAGCACCCAGCACCCGAGTACTGAGCACCCAGCACAATGAGTACTGAGCACCCAGCACCCGAGTACTGAGCACCCAGCACAATGAGTACTGAGCACCCAGCTCCCCGAGCACTGAGCACCCAGCACCCTGAGTACTGAGCACCCAGCACCCCGAGCACTGAGCACCCAGCACCCTGAGCACTGAGCACCCAGCACCCTGAGCACTGAGCACCCAGCACCCCGAGCACTGAGCACCAAGCACCCTGAGTACTGAGCACTGAGCACCCAGCACCCCGAGCACTGAGCACTCAGCACCCTGAGTACTCAGCACTGAGCACCCAGCACCCCGAGCACTGAGCACCCAGCACCCTGAGCACTGAGCACCCAGCACCCGAGTACTGAGCACCCAGCACAATGAGTACTGAGCACCCAGCTCCCTGAGTACTGAGCACCCAGCACCCCGAGTACTGAGCACCCAGCACCCTGAGTACTGAGCACTCAGCACCCTGAGCACTGAGGACCCAGCACCCTGAGTACTGAGCACCGAGCACCCTGAGTACTGAGCACCCAGCACCCTGAGTACTGAGCACCCAGCACACTGAGTACTGAGCACCCAGCACCCTGAGCACTGATCTCCCAGCACCCTGAGTACTGAGCACCGAGCACCCAGCACCCCGAGCACTGAGCACTCAGCACCCTGTGTACTGAGCACTGAGCACCCAGCACCCCGAGCACTGAGCACCGAGCACCCTGAGTACTGAGCACCCAGCACACCGAGTACTGAGCACCCAGCACCCTGAGTACTGAGCACCCAGCACCCCGAGCACAGAGCACCGAGCACACCGAGCACTGAGCACCCAGCACCCCGAGCACTGAGCACCCAGCACCCTGAGTACTGAGCACCCAGCACCCCGAGCACTGAGCACCCAGCGCCCTGAGTACTGAGCACCGAGCACCCTGAGTACTGAGCACCCAGCACCCTGAGCACTGAGCACCCAGCACCCTGAGCACTGAGCACCCAGCACCCTGAGCACTGAGCACACAGCACCCTGAGTACTGAGCACCCAATGTACTGAGCACTGAGCACCCTGAGCACTGAGCACCCAGCACCCTGAGTAATGAGCACCCAGCACCCTGAGTACTGAGCACCCAATGTACTGAGCACCGAGCACCCTGAGCACTGAGCACCCAGCACCCTGAGTACTGAGCACCCAGCACCCTGAGCACTGAGCACCCTGAGTACTGAGCACTGAGCACCCTGAGTACTGAGCAATGAGCACCCTGAGCACTGAGCACCCAGCACCCTGAGCACTGAGCACCCAGCACCCTGAGCACTGAGCACCCAGCACCCCGAGCACTGAGCACCCAGCACCCTGAGCACTGAGAACCCTGAGTACTGAGCACTGAGCACCCTGAGTACTGAGCACTGAGCACCCTGAGTATTGAGCACCCAGCACCCTGAGTACTGAGCACCCAGGACCCGGAGCAATGAGCACCCTGAGTACTGAGCACCCAGCACCTTGAGCACTGAGCACCGAGCACCCCGAGCACTGAGCACCCAGCACCCGGAGTACTGAGCACCCAGCACCCTGAGTACTAAGCACCGAGCACCCTGAGTACTGAGCACCCAGTACCCTGAGCACTGAACACACAGCACCCTGAGTACTGAGCTCCCCGAGCACTGAGCACCCAGCACCCTGAGCACTGAGGACCCAGCACCCTGAGTACTGAGCACCCAGCACCCTGAGCACTGAGCACCCAGCACCCTGAGTACTGAGCACCCAGCACCCTGAGCACTGAGCACCCAGCACCCTGAGTACTGAGCATCCAGCACCCTGAGCACGGAGCAGCCAGCACCCTGAGTACTGAGCACTGAGCACCCAGCACCCAGAGCACTGAGCACTCAGCACCCTGTGTACTGAGCACTGAGCACCCAGCACCCTGAGCACTGAGCACCCTGAGTACTGAGCACCCAGCACCCTGAGCACTGAGCACCCAGCACCCCGAGCCCTGAGCACCCAGCACCCTGAGCACTGAGCACTGAGCACCCTGAGTACTGAGCACTGAGCACCCTGAGCACTGAGCACCGAGCACCCTGAGTACTGAGCACTGAGCACCCTGAGCACTGAGCACCCAGCACCCTGAGTACTGAGCACCCAGCACCCTGAGCACTGAGCACCCAGCACGCTGAGTACTGAGCACTGAGCACCGTGAGTACTGAGTACCGAGCACCCTGAGTACTGAGCACCCAGCACCCTGAGCACTGAGCACCCAGCACAACGAGTACTGTGCACCCAGCACACTGATTACTGAGCACCAAGCACTCCGAGCACTGAGCACCGAGCACCCCGAGCACTGAGCACCCAGCACCCCGAGCACTGAGCACCCAGCACCCTGAGTACTAAGCACCCAGCACCCTGAGTACTGAGCACCCAGCACCCCGAGCACTGAGCACCCAGCACCCTGAGTACTGAGCACTCAGCACCCTGAGCACTGAGCACCCAGCACCCTGAGTACTGAGCACCCAGCACCCTGAGTACTGAACACCCAGCACCCCGCGCACTGAGCACCCAGCATCCTGAGCACTGAGCAACGAGCACCCTGAGTACTGAGCACCCAGCACCCTGAGTACTGAGCACCCAGCACCCTGAGCACTGAGCACCCAGCACCCTGAGCACTGAGCACCCAGCACCCTGAGTACTGAGCACCCAGCACCGTGAGTACTGAACACCCAGCAACCTGAGCACTGAGCACTGAGCACCCAGCACCCTGAGCACTAAGCACTGAGCACCCAGCACCCTGAGCACTGAGCACCCAGCACCCCGAGCACTGAGCACCCAGCACCCTGAGCACCCAGCACCCTGAGCACTGAGCACCCTGAGCACTGAGCACTGGGCACCCAGCACCCTGAGTACTGAGCACCCAACACTCTGAGCACTGAGCACCCAGCACGCTGAGTACTGAACCCTGAGCACCCAGCACCCTGAGTACTGAGCACCCAGCACCCCGAGCACTGAGCACCCAGCAACCTGTGTACTGAGCATCGAGCACCACGAGCACTGAGCAACCAGCACCCTGAGTACTGAGCACCCAGCACCCTGAGCACTGAGCACCCAGCACCCTGAGCACTGAGCACCCAGCACCCAGAGCACTGAGCACTGAGCACCCTGAGTACTGAGCACTGAGCACCCTGAGCACTGAGCACTGAGCACCCTGAGTACTGAGCACTGAGCACTGAGCACCCTGAGCACTGAGCACCCAGCACCCCGAGCACTGAGCACCCAGCACCCCGAGCACTGAGCACCCAGCACCCCGAGCACTGAGCACCCAGCACCCCGAGCACTGAGCACCCAGCACCCCGAGCACTGAGCACCCAGCACCCCGAGCACTGAGCACCCAGCACCCCGAGCACCGAGCACCCTGAGTACTAAGAACCGAGCACCCTGAGCACTGAGCATCCAGCACCCTGAGCACTGAGCACCCAGCACCCTGAGTACTGAGCACCCAGCACCCCGAGCACTGAGCACCCAGGACCCTGAGTACTGAGCACCCAGCACCCTGATCACTGAGCATCGAGCACCCTGATCACTGAGCACCCAGCAACCTGAGGACTGAGCACCCAGCACCCCGAGCACTGAGCTCCCAGCACCCTGAGCACTGAGCACCCTGAGTACTGAGCACTGAGCACCCTGAGTACTGAGCACTGAGCACCCTGAGTACTGAGCACCCAGCACCCTGAGTACTGAGCCCCAGCACCCTGAGAACTGAGCACCGAGCACCCTGAGCACTGAGCACCCAGCACCCTGAGCACTGAGCACCCATCACCCCGAGCAGTGAGCATCCAGCACCCTGAGCCCTGAGCACCCTGAGTACTGAGCACTGAGCACCCTGAGTACTGAGCACCCAGCACCCTGAGTACTGAGCACCCAGCACCCTGAGTACTGAGCACCCAGCACCCTGAGCAATGAGCACCCTGAGTACTGAGCACCCAGCACCCTGAGCAATGAGCACCCAGCACACTGAGTACTGAGCAACCAGCACCCTGAGCACTGAGCACCCAGCACCCTGAGTACTGAGCATCCAGCACCCTGAGCACTGAGCACCCAGCTCCATGAGTACTGAGAACTGAGCACCCAGCACCCCGAGCACTGAGCACCCAGCACCCTGTGTACCTAGCACTGAGTACCCAGCACACCGAGCACTGAGCACCCAGCACCCTGAGCACTGAGGACCCTGAGTACTGAGCACTGAGCACCCAGCACCCCGAGCACTGAGCACCGAGCTCCCTGAGTACTGAGCACCCAGCACACCGAGTACTGAGCACCCAGCACCCTGAGTACTGAGCACCCAGCACCCCGAGAACTGAGCACCGAGCACCACGAGCACTGAGCACCCAGCACCCCGAGCACTGAGCACCCAGCACCCTGAGTACTGAGCACCGAGCACCCTGAGTACTGAGCACCCAGCACCCTGAGCACTGAGCACCCAGCACCCTGAGCACTGAGCACCCAGCACCCTGAGCACTGAGCACCCAGCACCCTGAGCACTGAGCACCCAGCACGCTGAGTACTGAGCACTGAGAACCGTGAGTACTGAGTACCGAGCACCCTGAGTACTGAGCACCCAGCACCCTGAGCACTGAGCACCCAGCACAACGAGTACTGAGCACCCAGCACCCTGAGTACTGAGCACCAAGCACCCCGAGCACTGAGCACCGAGCACCCCGAGCACTGAGCACCCAGCACCCCGAGCACTGAGCACCCAGCACCCTGAGTACTAAGCACCCAGCACCCTGAGTACTGAGGACCCAGCACCCTGAATACTGAGCACCCAGCACCCTGAGCACTGAGCACCCAGCACCCTGAGTACTGAGCACCCAGCACCCTGAGCACTGAGGACCCAGCACCCTGAATACTGAGCACCCAGCACCCTGAGCACTGAGCACCCAGCACCCTGAGTACTGAGCACGAGGCACCCTGAGCACTGAGCACCCAGCACCCTAAGTACTGAGCATCCAGCACCCCGAGCACTGAGCACCCAGCACCCTGAGTACTGAGCACTGAGCACCCAGCACCCCGAGCACTGAGCACCGAGCACCCTGAGTACTGAGCACTGAGCACCCAGCACCCCGAGCACTGAGCACTCAGCACCCTGTGTACTGAGCACTGAGCACCCAGCACCCCGAGCACTGAGCACCGAGCACCCTGAGTACTGAGCACCCAGCAAACCGAGTACTGAGCACCCAGCACCCTGAGTACTGAGCACCCAGCACCCCGAGCACTGAGCACCGAGCACCCCGAGCACTGAGCACCCAGCACCCCGAGCACTGAGCACCCAGCACCCTGAGTACTGAGCACCCAGCACCGCGAGCACTGAGCACCCAGCACCCTGAGTCCTGAGCACCGAGCACCCTGAGTACTGAGCACCCAGCACCCTGAGCACTGAGCACCCAGCACCCTGAGCACTGAGCACCCAGCACCCTGAGCACTGAGCACCCAGCACCCTGAGTACTGAGCACCCAATGTACTGAGCACTGAGCACCCTGAGCACTGAGCACCCAGCACCCTGAGTATTGAGCACCCAGCACCCTGAGTACTGAGCACCCAATGTACTGAGCACCGAGCACCCTGAGCACTGAGCACCCAGCACCCTGAGTACTGAGCACCCAGCACCCTGAGTACTGAGCAATGAGCACCCTGCGTACTGAGCACCCAGCACCCTGAGTACTGAGCACCCAGCAACATGAGCACTGAGCACCCAGCACCCTGAGCACTGAGCACCCAGCACCCTGAGCACTGAGCACCCAGCACCCTGAGCACTGAGCACCCAGCACCCCGAGCACTGAGCACCCAGCAGCCTGAGCACTGAGAACCCTGAGTACTGAGCACTGAGCACCCTGAGTACTGAGCACTGAGCACCCTGAGTATTGAGCACCCAGCACCCTGTGTCCTGTGCACCCAGGACCCGGAGCAATGAGCACCCTGAGTACTGAGCACCCAGCACCCTGAGCACTGAGCACCGAGCACCCCGAGCACTGAGCACCCAGCACCCGGAGTACTGAGCACCTAGCACCCTGAGTACTAAGCACCGAGCACCCTGAGTACTGAGCACCCAGTACCCTGAGCACTGAACACACAGCACGCTGAATACTGAGCTCCCCGAGCACTGAGCACCCAGCACCCTGAGCACTGAGGACCCAGCACCCTGAGTACTGAGCACCCAGCACCCTGAGCACTGAGCACCTAGCACCCTGAGTATTGAGCACCCAGCACCCTGAGCACTGAGCACCCAGCACCCTGAGTACTGAGCATCCAGCACCCTGAGCACTGAGCAGCCAGCACCCTGAGTACTGAGCACTGAGCACCCAGCACCCAGAGCACTGAGCACTCAGCACCCTGTGTACTGAGCACTGAGCACCCAGCACCCTGAGCACTGAGCACCCTGAGTACTGAGCACCCAGCACCCTGAGCACTGAGCACCCAGCACCCCGAGCACTGAGCACCCAGCACCCTGAGCACTGAGCACTGAGCACCCTGAGTACTGAGCACTGAGCACCCTGAGCACTGAGCACCGAGCACCTTGAGTACTGAGCACTGAGCACCCTGAGCACTGAGCACCCAGCACCCTGAGTACTGAGCACCCAGCACCCTGAGCACTGAGCACCCAGCACGCTGAGTACTGAGCACTGAGCACCGTGAGTACTGAGTACCGAGCACCCTGAGTACTGAGCACCCAGCACCCTGAGCACTGAGCACCCAGCACAACGAGTACTGAGCACCCAGCACCCTGATTACTGAGCACCAAGAACCCCGAGCACTGAGCACCGAGCACCCCGAGCACTGAGCACCCAGCACCCCGAGCACTGAGCACCCAGCACCCTGAGTACTAAGCACCCAGCACCCTGAGTACTGAGCACCCAGCACCCCGAGCACTGAGCACCCAGCACCCTGGGTACTGAGCACTCAGCACCCTGAGCACTGAGCACCCAGCACCCTGAGTACTGAGCACCCAGCACCCTGAGTACTGAACACCCAGCACCCCGCGCACTGAGCACCCAGCATCCTGAGCACTGAGCAACGAGCACCCTGAGTACTGAGCACCCAGCACCCTGAGTACTGAGCACCCAGCACCCTGAGCACTGAGCACCCAGCACCCTGAGCACTGAGCACCCAGCACCCTGAGTACTGAGCACCCAGCACCGTGAGTACTGAACACCCAGCACCCTGAGCACTGAGCACTGAGCACCCAGCACCCTGAGCACTAAGCACTGAGCACCCAGCACCCTGAGCACTGAGCACCCAGCACCCCGAGCACTGAGCACCCAGCACCCTGAGTACTGAGCACCCAGCACCCGAGTACTGAGCACCCAGCACAATGAGTACTGAGCACCCAGCACCCGAGTACTGAGCACCCAGCACAATGAGTACTGAGCACCCAGCTCCCCGAGCACTGAGCACCCAGCACCCTGATTACTGAGCACCCAGCACCCCGAGCACTGAGCACCCAGCACCCTGAGCACTGAGCACCCAGCACCCCGAGCACTGAGCACCAAGCACCCTGAGTACTGAGCACTGAGCACCCAGCACCCCGAGCACTGAGCACTCAGCACCCTGAGTACTCAGCACTGAGCACCCAGCACCCCGAGCACTGAGCACCCAGCACCCTGAGCACTGAGCACCCAGCACCCGAGTACTGAGCACCCAGCACAATGAGTACTGAGCACCCAGCTCCCTGAGTACTGAGCACCCAGCACCCCGAGTACTGAGCACCCAGCACCCTGAGTACTGAGCACTCAGCACCCTGAGCACTGAGGACCCAGCACCCTGAGTACTGAGCACCGAGCACCCTGAGTACTGAGCACCCAGCACCCTGAGTACTGAGCACCCAGCACACTGAGTACTGAGCACCCAGCACCCTGAGCACTGATCACCCAGCACCCTGAGTACTGAGCACCGAGCACCCAGCACCCCGAGCACTGAACACTCAGCACCCTGTGTACTGAGCACTGAGCACCCAGCACCCCGAGCACTGAGCACCGAGCACCCTGAGTACTGAGCACCCAGCACACCGAGTACTGAGCACCCAGCACCCTGAGTACTGAGCACCCAGCACCCCGTGCACAGAGCACCGAGCACACCGAGCACTGAGCACCCAGCACCCCGAGCACTGAGCACCCAGCACCCTGAGTACTGAGCACCCAGCACCCCGAGCACTGAGCACCCAGCACCCTGAGTACTGAGCACCGAGCACCCTGAGTACTGAGCACCCAGCACCCTGAGCACTGAGCACCCAGCACCCTGAGCACTGAGCACCCAGCACCCTGAGCACTGAGCACACAGCACCCTGAGTACTGAGCACCCAATGTACTGAGCACTGAGCACCCTGAGCACTGAGCACCCAGCACCCTGAGTAATGAGCACCCAGCACCCTGAGTACTGAGCACCCAATGTACTGAGCACCGAGCACACTGAGCACTGAGCACCCAGCACCCTGAGTACTGAGCACCCAGCACCCTGAGCACTGAGCACCCTGAGTACTGAGCACTGAGCACCCTGAGTACTGAGCAATGAGCACCCTGAGCACTGAGCACCCAGCACCCTGAGCACTGAGCACCCAGCACCCTGAGCACTGAGCACCCAGCACCCCGAGCACTGAGCACCCAGCACCCTGAGCACTGAGAACCCTGAGTACTGAGCACTGAGCACCCTGAGTACTGAGCACTGAGCACTCTGAGTATTGAGCACCCAGCACCCTGAGTACTGAGCACCCAGGACCCGGAGCAATGAGCACCCTGAGTACTGAGCACCCAGCACCTTGAGCACTGAGCACCGAGCACCCCGAGCACTGAGCACCCAGCACCCGGAGTACTGAGCACCCAGCACCCTGAGTACTAAGCACCGAGCACCCTGAGTACTGAGCACCCAGTACCCTGAGCACTGAACACACAGCACCCTGAGTACTGAGCTCCCCGAGCACTGAGCACCCAGCACCCTGAGCACTGAGGACCCAGCACCCTGAGTACTGAGCACCCAGCACCCTGAGCACTGAGCACCCAGCACCCTGAGTACTGAGCACCCAGCACCCTGAGCACTGAGCACCCAGCACCCTGAGTACTGAGCATCCAGCACCCTGAGCACTGAGCAGCCAGCACCCTGAGTACTGAGCACTGAGCACCCAGCACCCAGAGCACTGAGCACTCAGCACCCTGTGTACTGAGCACTGAGCACCCAGCACCCTGAGCACTGAGCACCCTGAGTACTGAGCACCCAGCACCCTGAGCACTGAGCACCCAGCACCCCGAGCCCTGAGCACCCAGCACCCTGAGCACTGAGCACTGAGCACCCTGAGTACTGAGCACTGAGCACCCTGAGCACTGAGCACCGAGCACCCTGAGTACTGAGCACTGAGCACCCTGAGCACTGAGCACCCAGCACCCTGAGTACTGAGCACCCAGCACCCTGAGCACTGAGCACCCAGCACGCTGAGTACTGAGCACTGAGCACCGTGAGTACTGAGTACCGAGCACCCTGAGTACTGAGCACCCAGCACCCTGAGCACTGAGCACCCAGCACAACGAGTACTGAGCACCCAGCACCCTGATTACTGAGCACCAAGCACCCCGAGCACTGAGCACCGAGCACCCCGAGCACTGAGCACCCAGCACCCCGAGCACTGAGCACCCAGCACCCTGAGTACTAAGCACCCAGCACCCTGAGTACTGAGCACCCAGCACCCCGAGCACTGAGCACCCAGCACCCTGAGTACTGAGCACTCAGCACCCTGAGCACTGAGCACCCAGCACCCTGAGTACTGAGCACCCAGCACCCTGAGTACTGAACACCCAGCACCCCGCGCACTGAGCACCCAGCATCCTGAGCACTGAGCAACGAGCACCCTGAGTACTGAGCACCCAGCACCCTGAGTACTGAGCACCCAGCACCCTGAGCACTGAGCACCCAGCACCCTGAGCACTGAGCACCCAGCACCCTGAGTACTGAGCACCCAGCACCGTGAGTACTGAACACCCAGCAACCTGAGCACTGAGCACTGAGCACCCAGCACCCTGAGCACTAAGCACTGAGCACCCAGCACCCTGAGCACTGAGCACCCAGCACCCCGAGCACTGAGCACCCAGCACCCTGAGCACCCAGCACCCTGAGCACTGAGCACCCTGAGCACTGAGCACTGAGCACCCAGCACCCTGAGTACTGAGCACCCAACACTCTGAGCACTGAGCACCCAGCACGCTGAGTACTGAACCCTGAGCACCCAGCACCCTGAGTACTGAGCACCCAGCACCCCGAGCACTGAGCACCCAGCAACCTGTGTACTGAGCATCGAGCACCCCGAGCACTGAGCAACCAGCACCCTGAGTACTGAGCACCCAGCACCCTGAGCACTGAGCACCCAGCACCCTGAGCACTGAGCACCCAGCACCCAGAGCACTGAGCACTGAGCACCCTGAGTACTGAGCACTGAGCACCCTGAGCACTGAGCACTGAGCACCCTGAGTACTGAGCACTGAGCACTGAGCACCCTGAGCACTGAGCACCCAGCACCCCGAGCACTGAGCACCCAGCACCCCGAGCACTGAGCACCCAGCACCCCGAGCACTGAGCACCCAGCACCCCGAGCACTGAGCACCCAGCACCCCGAGCACTGAGCACCCAGCACCCCGAGCACTGAGCACTCAGCACCCCGAGCACCGAGCACCCTGAGTACTAAGCACCGAGCACCCTGAGCACTGAGCATCCAGCACCCTGAGCACTGAGCACCCAGCACCCTGAGTACTGAGCACCCAGCACCCCGAGCACTGAGCACCCAGGACCCTGAGTACTGAGCACCCAGCACCCTGATCACTGAGCATCGAGCACCCTGATCACTGAGCACCCAGCAACCTGAGGACTGAGCACCCAGCACCCCGAGCACTGAGCTCCCAGCACCCTGAGCACTGAGCACCCTGAGTACTGAGCACTGAGCACCCTGAGTACTGAGCACTGAGCACCCTGAGTACTGAGCACCCAGCACCCTGAGTACTGAGCCCCAGCACCCTGAGAACTGAGCACCGAGCACCCTGAGCACTGAGCACCCAGCACCCTGAGCACTGAGCACCCAGCACCCCGAGCAGTGAGCACCCAGCACCCTGAGCCCTGAGCACCCTGAGTACTGAGCACTGAGCACCCTGAGTACTGAGCACCCAGCACCCTGAGTACTGAGCACCCAGCACCCTGAGTACTGAGCACCCAGCACCCTGAGCAATGAGCACCCTGAGTACTGAGCACCCAGCACCCTGAGCAATGAGCACACAGCACACTGAGTACTGAGCAACCAGCACCCTGAGCACTGAGCACCCAGCACCCTGAGTACTGAGCATCCAGCACCCTGAGCACTGAGCACCCAGCTCCCTGAGTACTGAGCACTGAGCACCCAGCACCCCGAGCACTGAGCACCCAGCACCCTGTGTACTGAGCACTGAGTACCCAGCACACCGAGCACTGAGCACCCAGCACCCTGAGCACTGAGCACCCTGAGTACTGAGCACTGAGCACCCAGCACCCCGAGCACTGAGCACCGAGCTCCCTGAGTACTGAGCACCCAGCACACCGAGTACTGAGCACCCAGCACCCTGAGTACTGAGCACCCAGCACCCCGAGAACTGAGCACCGAGCACCACGAGCACTGAGCACCCAGCACCCCGAGCACTGAGCACCCAGCACCCTGAGTACTGAGCACCGAGCACCCTGAGTACTGAGCACCCAGCACCCTGAGCACTGAGCACCCAGCACCCTGAGCACTGAGCACCCAGCACCCTGAGCACTGAGCACCCAGCACCCTGAGCACTGAGCACCCAGCACGCTGAGTACTGAGCACTGAGAACCGTGAGTACTGAGTACCGAGCACCCTGAGTACTGAGCACCCAGCACCCTGAGCACTGAGCACCCAGCACAACGAGTACTGAGCACCCAGCACCCTGAGTACTGAGCACCAAGCACCCCGAGCACTGAGCACCGAGCACCCCGAGCACTGAGCACCCAGCACCCCGAGCACTGAGCACCCAGCACCCTGAGTACTAAGCACCCAGCACCCTGAGTACTGAGCACCGAGCACCCCGAGCACTGAGCACCCAGCACCCCGAGAACTGAGCACCCAGCACCCTGAGCACTGAGCACCCAGCACCCCGAGTACTGAGCACCCAGCACCCTGAGTACTGAGCACTCAGCACCCTGAGCACTGAGCACCCAGCACCCTGAGTACTGAGCAACCAGCACCCTGAGTACTGAACACCAAGCACCCTGAGTACTGAGCACCCAGCACCCCGAGTACTGAGCACTGAGCACTATGAGTACTGAGCACCCAGCACCCTGCGAACTGAGCACCCAGTACCCTGAGCACTGAACACACAGAACCCTGAGTACTGAGCACCCCGAGCACTGAGCACCCAGCACCCTGAGCACTGAGGACCCAGCACCCTGAGTACTGAGCACCCAGCACCCTGAGCACTGAGCACCCAGCACCCTGAGTACTGAGCACGAGGCACCCTGAGCACTGAGCACCCAGCACCCTAAGTACTGAGCATCCAGCACCCCGAGCACTGAGCACCCAGCACCCTGAGTACTGAGCACTGAGCACCCAGCACCCCGAGCACTGAGCACCGAGCACCCTGAGTACTGAGCACTGAGCACCCAGCACCCCGAGCACTGAGCACTCAGCACCCTGTGTACTGAGCACTGAGCACCCAGCACCCCGAGCACTGAGCACCGAGCACCCTGAGTACTGAGCACCCAGCACACCGAGTACTGAGCACCCAGCACCCTGAGTACTGAGCACCCAGCACCCCGAGCACTGAGCACCGAGCACCCCGAGCACTGAGCACCCAGCACCCCGAGCACTGAGCACCCAGCACCCTGAGTACTGAGCACCCAGCACCGCGAGCACTGAGCACCCAGCACCCTGAGTCCTGAGCACCGAGCACCCTGAGTACTGAGCACCCAGCACCCTGAGCACTGAGCACCCAGCACCCTGAGCACTGAGCACCCAGCACCCTGAGCACTGAGCACCCAGCACCCTGAGTACTGAGCACCCAATGTACTGAGCACTGAGCACCCTGAGCACTGAGCACCCAGCACCCTGAGTATTGAGCACCCAGCACCCTGAGTACTGAGCACCCAATGTACTGAGCACCGAGCACCCTGAGCACTGAGCACCCAGCACCCTGAGTACTGAGCAGCCAGCACCCTGAGTACTGAGCAATGAGCACCCTGAGTACTGAGCACCCAGCACCCTGAGTACTGAGCACCCAGCAACATGAGCACTGAGCACAAAGCACCCTGAGCACTGAGCACCCAGCACCCTGAGCACTGAGCACCCAGCACCCTGAGCACTGAGCACCCAGCACCCCGAGCACTGAGCACCCAGCAGCCTGAGCACTGAGAACCCTGAGTACTGAGAACTGAGCACCCTGAGTACTGAGCACTGAGCACCCTGAGTATTGAGCACCCAGCACCCTGTGTACTGTGCACCCAGGACCCGGAGCAATGAGCACCCTGAGTACTGAGCACCCAGCACCCTGAGCACTGAGCACCGAGCACCCCGAGCACTGAGCACCCAGCACCCGGAGTACTGAGCACCTAGCACCCTGAGTACTAAGCACCGAGCACCCTGAGTACTGAGCACCCAGTACCTTGAGCACTGAACACACAGCACCCTGAGTACTGAGCTCCCCGAGCACTGAGCACCCAGCACCCTGAGCACTGAGGACCCAGCACCCTGAGTACTGAGCACCCAGCACCCTGAGCACTGAGCACCTAGCACCCTGAGTACTGAGCACCCAGCACCCTGAGCACTGAGCACCCAGCACCCTGAGTACTGAGCATCCAGCACCCTGAGCACTGAGCAGCCAGCACCCTGAGTACTGAGCACTGAGCACCCAGCACCCAGAGCACTGAGCACTCAGCACCCTGTGTACTGAGCACTGAGCACCCAGCACCCTGAGCACTGAGCACCCTGAGTACTGAGCACCCAGCACCCTGAGCACTGAGCACCCAGCACCCCGAGCACTGAGCACCCAGCACCCTGAGCACTGAGCACTGAGCACCCTGAGTACTGAGCACTGAGCACCCTGAGCACTGAGCACCGAGCACCTTGAGTACTGAGCACTGAGCACCCTGAGCACTGAGCACCCAGCACCCTGAGTACTGAGCACCCAGCACCCTGAGCACTGAGCACCCAGCACGCTGAGTACTGAGCACTGAGCACCGTGAGTACTGAGTACCGAGCACCCTGAGTACTGAGCACCCAGCACCCTGAGCACTGAGCACCCAGCACAACGAGTACTGAGCACCCAGCACCCTGATTACTGAGCACCAAGAACCCCGAGCACTGAGCACCGAGCACCCCGAGCACTGAGCACCCAGCACCCCGAGCACTGAGCACCCAGCACCCTGAGTACTAAGCACCCAGCACCCTGAGTACTGAGCACCCAGCACCCCGAGCACTGAGCACCCAGCACCCTGAGTACTGAGCACTCAGCACCCTGAGCACTGAGCACCCAGCACCCTGAGTACTGAGCACCCAGCACCCTGAGTACTGAACACCCAGCACCCCGCGCACTGAGCACCCAGCATCCTGAGCACTGAGCAACGAGCACCCTGAGTACTGAGCACCCAGCACCCTGAGTACTGAGCACCCAGCACCCTGAGCACTGAGCACCCAGCACCCTGAGCACTGAGCACCCAGCACCCTGAGTACTGAGCACCCAGCACCGTGAGTACTGAACACCCAGCACCCTGAGCACTGAGCACTGAGCACCCAGCACCCTGAGCACTAAGCACTGAGCACCCAGCACCCTGAGCACTGAGCACCCAGCACCCCGAGCACTGAGCACCCAGCACCCTGAGCACCCAGCACCCTGAGCACTGAGCACCCTGAGCACTGAGCACTGAGCACCCAGCACCCTGAGTACTGAGCACGCAACACTCTGAGCACTGAGCACCCAGCACGCTGAGTACTGAGCCCTGAGCACCCAGCACACTTAGTACTGAGCACCCAGCACCCCGAGCACTGAGCACCCAACAACCTGTGTACTGAGCATCGAGCACCCCGAGCACTGAGCAACCAGCACCCTGAGTACTGAGCACCCAGCACCCTGAGCACTGAGCACCCAGCACCCTGAGCACTGAGCACCCAGCACCCAGAGCGCTGAGCACTGAGCACCCTGAGTACTGAGCACTGAGCACCCTGAGCACTGAGCACTGAGCACCCTGAGTACTGAGCACTGAGCACCCTGAGCACTGAGCACCCAGCACCCCGAGCACTGAGCACCCAGCATCCCGAGCACTGAGCACCCAGCACCCCGAGCACTGAGCACCCAGCACCCCGAGCACTGAGCACCCAGCACCCCGAGCACTGAGCACCCAGCACCCCGAGCACCGAGCACACTGAGTACTAAGCACCGAGCACCCTGAGCACTGAGCATCCAGCACCCTGAGCACTGAGCACCCAGCACCCTGAGTACTGAGCACCCAGCACCCCGAGCACTGAGCACCCAGCACCCTGAGTACTGAGCACCCAGCACCCTGATCACTGAGCATCGAGCACCCTGATCACTGAGCACCCAGCAACCTGAGGACTGAGCACCCAGCACCCCGAGCACTGAGCTCCCAGCACCCTGAGCACTGAGAACCCTGAGTACTGAGCACTGAGCACCCTGAGTACTGAGCACTGAGCACCCTGAGTACTGAGCACCCAGCACCCTGAGTACTGAGCACCCAGCACCCTGAGAACTGAGCACCGAGCACCCTGAGCACTGAGCACCCAGCACCCTGAGCACTGAGCACCCAGCACCCCGAGCAGTGAGCACCCAGCACCCTGAGCCCTGAGCACCCGGAGTACTGAGCACTGAGCACCCTGAGTACTGAGCACCCAGCACCCTGAGTACTGAGCACCCAGCACCCTGAGTACTGAGCACCCAGCACCCTGAGCAATGAGCACCCTGAGTACTGAGCACCCAGCACCCTGAGCAATGAGCACCCAGCACCCTGAGTACTGAGCAACCAGCACCCTGAGCACTGAGCACCCAGCACCCTGAGTACTGAGCATCCAGCACCCTGAGCACTGAGCACCCAGCTCCCTGAGTACTGAGCACTGAGCACCCAGCACCCCGAGCACTGAGCACCCAGCACCCTGTGTACTGAGCACTGAGTACCCAGCACCCCGAGCACTGAGCACCCAGCACCCTGAGCACTGAGCACCCTGAGTACTGAGCACTGAGCACCCTGCACCCTGAGTACTGAGCACCCAGCACCCTGATCACTGAGCACCCTGAGTACTGAGCACCGAGCACCCTGACCACTGAGCACCCAGCACGCTGAGTACTGAGCACTGAGCACCCTGAGCACTGAGCACCCAGCACCCTGAGTACTGAGCACCGAGCACCCTGAGTACTGAGCACCCAGCACTCTGAGCACTGAGCACCCAGCACCCTGAGCACTGAGCACTGAGCACCCCGAGTACTGAGCACCCAGCACCCCGAGCACTGAGCACCCAGCACCCTGAGTACTGAGCACCCAGCACCCTGAGCACTGAGCACCCAGCACCCTGAGTCCTGAGCACCGAGCACCATGAGTACTGAGCACGCAGGACCCTGAGTACTGAGCACCCAGCACCCTGAGTACTGAGCACCCAGCATACTGAGCACCGAGGACGCAGCACCCTGAGTACTGAGCACCCAGCACCCTGAGCACTGAGCACCCAGCACCCTGAGTACTGAGCACTGAGCACCCCGAGTACTGAGCAACGAGCACCGCGAGCACTGAGCACCCAGCACACCGAGCACCGAGCACCCTGAGTACTGAGCACCCAGCACCCTGAGCACTGAGCACCCAGCACCCTGAGCACTGACCACCCAGCACCCTGAGCACTGAGCTCCCAGCACCCTGAGCACTGAGCACCCTGAGTACTGAGCACTGAGCACCCTGAGTACTGAGCACTGAGCACCCTGAGTACTGAGCACCCAGCACCCTGAGTACTGAGCCCCAGCACCCTGAGAACTGAGCACCGAGCACCCTGAGCACTGAGCACCCAGCACCCTGAGCACTGAGCACCCAGCACCACGAGCAGTGAGCACCCAGCACCCTGAGCCCTGAGCACACTGAGTACTGAGCACTGAGCACCCTGAGTACTGAGCACTGAGCACCCTGAGTACTGAGCACTGAGCACTGAGCACCCTGAGCACTGAGCACCCAGCACCCCGAGCACTGAGCACCCAGCACCCCGAGCACTGAGCACCCAGCACCCCGAGCACTGAGCACCCAGCACCCCGAGCACTGAGCACCCAGCACCCCGAGCACTGAGCACCCAGCACCCCGAGCACTGAGCACCCAGCACCCCGAGCACCGAGCACCCTGAGTACTAAGCACCGAGCACCCTGAGCACTGAGCATCCAGCACCCTGAGCACTGAGCACCCAGCACCCTGAGTACTGAGCACCCAGCACCCCGAGCACTGAGCACCCAGGACCCTGAGTACTGAGCACCCAGCACCCTGATCACTGAGCATCGAGCACCCTGATCACTGAGAACCCAGCAACCTGAGGACTGAGCACCCAGCACCCCGAGCACTGAGCTCCCAGCACCCTGAGCACTGAGCACCCTGAGTACTGAGCACTGAGCACCCTGAGTACTGAGCACTGAGCACCCTGAGTACTGAGCACCCAGCAACCTGAGTACTGAGCCCCAGCACCCTGAGAACAGAGCACCGAGCACCCTGAGCACTGAGCACCCAGCACCCTGAGCACTGAGCACCCAGCACCACGAGCAGTGAGCACCCAGCACCCTGAGCCCTGAGCACCCTGAGTACTGAGCACTGAGCACCCTGAGTACTGAGCACCCAGCACCCTGAGTACTGAGCACCCAGCACCCTGAGTACTGAGCACCCAGCACCCTGAGCAATGAGCACCCTGAGTACTGAGCACCCAGCACCCTAAGCAATGAGCACCCAGCACCCTGAGTACTGAGCAACCAGCACCCTGAGCACTGAGCACCCAGCACCCTGAGTACTGAGCATCCAGCACCCTGAGCACTGAACACCCAGCTCCCTGAGTACTGAGCACTGAGCACCCAGCACCCCGAGCAGTGAGCACCCAGCACCCTGTGTACTGAGCACTGAGCACCGAGCACCCTGAGTACTGAGCACCCAGCACACCGAGTACTGAGCACCCAGCACCCTGAGTACTGAGCACCCAGCACCCCGAGAACTGAGCACCGAGCACCACGAGCACTGAGCACCCAGCACCCCGAGCACTGAGCACCCAGCACCCTGAGTACTGAGCACCGAGCACCCTGAGTACTGAGCACCCAGCACCCTGAGCACTGAGCACCCAGCACCCTGAGCACTGAGCACCCAGCACCCTGAGCACTGAGCACCCAGCACCCTGAGTACTGAGCACCCAATGTACTGAGCACTGAGCACCCTGAGCACTGAGCACCCAGCACCCTGAGTAATGAGCACCCAGCACCCTGAGTACTGAGCACCCTGAGTACTGAGCACTGAGCACCCTGAGCACTGAGCACCGAGCACCCTGAGTACTGAGCACTGAGCACCCTGAGCACTGAGCACCCAGCACCCTGAGTACTGAGCACCCAGCACCCTGAGCACTGAGCACCCAGCACGCTGAGTACTGAGCACTGAGCACCATGAGTACTGAGTACCGAGCACCCTGAGTACTGAGCACCCAGCACCCTGAGCACTGAGCACCCAGCACAACGAGTACTGAGCACCCAGCACCCTGATTACTGAGCACCAAGCACCCCGAGCACTGAGCACCGAGCACCCCGAGCACTGAGCACCCAGCACCCCGAGCACTGAGCACCCAGCACCCTGAGTACTAAGCACCCAGCACCCTGAGTACTGAGCACCCAGCACCCCGAGCACTGAGCACACAGCACCCTGAGTACTGAGCACTCAGCACCCTGAGCACTGAGCACCCAGCACCCTGAGTACTGAGCACCCAGCACCCTGAGTACTGAACACCCAGCACCCCGCGCACTGAGCACCCAGCATCCTGAGCACTGAGCAACGAGCACCCTGAGTACTGAGCACCCAGCACCCTGAGTACTGAGCACCCAGCACCCTGAGCACTGAGCACCCAGCACCCTGAGCACTGAGCACCCAGCACCCTGAGTACTGAGCACCCAGCACCGTGAGTACTGAACACCCAGCAACCTGAGCACTGAGCACTGAGCACCCAGCACCCTGAGCACTAAGCACTGAGCACCCAGCACCCTGAGCACTGAGCACCCAGCACCCCGAGCACTGAGCACCCAGCACCCTGAGCACCCAGCACCCTGAGCACTGAGCACCCTGAGCACTGAGCACTGAGCACCCAGCACCCTGAGTACTGAGCACCCAACACTCTGAGCACTGAGCACCCAGCACGCTGAGTACTGAGCCCTGAGCACCCAGCACACTGAGTACTGAGCACCCAGCACCCCGAGCACTGAGCACCCAGCAACCTGTGTACTGAGCATCGAGCACCCCGAGCACTGAGCAACCAGCACCCTGAGTACTGAGCACCCAGCACCCTGAGCACTGAGCACCCAGCACCCTGAGCACTGAGCACCCAGCACCCAGAGCACTGAGCACTGAGCACCCTGAGTACTGAGCACTGAGCACCCTGAGCACTGAGCACTGAGCACCCTGAGTACTGAGCACTGAGCACTGAGCACCCTGAGCACTGAGCACCCAGCACCCCGAGCACTGAGCACCCAGCACCCCGAGCACTGAGCACCCAGCACCCCGAGCACTGAGCACCCAGCACCCCGAGCACTGAGCACCCAGCACCCCGAGCACTGAGCACCCAGCACCCCGAGCACTGAGCACCCAGCACCCCGAGCACCGAGCACCCTGAGTACTAAGCACCGAGCACCCTGAGCACTGAGCATCCAGCACCCTGAGCACTGAGCACCCAGCACCCTGAGTACTGAGCACCCAGCACCCCGAGCACTGAGCACCCAGGACCCTGAGTACTGAGCACCCAGCACCCTGATCACTGAGCATCGAGCACCCTGATCACTGAGCACCCAGCAACCTGAGGACTGAGCACCCAGCACCCCGAGCACTGAGCTCCCAGCACCCTGAGCACTGAGCACCCTGAGTACTGAGCACTGAGCACCCTGAGTACTGAGCACTGAGCACCCTGAGTACTGAGCACCCAGCACCCTGAGTACTGAGCCCCAGCACCCTGAGAACTGAGCACCGAGCACCCTGAGCACTGAGCACCCAGCACCCTGAGCACTGAGCACCCAGCACCCCGAGCAGTGAGCACCCAGCACCCTGAGCCCTGAGCACCCTGAGTACTGAGCACTGAGCACCCTGAGTACTGAGCACCCAGCACCCTGAGTACTGAGCACCCAGCACCCTGAGTACTGAGCACCCAGCACCCTGAGCAATGAGCACCCTGAGTACTGAGCACCCAGCACCCTGAGCAATGAGCACCCAGCACACTGAGT
Source organism: Microtus oregoni (assembly GCF_018167655.1). Taxonomy (NCBI): domain Eukaryota; kingdom Metazoa; phylum Chordata; class Mammalia; order Rodentia; family Cricetidae; genus Microtus; species Microtus oregoni. The sequence continues at coordinate 230,075 of NW_024543312.1, forward strand.
ACTGAGCAACCAGCACCCTGAGCACTGAGCACCCAGCACCCTGAGTACTGAGCATCCAGCACCCTGAGCACTGAGCACCCAGCTCCCTGAGTACTGAGCACTGAGCACCCAGCACCCCGAGCACTGAGCACCCAGCACCCTGTGTACTGAGCACTGAGTACCCAGCACACCGAGCACTGAGCACCCAGCACCCTGAGCACTGAGCACCCTGAGTACTGAGCACTGAGCACCCAGCACCCCGAGCACTGAGCACCGAGCACCCTGAGTACTGAGCACCCAGCACACCGAGTACTGAGCACCCAGCACCCTGAGTACTGAGCACCCAGCACCCCGAGAACTGAGCACCGAGCACCACGAGCACTGAGCACCCAGCACCCCGAGCACTGAGCACCCAGCACCCTGAGTACTGAGCACCGAGCACCCTGAGTACTGAGCACCCAGCACCCTGAGCACTGAGCACCCAGCACCCTGAGCACTGAGCACCCAGCACCCTGAGCACTGAGCACCCAGCACCCTGAGTACTGAGCACCCAATGTACTGAGCACTGAGCACCCTGAGCACTGAGCACCCAGCACCCTGAGTACTGAGCACCCAGCACCCTGAGTACTGAGCACCCAATGTACTGAGCACCGAGCACCCTGAGCACTGAGCACCCAGCACCCTGAGTACTGAGCACCCAGCACCCTGAGCACTGAGCACCCTGAGTACTGAGCACTGAGCACCCTGAGTACTGAGCAATGAGCACCCTGAGTACTGAGCACCCAGCACCCTGAGTACTGAGCACCCAGCAACCTGAGCACTGAGCACCCAGCACCCTGAGCACTGAGCACCGAGCACACTGAGCACTGAGCACCCAGCACCCTGAGCACTGAGCACCCAGCACCCCGAGCACTGAGCACCCAGCACCCTGAGCACTGAGAACCCTGAGTACTGAGCACTGAGCACCCTGAGAACTGAGCACTGAGCACCCTGAGTATTGAGCACCCAGCACCCTGAGTACTGAGCACCCAGGACCCGGAGCAATGAGCACCCTGAGTACTGAGCACCCAGCACCCTGAGCACTGAGCACCGAGCACCCCGAGCACTGAGCACCCAGCACCCGGAGTACTGAGCACCCAGCACCCTGAGTACTAAGCACCGAGCACCCTGAGTACTGAGCACCCAGTACCCTGAGCACTGAACACACAGCACCCTGAGTACTGAGCTCCCCGAGCACTGAGCACCCAGCACCCTGAGCACTGAGGACCCAGCACCCTGAGTACTGAGCACCCAGCACCCTGAGCACTGAGCACCCAGCACCCTCAGTACTGAGCACCCAGCAACCTGAGCACTGAGCACCCAGCACCCTGAGTACTGAGCATCCAGCACCCTGAGCACTGAGCAGCCAGCACCCTGAGTACTGAGCACTGAGCACCCAGCACCCAGAGCACTGAGCACTCAGCACCCTGTGTACTGAGCACTGAGCACCCAGCACCCTGAGCACTGAGCACCCTGAGTACTGAGCACCCAGCACCCTGAGCACTGAGCACCCAGCACCCCGAGCACTGAGCACCCAGCACCCTGAGCACTGAGCACTGAGCACCCTGAGTACTGAGCACTGAGCACCCTGAGCACTGAGCACCGAGCACCCTGAGTACTGAGCACTGAGCACCCAGCACCCCGAGCAGTGAGCACCCAGCACCCTGTGTACTGAGCACTGAGCACCGAGCACCCTGAGTACTGAGCACCCAGCACACCGAGTACTGAGCACCCAGCACCCTGAGTACTGAGCACCCAGCACCCCGAGAACTGAGCACCGAGCACCACGAGCACTGAGCACCCAGCACCCCGAGCACTGAGCACCTAGCACCCTGAGTACTGAGCACCGAGCACCCTGAGTACTGAGCACCCAGCACCCTGAGCACTGAGCACCCAGCACCCTGAGCACTGAGCACCCAGCACCCTGAGCACTGAGCACCCAGCACCCTGAGTACTGAGCACCCAATGTACTGAGCACTGAGCACCCTGAGCACTGAGCACCCAGCACCCTGAGTAATGAGCACCCAGCACCCTGAGTACTGAGCACCCTGAGTACTGAGCACTGAGCACCCTGAGCACTGAGCACCGAGCACCCTGAGTACTGAGCACTGAGCACCCTGAGCACTGAGCACCCAGCACCCTGAGTACTGAGCACCCAGCACCCTGAGCACTGAGCACCCAGCACGCTGAGTACTGAGCACTGAGCACCATGAGTACTGAGTACCGAGCACCCTGAGTACTGAGCACCCAGCACCCTGAGCACTGAGCACCCAGCACAACGAGTACTGAGCACCCAGCACCCTGATTACTGAGCACCAAGCACCCCGAGCACTGAGCACCGAGCACCCCGAGCACTGAGCACCCAGCACCCCGCGCACTGAGCACCCAGCACCCTGAGTACTAAGCACCCAGCACCCTGAGTACTGAGCACCCAGCACCCCGAGCACTGAGCACACAGCACCCTGAGTACTGAGCACTCAGCACCCTGAGCACTGAGCACCCAGCACCCTGAGTACTGAGCACCCAGCACCCTGAGTACTGAACACCCAGCACCCCGCGCACTGAGCACCCAGCATCCTGAGCACTGAGCAACGAGCACCCTGAGTACTGAGCACCCAGCACCCTGAGTACTGAGCACCCAGCACCCTGAGCACTGAGCACCCAGCACCCTGAGCACTGAGCACCCAGCACCCTGAGTACTGAGCACCCAGCACCGTGAGTACTGAACACCCAGCAACCTGAGCACTGAGCACTGAGCACCCAGCACCCTGAGCACTAAGCACTGAGCACCCAGCACCCTGAGCACTGAGCACCCAGCACCCCGAGCACTGAGCACCCAGCACCCTGAGCACCCAGCACCCTGAGCACTGAGCACCCTGAGCACTGAGCACTGAGCACCCAGCACCCTGAGTACTGAGCACCCAACACTCTGAGCACTGAGCACCCAGCACGCTGAGTACTGAGCCCTGAGCACCCAGCACCCTGAGTACTGAGTACCCAGCACACCGAGCACTGAGCACCCAGCACCCTGAGCACTGAGCACCCTGAGTACTGAGCACTGAGCACCCAGCACCCCGAGCACTGAGCACCGAGCACCCTGAGTACTGAGCACCCAGCACACCGAGTACTGAGCACCCAGCACCCTGAGTACTGAGCACCCAGCACCCCGAGAACTGAGCACCGAGCACCACGAGCACTGAGCACCCAGCACCCCGAGCAGTGAGCACCCAGCACCCTGAGTACTGAGCACCGAGCACCCTGAGTACTGAGCACCCAGCACCCTGAGCACTGAGCACCCAGCACCCTGAGCACTGAGCACCCAGCACCCTGAGCACTGAGCACCCAGCACCCTGAGTACTGAGCACCCAATGTACTGAGCACTGAGCACCCTGAGCACTGAGCACCCAGCACCCTGAGTACTGAGCACCCAGCACCCTGAGTACTGAGCACCCAATGTACTGAGCACCGAGCACCCTGAGCACTGAGCACCCAGCACCCTGAGTACTGAGCACCCAGCACCCTGAGCACTGAGCACCCTGAGTACTGAGCACTGAGCACCCTGAGTACTGAGCAATGAGCACCCTGAGTACTGAGCACCCAGCACCCTGAGTACTGAGCACCCAGCAACCTGAGCACTGAGCACCCAGCACCCTGAGCACTGAGCACCGAGCACACTGAGCACTGAGCACCCAGCACCCTGAGCACTGAGCACCCAGCACCCCGAGCACTGAGCACCCAGCACCCTGAGCACTGAGAACCCTGAGTACTGAGCACTGAGCACCCTGAGAACTGAGCACTGAGCACCCTGAGTATTGAGCACCCAGCACCCTGAGTACTGAGCACCCAGGACCCGGAGCAATGAGCACCCTGAGTACTGAGCACCCAGCACCCTGAGCACTGAGCACCGAGCACCCCGAGCACTGAGCACCCAGCACCCGGAGTACTGAGCACCCAGCACCCTGAGTACTAAGCACCGAGCACCCTGAGTACTGAGCACCCAGTACCCTGAGCACTGAACACACAGCACCCTGAGTACTGAGCTCCCCGAGCACTGAGCACCCAGCACCCTGAGCACTGAGGACCCAGCACCCTGAGTACTGAGCACCCAGCACCCTGAGCACTGAGCACCCAGCACCCTCAGTACTGAGCACCCAGCAACCTGAGCACTGAGCACCCAGCACCCTGAGTACTGAGCATCCAGCACCCTGAGCACTGAGCAGCCAGCACCCTGAGTACTGAGCACTGAGCACCCAGCACCCAGAGCACTGAGCACTCAGCACCCTGTGTACTGAGCACTGAGCACCCAGCACCCTGAGCACTGAGCACCCTGAGTACTGAGCACCCAGCACCCTGAGCACTGAGCACCCAGCACCCCGAGCACTGAGCACCCAGCACCCTGAGCAATGAGCACTGAGCACCCTGAGTACTGAGCACTGAGCACCCTGAGCACTGAGCACCGAGCACCCTGAGTACTGAGCACTGAGCACCCTGAGCACTGAGCACCCAGCACCCTGAGTATTGAGCACCCAGCACCCTGAGCACTGAGCACCCAGCACGCTGAGTACTGAGCACTGAGCACCGTGAGTACTGAGTACCGAGCACCCTGAGTACTGAGCACCCAGCACCCTGAGCACTGAGCACCCAGCACAACGAGTACTGAGCACCCAGCACCCTGATTACTGAGCACCAAGCACCCCGAGCACTGAGCACCGAGCACCCCGAGCACTGAGCACCCAGCACCCCGAGCACTGAGCACCCAGCACCCTGAGAACTAAGCACCCAGCACCCTGAGTACTGAGCACCCAGCACCCCGAGCACTGAGCACCCAGCACCCTGAGTACTGAGCACTCAGCACCCTGAGCACTGAGCAGCCAGCACCCTGAGTACTGAGCACCCAGCACCCTGAGTACTGAACACCCAGCACCCCGCGCACTGAGCACCCAGCATCCTGAGCACTGAGCAACGAGCACCCTGAGTACTGAGCAGCCAGCACCCTGAGTACTGAGCACCCAGCACCCTGAGCACTGAGCACCCAGCACCCTGAGCACTGAGCACCCAGCACCCTGAGTACTGAGCACCCAGCACCGTGAGTACTGAACACCCAGCACCCTGAGCACTGAGCACTGAGCACCCAGCAAGCAGCCTGAGCATTAAGCACTGAGCACCCAGCACCCTGAGCACTGAGCACCCAGCACCCCGAGCACTGAGCACCCAGCACCCTGAGCACCCAGCACCCTGAGCACTGAGCACCCTGAGCACTGAGCACTGAGCACCCAGCACCCTGAGTACTGAGCACCCAACACTCTGAGCACTGAGCACCCAGCACGCTGAGTACTGAGCACTGAGCACCCTGAGCACTGAGCACTGAGCACCCTGAGTACTGAGCACTGAGCACTGAGCACCCTGAGCACTGAGCACCCAGCACCCCGAGCACTGAGCACCCAGCACCCCGAGCACTGAGCACCCAGCACCCCGAGCACTGAGCACCCAGCACCCCGAGCACTGAGCACCCAGCACCCCGAGCACTGAGCACCCAGCACCCCGAGCACCGAGCACCCTGAGTACTAAGCACCGAGCACCCTGAGCACTGAGCATCCAGCACCCTGAGCACTGAGCACCCAGCACCCTGAGTACTGAGCACCCAGCACCCCGAGCACTGAGCACCCAGGACCCTGAGTACTGAGCACCCAGCACCCTGATCACTGAGCATCGAGCACCCTGATCACTGAGCACCCAGCAACCTGAGGACTGAGCACCCAGCACCCCGAGCACTGAGCTCCCAGCACCCTGAGCACTGAGCACCCTGAGTTCTGAGCACTGAGCACCCTGAGTACTGAGCACTGAGCACCCTGAGTACTGAGCACAAAGCACCCTGAGTACTGAACCCCAGCACCCTGAGAACTGAGCACTGAGCACCCTGAGCACTGAGCACCCAGCACCCTGAGCACTGAGCACCCAGCACCCCGAGCAGTGAGCACCCAGCACCCTGAGCCCTGAGCACCCTGAGTACTGAGCACTGAGCACCCTGAGTACTGAGCACCCAGCAACCTGAGTACTGAGCACCCAGCACCCAGAGTACTGAGCACCCAGCACCCTGAGCAATGAGCACCCTGAGTACTGAGCACCCAGCACCCTGAGCAATGAGCACCCAGCACCCTGAGTACTGAGCAACCAGCACCCTGAGCACTGAGCACAAAGCACCCTGAGTACTGAGCATCCAGCACCCTGAGCACTGAGCACCCAGCTCCCTGAGTACTGAGCACTGAGCACCCAGCACCCCGAGCACTGAGCACCCAGCACCCTGTGTACTGAGCACTGAGTACCCAGCACACCGAGCACTGAGCACCCAGCACCCTGAGCACTGAGCACCCTGAGTACTGAGCACTGAGCACCCAGCACCCCGAGCACTGAGCACCGAGCACCCTGAGTACTGAGCACCCAGCACACCGAGTACTGCGCACCCAGCACCCTGAGTACTGAGCACCCAGCACCCCGAGCACTGAGCACCGAGCACCCCGAGCACTGAGCACCCAGCACCCCGAGCACTGAGCACCCAGCACCCTGAGAACTGAGCACCGAGCACCCTGAGTACTGAGCACCCAGCACCCTGAGCACTGAGCACCCAGCACCCTGAGCACTGAGCACCCAGCACCCTGAGCACTGAGCACCCAGCACCCTGAGTACTGAGCACCCAATGTACTGAGCACTGAGCACCCTGAGCACTGAGCACCCAGCACCCTGAGTACTGAGCACCCAGCACCCTGAGTACTGAGCACCGAGCACCCTGAGCACTGAGCACCCAGCACCCTGAGCACTGAGCACCCAGCACCCTGAGTACTGAGCCCCAGCACCCTGAGAACTGAGCACCGAGCACCCTGAGCACTGAGCACCCAGCACCCTGAGCACTGAGCACCCAGCACCCCGAGCAGTGAGCACCCAGCACCCTGAGCCCTGAGCACCCTGAGTACTGAGCACTGAGCACCCTGAGCACTGAGCACCCAGCACCCCGAGCACTGAGCACCCAGCACCCTGTGTACTGAGCACTGAGTACCCAGCACACCGAGCACTGAGCACCCAGCACCCTGAGCACTGAGCACCCTGAGTACTGAGCACTGAGCACCCAGCACCCCGAGCACTGAGCACCGAGCACCCTGAGTACTGAGCACCCAGCACACCGAGTACTGAGCACCCAGCACCCTGAGTACTGAGCACCCAGCACCCCGAGCACTGAGCACCGAGCACCCCGAGCACTGAGCACCCAGCACCCCGAGCACTGAGCACCCAGCACACTGAGAACTGAGCACCGAGCACCCTGAGTACTGAGCACCCAGCACCCTGAGCACTGAGCACCCAGCACCCTGAGCACTGAGCACCCAGCACCATGAGCACTGAGCACCCAGCACCCTGAGTACTGAGCACCCAATGTACTGAGCACTGAGCACCCTGAGCACTGAGCACCCAGCACCCTGAGTACTGAGCACCCAGCACCCTGAGTACTGAGCACCCAATGTACTGAGCACCGAGCACCCTGAGCACTGAGCACCCAGCACCCTGAGTACTGAGCACCCAGCACCCTGAGCACTGAGCACCCTGAGTACTGAGCACTGAGCACCCTGAGTACTGAGCAATGAGCACCCTGAGTACTGAGCACCCAGCACCCCGAGCACTGAGCACCGAGCACCCCGAGCACTGAGCACCCAGCACCCCGAGCACTGAGCACCCAGCACCCTGAGAACTGAGCACCGAGCACCCTGAGTACTGAGCACCCAGCACCCTGAGCACTGAGCACCCAGCAACCTGAGCACTGAGCACCCAGCACCCTGAGCACTGAGCACCCAGCACCCTGAGTACTGAGCACCCAATGTACTGAGCACTGAGCACCCTGAGCACTGAGCACCCAGCACCCTGAGTACTGAGCACCCAGCACCCTGAGTACTGAGCACCCAATGTACTGAGCACCGAGCACCCTGAGCACTGAGCACCCAGCACCCTGAGTACTGAGCACCCAGCACCCTGAGCACTGAGCACCCTGAGTACTGAGCACTGAGCACCCTGAGTACTGAGCAATGAGCACCCTGAGTACTGAGCACCCAGCACCCTGAGTACTGAGCACCCAGCAACCTGAGCACTGAGCACCCAGCACCCTGAGCACTGAGCACCGAGCACACTGAGCACTGAGCACCCAGCACCCTGAGCACTGAGCACCCAGCACCCTGAGTATTGAGCACCCAGCACCCTGAGTACTGAGCACCCAGGACCCGGAGCAATGAGCACCCTGAGTACTGAGCACCCAGCACCCTGAGCACTGAGCACCGAGCACCCCGAGCACTGAGCACCCAGCACCCGGAGTACTGAGCACCCAGCACCCTGAGTACTAAGCACCGAGCACCCTGAGTAATGAGCACCCAGTACCCTGAGCACTGAACACACAGCACCCTGAGTACTGAGCTCCCCGAGCACTGAGCACCCAGCACCCTGAGCACTGAGGACCCAGCACCCTGAGTACTGAGCACCCAGCACCCTGAGCACTGAGCACCAGGCACCCTCAGTACTGAGCACCCAGCACCCTGAGCACTGAGCACCCTGAGTACTGAGCACCCAGCACCCTAAGCACTGAGCACCCAGCACCCCGAGCACTGAGCACCCAGCACCCTTAGCACTGAGCACTGAGCACCCTGAGTACTGAGCACTGAGCACCCTGAGCACTGAGCACCGAGCACCCTGAGTACTGAGCACTGAGCACCCTGAGCACTGAGCACCCAGCACCCTGAGTACTGAGCACCCAGCACCCTGAGCACTGAGCACCCAGCACGCTGAGTACTGAGCACTGAGCACCGTGAGTACTGAGTACCGAGCACCCTGAGTACTGAGCACCCAGCACCCTGAGCACTGAGCACCCAGCACAACGAGTACTGAGCACCCAGCACCCTGATTACTGAGCACCAAGCACCCCGAGCACTGAGCACCGAGCACTCCGAGCACTGAGCACCCAGCACCCCGAGCACTGAGCACCCAGCACCCTGAGAACTAAGCACCCAGCACCCTGAGTACTGAGCACCCAGCACCCCGAGCACTGAGCACCCAGCACCCTGAGTACTGAGCACTCAGCACCCTGAGCACTGAGCACCCAGCACCCTGAGTACTGAGCACCCAGCACCCTGAGTACTGAACACCCAGCACCCCGCGCACTGAGCACCCAGCATCCTGAGCACTGAGCAACGAGCACCCTGTGTACTGAGCAGCCAGCACCCTGAGTACTGAGCACCCAGCACCCTGAGCACTGAGCACCCAGCACCCTGAGCACTGAGCACCCAGCACCCTGAGTACTGAGCACCCAGCACCGTGAGTACTGAACACCCAGCACCCTGAGCACTGAGCACTGAGCACCCAGCACCCTGAGCACTAAGCACTGAGCACCCAGCACCCTGAGCACTGAGCACCCAGCACCCCGAGCACTGAGCACCCAGCACCCTGAGCACCCAGCACCCTGAGCACTGAGCACCCTGAGCACTGAGCACTGAGCACCCAGCACCCTGAGTACTGAGCACCCAACACTCTGAGCACTGAGCACCCAGCACGCTGAGTACTGAGCCCTGAGCACCCAGCACCCTGAGTACTGAGCACCCAGCACCCCGAGCACTGAGCACCCAGCACCCTGAGCCCTGAGCACCCTGAGTACTGTGCACTGAGCACCCTGAGTACTGAGCACCCAGCACCCTGAGTACTGAGCACCCAGCACCCTGAGCCCTGAGCACCCTGAGTACTGAGCACTGAGCACCCTGAGTACTGAGCACCCAGCACCCTGAGTACTGAGCACCCAGCACCCTGAGTACTGAGCACCCAGCACCCTGAGCAATGAGCACCCTGAGTACTGAGCACCCAGCACCCTGAGCAATGAGCACCCAGCACCCTGAGTACTGAGCAACCAGCACCCTGAGCACTGAGCACCCAGCACCCTGAGTACTGAGCATCCAGCACCCTGAGCACTGAGCACCCAGCTCCCTGAGTACTGAGCACTGAGCACCCAGCACCCCGAGCACTGAGCACCCAGCACCCTGTGTACTGAGCACTGAGTACCCAGCACCGCGAGCACTGAGCACCCAGCACCCTGAGCACTGAGCACCCTGAGTACTGAGCACTGAGCACCCTGCACCCTGAGTACTGAGCACCCAGCACCCTGAGCACTGAGCACCCTGAGTACTGAGCACCGAGCACCCTGACCACTGAGCACCCAGCACGCTGAGTACTGAGCACTGTGCAACCTGAGCACCGAGCACCCAGCACCCTGAGTACTGAGCATCGAGCACCCTGAGTACTGAGCACCCAGCACTCTGAGCACTGAGCACCCAGCACCCTGACCACTGAGCAATGAGCACCCCGAGTACTGAGCACCGAGAACCCCGAGCACTGAGCACCCAGCACCCTGAGTACTGAGCACCCAGCACCCTGAGCACTGAGCACCCTGCACCCTGAGTACTGGGCACAGAGCACCCCGAGCACTGATCACCCAGCACCCTGAGCACTGAGCACCCTTAGTACTGAGCACTGAGCACCCTGAGTACTGAGAACTGAGCACCCTGAGTACTGAGCACCCAGCACCCTGAGTACTGAGCACCCAGCACTCTGAGCAATGATCACCCTGAGTACTGAGCACCCAGCACCTTGAGCACTGAGCACCGAGCACGCCGTGCACTGGGCACCCAGCACCCGGAGTACTGAGCACCCAGCACCCTGAGTACTAAGCACCGAGCACCCTGAGTACTGAGCACCCAGCACCCTGAGCACTGAACACACAGCACCCTGAGTACTGAGCACCCCGAGCACTGAGCACCCAGCACCCTGAGTACTGAGCACCAAGCACCCCGAGCACTGAGCACCCAGCACCCCGAGCACTGAGCACCCAGCACCCCGAGCACTGAGCACCCAGCACCCTGAGTACTGAGCACCCAGCACCCTGAGTACTGAGCACCCAGCACCCCGAGCACTGAGCACCCAGCACCCTGAGCACTGAGCACCCAGCACCCTGAGCACTGAGCACCCAGCACCCCGAGCACTGAGCACCAAGCACCCTGAGTACTGAGCACTGAGCACCAAGCACCCCGAGCACTGAGCACTCAGCACCCTGAGTACTGAGCACTGAGCACCCAGCACCCCGAGCACTGAGCACCCATCACCCTGAGCACTGAGCACCCAGCACCCGAGTACTGAGCACCCAGCACCCCGAGCACTGAGCACCCAGCGCCCCGAGCACTGAGCACCCAGCACCCCGAGCACTGAGCACCCAGCACTCCAAGCACCGAGCACCCTGGGTACTAAGCACCGAGCACCCTGAGCACTGAGCATCCAGCACCCTGAGCACTGAGCACCCAGCACCCTGAGTACTGAGAACCCAGCACCCTGAGCACTGAGCACCCAGCACCATGAGTACTGAGCACCCAGCACCCTGATCACTGAGCATCGAGCACCCTGATCACTGAGCACCCAGCAACCTGAGGACTGAGCACCCAGCACCCCGAGCACTGAGCTCCCAGCACCCTGAGCACTGAGCACCCTGAGTACTGAGCACTGAGCACCCTGAGTACTGAGCACCCAGCACCCTGAGTACTGAGCACCCAGCACCCTGAGAACTGTGCACCGAGCACCCTGAGCACTGAGCACCCAGCACCCTGAGCACTGAGCACCCAGCACCCCGAGCACTGAGCACCCAGCACCCCGAGCACTGAGCACCCAGCACCCTGAGTACTGAGCACCCAGCACCCCGAGCACTGAGCACCCAGCACCCTGAGCACTGAGCACCCAGCACCCTGAGCATTGAGCACCCAGCACCCCGAGCACTGAGCACCAAGCACCCTGAGTACTGAGCACTGAGCACCCAGCACCCCGAGCACTGAGCACTCAGCACCCTGAGTATTCAGCACTGAGCACCCAGCACCCCGAGCACTGAGCACCCAGCACCCTGAGCACTGAGCACCCAGCACCCGAGTACTGAGCACCCAGCACAATGAGTACTGAGCACATATCTCCCTGAGTACTGAGCACCCAGCACCCCGAGTACTGAGCACCCAGCACCCTGAGTACTGAGCACTCAGCACCCTGAGCACTGAGGACCCAGCACCCTGAGTACTGAGCACCGAGCACCCTGAGTACTGAGCACTGTGCACCCTGAGCACCGAGCACCCAGCACCCTGAGTACTGAGCATCGAGCACCCTGAGTACTGAGCACCCAGCACTCTGAGCACTGAGCACCCAGCACCCTGACCACTGAGCAATGAGCACCCCGAGTACTGAGCACCGAGAACCCCGAGCACTGAGCACCCAGCACCCTGAGTACTGAGCACCCAGCACCCTGAGCACTGAGCACCCTGCACCCTGAGTACTGGGCACAGAGCACCCCGAGCACTGATCACCCAGCACCCTGAGCACTGAGCACCCTTAGTACTGAGCACTGAGCACCCTGAGTACTGAGAACTGAGCACCCTGAGTACTGAGCACCCAGCACCCTGAGTACTGAGCACCCAGCACTCTGAGCAATGATCACCCTGAGTACTGAGCACCCAGCACCTTGAGCACTGAGCACCGAGCACGCCGTGCACTGGGCACCCAGCACCCGGAGTACTGAGCACCCAGCACCCTGAGTACTAAGCACCGAGCACCCTGAGTACTGAGCACCCAGCACCCTGAGCACTGAACACACAGCACCCTGAGTACTGAGCACCCCGAGCACTGAGCACCCAGCACCCTGAGTACTGAGCACCAAGCACCCCGAGCACTGAGCACCCAGCACCCCGAGCACTGAGCACCCAGCACCCCGAGCACTGAGCACCCAGCACCCTGAGTACTGAGCACCCAGCACCCTGAGTACTGAGCACCCAGCACCCCGAGCACTGAGCACCCAGCACCCTGAGCACTGAGCACCCAGCACCCCGAGCACTGAGCACCAAGCACCCTGAGTACTGAGCACTGAGCACCAAGCACCCCGAGCACTGAGCACTCAGCACCCTGAGTACTGAGCACTGAGCACCCAGCACCCCGAGCACTGAGCACCCATCACCCTGAGCACTGAGCACCCAGCACCCGAGTACTGAGCACCCAGCACCCCGAGCACTGAGCACCCAGCGCCCCGAGCACTGAGCACCCAGCACCCCGAGCACTGAGCACCCAGCACCCCAAGCACCGAGCACCCTGGGTACTAAGCACCGAGCACCCTGAGCACTGAGCATCCAGCACCCTGAGCACTGAGCACCCAGCACCCTGAGTACTGAGAACCCAGCACCCTGAGCACTGAGCACCCAGCACCATGAGTACTGAGCACCCAGCACCCTGATCACTGAGCATCGAGCACCCTGATCACTGAGCACCCAGCAACCTGAGGACTGAGCACCCAGCACCCCGAGCACTGAGCTCCCAGCACCCTGAGCACTGAGCACCCTGAGTACTGAGCACTGAGCACCCTGAGTACTGAGCACCCAGCACCCTGAGTACTGAGCACCCAGCACCCTGAGAACTGTGCACCGAGCACCCTGAGCACTGAGCACCCAGCACCCTGAGCACTGAGCACCCAGCACCCCGAGCACTGAGCACCCAGCACCCCGAGCACTGAGCACCCAGCACCCTGAGTACTGAGCACCCAGCACCCCGAGCACTGAGCACCCAGCACCCTGAGCACTGAGCACCCAGCACCCTGAGCATTGAGCACCCAGCACCCCGAGCACTGAGCACCAAGCACCCTGAGTACTGAGCACTGAGCACCCAGCACCCCGAGCACTGAGCACTCAGCACCCTGAGTATTCAGCACTGAGCACCCAGCACCCCGAGCACTGAGCACCCAGCACCCTGAGCACTGAGCACCCAGCACCCGAGTACTGAGCACCCAGCACAATGAGTACTGAGCACATATCTCCCTGAGTACTGAGCACCCAGCACCCCGAGTACTGAGCACCCAGCACCCTGAGTACTGAGCACTCAGCACCCTGAGCACTGAGGACCCAGCACCCTGAGTACTGAGCACCGAGCACCCTGAGTACTGAGCACCCAGCACCCTGAGTCCTGAGCACCCAGCACACTGAGTACTGAGCACCCAGCACCCTGAGCACTGATCACCCAGCACCCTGAGTACTGAGCACCGAGCACCCAGCACCCCGAGCACTGAGCACCAAGCACCCTGAGTACTGAGCACTGAGCACCAAGCACCCTGAGTACTGAGCACCCAGCACCCTGAGCACTGAGCACACAGCACCCTGAGCACTGAGCACCCAGCACCCTGAGCACTGAGCACCCAGCACCCTGAGTACTGAGCACCCAATGTACTGAGCACTGAGCACCCTGAGCACTGAGCACCCAGCACCCTGATTACTGAGCACCCAGCACCCTGAGTACTGAGCACCCAATGTACTGAGCACCGAGCACCCTGAGCACTGAGCACCCAGCACCCTGAGTACTGAGCACCCAGCACCCTGAGCACTGAGCACCCTGAGTACTGAGCACCCAGCACCCTGAGTACTGAGCACCCAGCAACCTGAGCACTGAGCACCCAGCACCCTGAGCACTGAGCACCCAGCACCCTGAGCACTGAGCACCCAGCACCCTGAGCACTGAGCACCCAGCACCCCGAGCACTGAGCACCCAGCACCCTGAGCACTGAGAACCCTGAGTACTGAGCACTGAGCACCCTGAGTACTGAGCACTGAGCACCCTGAGTATTGAGCACCCAGCACCCTGAGTACTGAGCACCCAGGACCCGGAGCAATGAGCACCCTGAGTACTGAGCACCCAGCACACTGAGCACTGAGCACCGAGCACCCCGAGCACTGAGCACCCAGCACCCGGAGTACTGGGCACGCAGCACCCTGAGTATTAAGCACAGAGCACCCTGAGTACTGAGCACCCAGTACCCTGAGCACTGAACACACAGCACAATGAGTACTGAGCTCCCCGAGCACTGAGCACCCAGCACCCTGAGCACTGAGCACCCAGCACCCTGAGTACTGAGCATCCAGCACCCTGAGCACTGAGCAGCCAGCACCCTGAGTACTGAGCACTGAGCACCCAGCACCCAGAGCACTGAGCACTCAGCACCCTGTGTACTGAGCACTGAGCACCCAGCACCCTGAGCACTGAGCACCCTGAGTACTGAGCACCCAGCACCCTGAGCACTGAGCACCCAGCGCCCCGAGCCCTGAGCACCCAGCACCCTGAGCACTGAGCACTGAGCACCCTGAGTACTGAGCACTGAACACCCTGAGCACTGAGCACCGAGCACCCTGAGTACTGAGCACTGAGCACCCTGAGCACTGAGCACCCAGCACCCTGAGTACTGAGCACCCAGCACCCTGAGCACTGAGCACCCAGCACGCTGAGTACTGAGCACTGAGCACCGTGAGTACTGAGTACCGAGCACCCTGAGTACTGAGCACCCAGCACCCTGATTACTGAGCACCAAGCACCCGGAGCACTGAGCACCGAGCACCCCGAGCACTGAGCACCCAGCACCCCGAGCACTGAGCACCCAGCACCCTGAGTACTAAGCACCCAGCACCCTGAGTACTGAGCACCCAGCACCCCGAGCACTGAGCACCCAGCATCCTGAGCACTGAGCAACGATCACCCTGAGTACTGAGCACCCAGCACCCTGAGTACTGAGCACCCAGCGCCCTGAGCACTGAGCACCCAGCACCCTGAGCACTGAGCACCCAGCACCCTGAGTACTGAGCACCCAGCACCGTGAGTACTGAACACCCAGCACCCTGAGCACTGAGCACTGAGCACCCAGCACCCTGAGCACTAAGCACTGAGCACCCAGCACCCTGAGCACTGAGCACCCAGCACCCCGAGCACTGAGCACCCAGCACCCTGAGCACCCAGCACCCTGAGCACTGAGCACCCTGAGCACTGAGCACTGAGCACCCAGCACCCTGAGTACTGAGCACCCAACACTCTGAGCCCTGAGCACCCAGCACCCTGAGTACTGAGCACCCAGCACCCCGAGCACTGAGCACCCAGCAACCTGTGTACTGAGCATCGAGCACCCCGAGCACTGAGCAACCAGCACCCTGAGTACTGAGCACCCAGCACCCTGAGCACTGAGCACCCAGCACCCTGAGCACTGAGCACACAGCACCCAGAGCACTGAGCACTGAGCACCCTGAGTACTGAGCACTGAGCACCCTGAGCACTGAGCACTGAGCACCCTGAGTACTTAGCACTGAGCACTGAGCACCCTGAGCACTGAGCACCCAGCACCCCGAGCACTGAGCACCCAGCACCCCGAGCACTGAGCACCCAGCACCCCGAGCACTGAACATACAGCACCCCGAGCACTGAGCACCCAGCACCCCGAGCACTGAGCACCCAGCACCCCGAGCACCGAGCACCCTGAGTACTAAGCACCGAGCACCCTGAGCACTGAGCATCCAGCACCCTGAGCACTGAGCACCCAGCACCCTGAGTACTGAGCACCCAGCACCCCGAGCACTGAGCACCCAGCACCCTGAGTACTGAGCACCCAGCACCCTGATCACTGAGCATCGAGCACCCTGATCACTGAGCACCCAGCAACCTGAGGACTGAGCACCCAGCACCCCGAGCACTGAGCTCCCAGCACCCTGAGCACTGAGCACCCTGAGTACTGAGCACTGAGCACCCTGAGTACTGAGCACTGAGCACCCTGAGTACTGAGCACCCAGCACCCTGAGTACTGAGCCCCAGCACCCTGAGAACTGAGCACCGAGCACCCTGAGCACTGAGCACCCAGCACCCTGAGAACTGAGCACCCAGCACCCCGAGCAGTGAGCACCCAGCACCCTGAGCCCTGAGCACCCTGAGTACTGAGCACTGAGCACCCTGAGTACTGAGCACCCAGCACCCTGAGTACTGAGCACCCAGCACCCTGAGTACTGAGCACCCAGCACCCTGAGCAATGAGCACCCTGAGTACTGAGCACCCAGCACCCTGAGCAATGAGCACCCAGCACTCTGAGTACTGAGCAACCAGCACCCTGAGCACTGAGCACCCAGCACCCTGAGTACTGAGCATCCAGCACCCTGAGCACTGAGCACCCAGCTCCCTGTGTACTGAGCACTGAGCACCCAGCACCCCGAGCACTGAGCACCCAGCACCCTGAGCACTGAGCACCCTGAGTACTGAGCACCCAGCACCCCGAGCACTGAGCACCGTGCACCCCTAGCACTGAGCACCCAGCACCCCGAGCACTGAGCACCCAGCACCCTGAGTACTGAGGACCCAGCACCCCGAGCACTGAGCACCCAGCACCCTGAGTACTGAGCACCGAGCACCCTGAGTACTGAGCACCCAGCACCCTGAGCACTGAGCACCCAGCACCCTGAGCACTGAGCACCCAGCTCCCTGAGTACTGAGCACTGAGCACCCAGCACCCCGAGCACTGAGCACCCAGCACCCTGTGTACTGAGCACTGAGTACCCAGCACCCCGAGCACTGAGCACCCAGCACCCTGAGCACCCAGCACCCTGAGTACTGAGCACCCAGCACCCCGAGCACTGAGCACCGAGCACCCCGAGCACTGAGCACCCAGCACCCCGAGCACTGAGCACCCAGCACCCTGAGTACTGAGGACCCAGCACCCCGAGCACTGAGCACCCAGCACCCTGAGTACTGAGCACCGAGCACCCTGAGTACTGAGCACCCAGCACCCTGAGCACTGAGCACCCAGCACCCTGAGCACTGAGCACCCAGCACCCTGAGCACTGAGCACCCAGCACCCTGAGTACTGAGCACCCAATGTACTGAGCACTGAGCACCCTGAGCACTGAGCACCCAGCACCCTGAGTACTGAGCACCCAGCACCCTGAGTACTGAGCACCCAATGTACTGAGCACCGAGCACCCTGAGCACTGAGCACCCAGCACCCTGAGTACTGAGCACCCAGCACCCTGAGCACTGAGCACCCTGAGTACTGAGCACTGAGCACCCAGAGTACTGAGCAATGAGCACCCTGAGTACTGAGCACCCAGCACCCTGAGTACTGAGCACCCAGCACACTGAGTACTGAGCACTGAGCACCCAGCACCCCGAGCACTGAGCACCCAGCACCCTGAGTACTGAGCACCCAGCACCCTGAGCACTGAGCACCCAGCACCCTGAGTACTGAGCACCCAACACCCTGAGTACTGAGCACCCAGCGTACTGAGCACCGAGCACCCAGCACCCTGAGTACTGAGCAGCCAGCACCCTGAGTACTGAGCACCCAGCGTACTGAGCACCGAGCACCCAGCACCCTGAGTACTGAGCACCGAGCACCCTGAGTACTGAGCAGCCAGCACCCTGAGTACTGAGCACCCAGCACCCTGAGCACTGAGCACCAAGCACCCTGAGTACTGAGCACCCAGCACCCTGAGCACTGAGCAGCCAGCACCCTGAGTACTGAGCACTGAGCACCCAGCACCCAGAGCACTGAGCAGTCAGCACCCTGTGTACTGAGCACTGAGCACCCAGCACCATGAGCACTGGGCACCCTGAGTACTGAGCACCCAGCACCCTGAGCACTGTGCACCCAGCACCCCGAGCACTGAGCACCCAGCACCCTGAGCACTGAGCACTGAGCACCCTGAGTACTGAGCACTGAGCACCCTGAGCACTGAGCACCGAGCACCCTGAGTACTGAGCACTGAGCACCCTGAGCACTGAGCACCCAGCACCCTGAGCACTGAGCACCCAGCACAACGAGTACTGAGCACCCAGCACCCTGATTACTGAGCACCAAGCACCCCGAGCACTGAGCACCGAGCACCCCGAGCACTGAGCACCCAGCACCCCGAGCACTGAGCACCCAGCACCCTCAGAACTAAGCACCCAGCACCCTGAGTACTGAGCACCCAGCACCCAGAGCACTGAGCACCCAGCACCCTGAGTACTGAGCACTCAGCACCCTGAGCACTGAGCACCCAGCACCCTGAGTACTGAGCACCCAGCACCCTGAGTACTGAACACCCAGCACCCCGCGCACTGAGCACCCAGCATCCTGAGCACTGAGCAACGAGCACCCTGAGTACTGAGCAGCCAGCACCGTGAGTACTGAACACCCAGCACCCTGAGCACTGAGCACTGAGCACCCAGCACCCTGAGCACTAAGCACTGAGCACCCAGCACCCTGAGCACTGAGCACCCAGCACCCCGAGCACTGAGCACCCAGCACCCTGAGCACCCAGCACCCTGAGCACTGAGCACCCTGAGCACTGAGCACTGAGCACCCAGCACCCTGAGTACTGAGCACCCAACACTCTGAGCACTGAGCACCCAGCACGCTGAGTACTGAGCCCTGAGCACCCAGCACCCTGAGTACTGAGCACCCAGCACCCCGAGCACTGAGCACCCAGCAACCTGAGCCCTGAGCACCCTGAGTACTGAGCACTGAGCACCCTGAGTACTGAGCACCCAGCACCCTGAGTACTGAGCACCCAGCACCCTGAGCCCTGAGCACCCTGAGTACTGAGCACTGAGCACCCTGAGTACTGAGCACCCAGCACCCTGAGTACTGAGCACCCAGCACCCTGAGTACTGAGCACCCAGCACCCTGAGCAATGAGCACCCTGAGTACTGAGCACCCAGCACCCTGAGCAATGAGCACCCAGCACCCTGAGTACTGAGCAACCAGCACCCTGAGCACTGAGCACCCAGCACCCTGAGTACTGTGCATCCAGCACCCTGAGCACTGAGCACCCAGCTCCCTGAGTACTGAGCACTGAGCACCCAGCACCCCGAGCACTGAGCACCCAGCACCCTGTGTACTGAGCACTGAGTACCCAGCACCCCGAGCACTGAGCATCCAGCACCCTGAGCACTGAGCACCCTGAGTACTGAGCACTGAGCACCCTGCACCCTGAGTACTGAGCTCCCAGCACCCTGAGCACTGAGCACCCTGAGTACTGAGCACCGAGCACCCTGACCACTGAGCACCCAGCACGCTGAGTACTGAGCACTGAGCACCCTGAGCACCGAGCACCCAGCACCCTGAGTACTGAGCACCGAGCACCCTGAGTACTGAGCACCCAGCACTCTGATCACTGAGCACCCAGCACCCTGACCACTGAGCAATGAGCACGCCGAGTACTGAGCACCGAGCACCCCGAGCACTGAGCACCCAGCACCCTGAGTACTGAGCACCCAGCACCCTGAGCACTGAGCACCCAGCACCCTGAGTCCTGAGCACCGAGCACCCTGAGTACTGAGCACGCAGGACCCTGAATACTGAGCACCCAGCACCCTGAGTACTGAGCACCCAGCATACTGAGCACCGAGCACGCAGCACCCTGAGTACTGAGCACCCAGCACCCTGAGCACTGAGCACCCAGCACCCTGAGTACTGAGCACTGAGCACCCCGTGTACTGAGCACCGAGCACCCCGAGCACTGAGCACCCAGCACACCGAGCACCGAGCACCCTGAGTACTGAGCACCCAGCACCCTGAGCACTGAGCACCCAGCACCCTGAGCACTGAGCACCCAGCACCCTGAGCACTGAGCACCCTGCACCCTGAGTACTGGGCACCGAGCACCCCGAGCACTGATCACCCAGCACCCTGAGCACTGAGCACTCTTAGTACTGAGCACTGAGCACCCTGAGTACTGAGCACTGAGCACCCTGAGTACTGAGCACCCAGCACCCTGAGTACTGAGCACCCAGCACTCTGAGCAATGATCACCCTGAGTACTGAGCACCCAGCACCTTGAGCACTGAGCACCGAGCACGCCGTGCACTGGGCACCCAGCATCCGGAGTACTGAGCACCCAGCACCCTGAGTACTAAGCACCGAGCACCCTGAGTACTGAGCACCCAGCACCCTGAGCACTGATCACACAGCAACCTGAGTACTGAGCACCCCGAGCACTGAGCACCCAGCACCCTGAGTACTGAGCACCAAGCACCCCGAGCACTGAGCACCCAGCACCCCGAGCACTGAGCACCCAGCACCCCGAGCACTGAGCACCCAGCACCCTGAGTATTGAGCACCCAGCACCCTGAGTACTGAGCACCCAGCACCCCGAGCACTGAGCACCCAGCACCGCGAGCACTGAGCACCCAGCACCCTGAGCACTGAGCACCCAGCACCCCGAGCACTGAGCACCAAGCACCCTGAGTACTGAGCACTGAGCACCAAGCACCCCGAGCACTGAGCACTCAGCACCCTGAGTACTGAGCACTGAGCACCCAGCACCCCGAGCACTGAGCACCCAGCACCCTGAGCACTAAGCACCCAGCACCCGAGTACTGATCACCCAGCACCCCGAGCACTGAGCATCCAGCACCCCGAGCACTGAGCACCCAGCACCCCGAGCACTGAGCACCCAGCACCCCGAGCACCGAGCACCCTGAGTACTAAGCACCGAGCACCCTGAGCACGGAGCATCCAGCACCCTGAGCACTGAATACCCAGCACCCTGAGTACTGAGCACCCAGCACCCCGAGCACTGAGCACCCAGCACCCTGAGTACTGAGCACCCAGCACCCTGATCACAGAGCATCGAGCACCCTCATCACTGAGCACCCAGCAACCTGAGGACTGAGCACCCAGCACCCCGAGCACTGAGCTCCCAGCACCCTGAGCACTGAGCACCCTGAGTACTGAGCACTGAGCACCCTGAGTACTGAGCACTGAGCACCCTGAGTACTGAGCACCCAGCACCCTGAGTACTGAGCACCCAGCACCCTGAGAACTGAGCACTGAGCACCCTGAGCACTGAGCACCCAGCACCCTGAGCACTGAGCACCCAGCACCCCGAGCAGTGAGCACCCAGCACCCTGAGCCCTGAGCACCCGAGTACTGAGCACTGAGCACCCTGAGTACTGAGCACCCAGCACCCTTAGTACTGAGCACCCAGCACCCTGAGTACTGAGCACCCAGCACCCTGAGCAATGAGCACCCTGAGTACTGAGCACCCAGCACCCTGAGCAATGAGCACCCAGCACCCTGAGTACTGAGCAACCAGCACCCTGAGCACTGAGCACCCAGCACACTGAGTACTGAGCATCCAGCACCCTGAGCACTGAGCACCCAGCTCCCTGAGTACTGAGCACTGAGCACCCAGCACCCCGAGCACTGAGCACCCAGAACCCTGTGTACTGAGCACTGAGTACCCAGCACCCCGAGCACTGAGCACCCAGCACCCTGAGCACTGAGCACCCTGAGTACTGAGCACTGAGCACCCTGCACCCTGAGTACTGAGCACCCAGCACCCTGAGCACTGAGCACCCTGAGTACTGAGCACCGAGCACCCTGACCACTGATCACCCAGCACGCTGAGTACTGAGCACTGAGCACCCTGAGCACTGAGCACCCAGCACCCTGAGTACTGAGCACCGAGCACCCTGAGTACTGAGCACCCAGCACTCTGAGCACTGAGTACCCAGCACCCTGAGCACTGGGCACTGAGCACCCCGAGTACTGAGCACCGAGCAGCCCGAGCACTGAGCACCCAGCACCCTGAGTACTGAGCACCCAGCACCCTGAGCACTGAGCACCCAGCACCCTGAGTCCTGAGCACCGAGCACCCTGAGTACTGAGCACGCAGGACCCTGAGTACTGAGCACCCAGCACCCTGAGTACTGAGCACCCAGCATACTGAGCACCGAGCACGCAGCACCCTGAGTACTGAGCACCCAGCACCCTGAGCACTGAGCACCCAGCACCCTGAGTACTGAGCACTGAGCACCCCGAGTACTGAGCACCGAGCACCCCGAGCACTGAGCACCCAGCACACCGAGCACCGAGCACCCTGAGTACTGAGCACCCAGCACCCTGAGCACTGAGCACCCAGCACCCTGAGCACTGAGCACCCAGCACCCTGAGCACTGAGCACCCTGCACCCTCAGTACTGGGCACCGAGCACCCCGAGCACTGATCACCCAGCACCCTGAGCACTGAGCACCCTTAGTACTGAGCACTGAGCACCCTGAGTACTGAGCACTGAGCACCCTGAGTACTGAGCACCCAGCACCCTGAGTACTGAGCACCCAGCACTCTGAGCAATGATCACCCTGAGTACTGAGCACCCAGCACCTTGAGCACTGAGCACCGAGCACGCCGTGCACTGGGCACCCAGCACCCGGAGTACTGAGCACCCAGCACCCTGAGTACTAAGCACCGAGCACCCTGAGTACTGAGCACCCAGCACCCTGAGCACTGAGCACCCAGCACCCTGAGCACTGAGCACCCAGCACCCCGAGCACTGAGCACCAAGCACCCTGAGTACTGAGCACTGAGCACCCAGCACCCCGAGCACTGAGCACTCTGCACCCTGAGTACTGAGCACTGAGCACCCAGCACCCCGAGCACTGAGCACCCAGCACCCTGAGCACTGAGCACCCAGCACCCGAGTACTGAGCACCCAGCACAATGAGTACTGAGCACCCAGCTCCCTGAGTACTGAGCACCCAGCACCCCGAGTACTGAGCACCCAGCACCCTGAGTACTGAGCACTCAGCACCCTGAGCACTGAGGACCCAGCACCCTGAGTACTGAGCACCGAGCACCCTGAGTACTGAGCACCCAGCACCCTGAGTACTGAGCACCCAGCACACTGAGTACTGAGCACCCAGCACCCTGAGCACTGATCACCCAGCACCCTGAGTACTGAGCACCGAGTACCCTGAGTACTGAGCACCCAGCACCCCGAGCTCTGAGCACTCAGCACCCTGAGTACTGAGCACTGAGCACCCAGCACCCCGAGCACTGAGCACCCAGCACCCTGTGTACTGAGCACTGAGTACCCAGTACCCCGAGCACTGAGAACCAGCACCCTGAGCAGTGAGCACCCAGCACCGCGAGTACTGAACACACAGCACCCCGAGCACTGAGCAACCAGCACCCTGAGCACTGAGCACCCAGCACGCTGAGTACTGAGCACCCAGCACCCCGAGTACTGAGCAACCAGCACCCTGAGCACTGTGCACCCAGCACCCTGAGCACTGAGCACCGAGAACCCTGAGTACTGAGCACGGAGCACCCTGAGTACTGAGCACCCAGCACCCTGAGCACTGAGCACCCAGCAACCTGAGCACTGAGCACCCAGCACCCTGAGTACTGAGCACCCAACACCCTGAGTACTGAACACCCAGCACCCCGAGCACTGAGCACCCAGCACCCTGAGCACTGAGCACCGAGCACCCTGAGTACTGAGCACCGAGCACCCTGAGTACTGAGCACCCAGCACCCTGAGCACTGAGCACCCAGCACCCTGAGCACTGAGCACCCAGCACCCTGAGTACTGAGCACCCAGCACCCTGAATACTGAACACCCAGCACCCTGAGCACTGAGCACTGAGCACCCAGCACCCTGAGCACTGAGCACTGAGCACCCAGCACCCTGAGCACTGAGCACCCAGCACCCCGAGCACTGAGCACCCAGCACCCTGAGCACCCAGCACCCTGAGCACTGAGCACCCTGAGCACTGAGCACCCAGCACCCTGAGTACTGAGCACCCAACAATCTGAGCACTGAGCACCCAGCACGCTGAGTACTGAGCCCTGAGCACCCAGCACCCTGAGTACTGAGCACCCAGCACCCCGAGCACTGAGCACCCAGCACCCTGTGTACTGAGCATCGAGCACCCCGAGCACTGAGCAACCAGCACCCTGAGTACTGAGCACCCAGCACCCCGAGAATGAGCACCCAGCACCCCGAGCACTGAGCACCCAGCACCCTGAGCACTGAGCACCCAGCACCCTGAGTACTGAGCACCCTGAGTACTGACCACCCAGCACCCTGAGTACTGAGCACACTGCACCCCGAGCACTGAGCTCCCTGAGTACTGAGCACCCAGCACCCAGGGTACTGAGCACGAGGCACCCTGAGCACTGAGCACCCAGCACCCTAAGTACTGAGCATCCAGCACCCCGAGCACTGAGCACCCAGCACCCTGAGTACTGAGCACTGAGCACCCAGCACCCCGAGCACTGAGCACTCAGCACCCTGTGTACTGAGCACTGAGTACCCAGCACCCCGAGCACTGAGCACCGAGCACCCTGAGTACTGAGCACTGAGCACCCAGCACCCCGAGCACTGAGCACCCAGCACCTTGAGTACTGAGCACTGAGCACCCTGAGTACTGAGCACCCAGCACCCTGAGCACTGAGCACCCAGCACCCTGAGCACTGAGCACCCAGCACCCTGAGTACTGAGCACCCAATGTACTGAGCACTGAGCACCCTGAGCACTGAGCACCCAGCACCCTGAGTACTGAGCACCCAGCACCCTGAGTACTGAGCACCCAATGTTCTGAGCACCGAGCACCCTGAGCACTGAGCACCGAGCACCCTGAGTACTGAGCACCCAGCACACCGAGTACTGAGCACCCAGCACCCTGAGTACTGAGCACCCAGCACCCCGAGCACTGAGCACCGAGCACCCCGAGCACTGAGCACCCAGCACCCCGAGCACTGAGCACCCAGGACCCTGAGTACTGAGCACCCAGCACCCTGAGCACTTAGCACCCAGCACCTTGAGTACTGAGCACCGAGCACCCTGAGTAATGAGCACCCAGCACCCTGAGCACTGAGCACCCAGCACCCTGAGCACTGAGCACCCAGCACCCTGAGCACTGAGCACCCAGCACCCTGAGTACTGAGCACCCAATGTACTGAGCACTGAGCACCCTGAGCACTGAGCACCCAGCACCCTGAGTACTGAGCACCCAGCGGCCTGAGTACTGAGCACCCAATGTACTGAGCACCGAGCACCCTGAGCACTGAGCACCCAGCACCCTGAGTACTGAGCACCCAGCACCCTGAGAACTGAGCACCCTGAGTACTGAGCACTGAGCACCCTGAGTACTGAGCAATGAGCACCCTGAGTACTGAGCACCCAGCACCCTGAGTACTGAGCACCCAGCAACCTGAGCACTGAGCACCGAGCACCCTGAGCACTGAGCACCCAGCACCCTGAGCACTGAGCACCCAGCACCCCGAGCACTGAGCACCCAGCACCCTGAGCACTGAGAACCCTGAGTACTGAGCACTGAGCACCCTGAGTACTGAGCACTGAGCACCCTGTGTATTGAGCACCCAGCACCCTGAGTACTGAGCACCCAGCGGCCTGAGTACTGAGCACCCAATGTACTGAGCACCGAGCACCCTGAGCACTGAGCACCCAGCACCCTGAGTACTGAGCACCCAGCACCCTGAGCACTGAGCACCCTGAGTACTGAGCACTGAGCACCCTGAGTACTGAGCAATGAGCACCCTGAGTACTGAGCACCCAGCACCCTGAGTACTGAGCACCCAGCACCCTGAGCACTGAGCACCCAGCACCCTGAGCACTGAGCACCCAGCACCCTGAGCACTGAGCACCCAGCACCCCGAGCACTGAGCACCCAGCACCCTGAGCACTGAGAACCCTGAGTACTGAGCACTGAGCACCCTGAGTACTGAGCACTGAGCACCCTGTGTATTGAGCACCCAGCACCCTGAGTACTGAGCACCCAGGACCCGGAGCAATGAGCACCCGGAGTACTGAGCACCCAGCACCCTGAGTACTAAGCACCGAGCACCCTGAGTACTGAGCACTCAGTACCCTGAGCACTGAACACACAGCACCCTGAGTACTGAGCTCCCCGAGCACTGAGCACCCAGCACCCTGAGCACTGAGGACCCAGCACCCTGAGTACTGAGCACCCAGCACCCTGAGCACTGAGCACCCAGCACCCTGAGTACTGAGCACCCAGCACCCTGAGCACTGAGCACCCAGCACCCTGAGTACTGAGCATCCAGCACCCTGAGCACTGAACAGCCAGCACCCTGAGTACTGAGCACTGAGCACCCAGCACCTAGAGAACTGAGCACTCAGCACCCTGTGTACTGAGCACTGAGCACCCAGCACCCTGAGCACTGAGCACCCTGAGTTCTGAGCACCCAGCACCCTGAGCACTGAGCACCCAGCACCCCGAGCACTGAGCACCCAGCACCCTGAGCACTGAGCACTGAGCACCCTGAGTACTGAGCACTGAGCACCCTGAGCACTGAGCACCGAGCACCCTGAGTACTGAGCACTGAGCACCTTGAGCACTGAGCACCCAGCACCCTGAGTACTGAGCACCGAGCACCCTGAGCACTGAGGACCGAGCACCCTGAGTACTAAGCACACAGCACCCTGAGTACTGAGCACCCAGCACCCTGAGCACTGAGCACCCAGCACGCTGAGTACTGAGCACTGAGCACCCTGCGTACTGAGCACCGAGCACCCTGAGCACTGAGCACCCAGCACGCTGAGTACTGAGCTCTGAGCACTCTGAGTACTGAGCACCGAGCACCCTGAGTACTGAGCACCCAGCACTCTGAGCACTGAGCACCCAGCACCCTGAGCACTGAGCACCCAGCACCCCGAGCACTGAGCACCCAGCAACCCGAGCACTGAGCACCCAGCACCCCGAGCACTGAGCACCCAGCACCCTGAGCACTGAGCACTGAGCACCCTAAGTACTGAGCACTGAGCACCCTGAGTACTGAGCACCCAGCACCCTGAGTACTGAGCACCCAGCACCCCGAGCACTGAGCACCCAGCACCCTGAGTAGTGAGCACCGAGCACCCTGAGTACTGAGCACCCAGCACCCTGAGTACTGAGCACCCAGCGTACTGAGCACCGAGCACCCAGCACCCTGAGTACTGAGCACCCAGCACCCTGAGCACTGAGCACCCAGCACCCTGAGTACTGAGCACTGAGCACCCTGAGTACTGAGCACCGAGCACCCCGAGCACTGAGCACCCAGCACCCCGAGCACCGAGCACCCAGCACCCTGAGCACTGAGCACCCAGCACCCTGAGCACTGAGAACCCAGCACCCTGAGTACTGAGCACCCAGCACCTGAGTACTGAGCACCCAACGTACTGAGCACCGAGCACCCTGACCACTGAGCCCCCAGCACCCTGAGTACTGAGCACCCAGCACCCTGAGCAATGAGCACCCTGAGTACTGGGCACCCAGCACCTTGAGCACTGAGCACCGAGCACCCCGAGCACTGAGCACCCAGCACCCGAAGTACTGAGCACCCAGCACCCTGAGTACTAAGCACCGAGCACCCTGAGTACTGAGCACCCAGCACACTGAGCACGGAGCACCCAGCACCCTGAGCACTGAGCAAACAGAACCCTGAGCACTGAGTAACCAGCACCCTGAGTACTGAGCACTGAGCACCCAGCACCCCGAGCACGGAGCTCCCAGCACCCTTAGTACTGAGCACTGAGCACCCAGCACCCCGAGCACTGAGCACCCAGCACCCTGAGCACTGAGCACCCAGCACCCGAGTACTGATCACCCAGCACCCTGGGTACTGAGCACCCCGCACCATGAGTACTGAGCACCCAGCACGCTGAGCACTGAGCACCCAGCACCCTGAGCACTGAGCACCCAGCACCCCGAGCACTGCACACCCAGCACCCTGAGTACTGAGCACCCAGCACCCTGAGCACTGAGCACCCAGCACCCTGAGCACTGAGCACCCAGCACCCTGAGCAATGAGCACCCAGCACCCTGAGTAGTGAGCACCCAACGTACTGAGCACCGAGCACCCCGAGCACTGAGCACCCAGCACCCTGAGTACTGAGCACTGAGCACCCCGAGCACTGAGCACCCAGCACCCTGAGCACTGAGCACCCAGCACCCCGAGCACTGAGCACCCAGCACCCTGAGCACCCAGCACCCTGAGCACTGAGCACCCTGAGCACTGAGCACTGAGCACCCAGCACCCTGAGTACTGAGCACCCAACACTCTGAGCACTGAGCACCCAGCACGCTGACTACTGATCCCTGAGCACCCAGCACCCTGAGTACTGAGCACCCAGCACCCCGAGCACTGAGCACCAAGCACCCTGTGTACTGAGCATCGAGCACCCTGAGCACTGAGCAACCAGCACCCTGAGTACTGAGCACCCAGCACCCCGAGAATGAGCACCCAGCACCCCGAGCACTGAGCACCCAGCACCCTGAGCACTGAGCACCCAGCACCCTGAGTACTGAGCACCCTGAGTACTGACCACCCAGCACCCTGAGTACTGAGCACACTGCACCCCGAGCACTGAGCTCCCTGAGTACTGAGCACCCAGCACCCTGAGTACTGAGCACACAGCACCCTGAGTACTGAGCACTGAGCACCCAGAGAACTGAGCACCCCGCACCCCGAGGACTGAGCACCCATCACCCTGTGCACTGAGCACTGAGCATTCAGCACCCTGAGCACTGAGCACCCTGAGCTCTTAGCACCCTGAGTACAGAGCACCCAGCACCCTGAGTACTGAGCACCCAGCACCCTGAGCACTGAGCACCCAGCACCCTGAGTACTGAGCACCCAGCACCCTGAGTACTGAGCACCGAGCACCCCGAGCACTGAGCACCCAGCACCCTGAGCACTGAGCACCCAGCACCCTGAGCACTGAGCACCCAGCACCCCGAGTACTGAGCACCGAGCACCCCGAGCACTGAGCACCCAGCACCCCGAGAACTGAGCACCCAGCACCCTGAGCACTGAGCACCCAGCACCCCGAGTACTGAGCACCCAGCACCCCGAGTACTGAGCACTGAGCACCCTGAGTACTGAGCACCCAGCACCCCGAGTACTGAGCACTGAGCACTATGAGTACTGAGCACCCAGCACCCTGAGTACTGAGCACCCAGTACCCTGAGCACTGAACACACAGAACCCTGAGTACTGAGCACCCCGAGCACTGAGCACCCAGCACCCTGAGCACTGAGGACCCAGCACCCTGAGTACTGAGCACCCAGCACCCTGAGCACTGAGCACCCAGAACCCTGAGTACTGAGCACGAGGCACCCTGAGCACTGAGCACCCAGCACCCTAAGTACTGAGCATCCAGCACCCCGAGCACTGAGCACCCAGCACCCTGAGTACTGAGCACCCAGCACCCTGAGCACTGAGCACCCAGCACCCTGAGTACTGAGCACGAGGCACCCTGAGCACTGAGCACCCAGCACAGTAAGTACTGAGCATCCAGCACCCCGAGCACTGAGCACCCAGCACCCTGAGTACTGAGCACCCAGCACCCTGAGTACTGAGCACCCAGCACCCGGAGCACTGAGCACTCAGCACCCTGTGTACTGAGCACTGAGTACCCAGCACCCCGAGCACTGAGCACCGAGCACCCTGAGTACTGAGCACTGAGCACCCAGCACCCTGAGCACTGAGCACTCAGCACCCTGTGTACTGAGCACTGAGCACCCAGCACCCCGAGCACTGAGCACCGAGCACCCTGAGTACTGAGCACCCAGCACACCGAGTACTGAGCACCCAGCACCCTGAGTACTGAGCACCCAGCACCCCGAGCACTGAGCACCGAGCACCCCGAGCACTGAGCACCCAGCACCCCGAGCACTGAGCACCCAGCACCCTGAGTACTGAGCACCCAGCACCCCGAGCACTGAGCACCCAGCACCCTGATTACTGAGCACCGAGCACCCTGAGTACTGAGCACCCAGCACCCTGAGCACTGAGCACCCAGCACCCTGAGCACTGAGCACCCAGCACCCTGAGCACTGAGCACCCAGCACCCCGAGCACTGAGCACCCAGCACCCTGAGCACTGAGCACCCAGCACCCCGAGCACTGAGCACCCAGCACCCCGAGCACTGAGCACCAAGCACCCTGAGTACTGAGCACTGAGCACCCAGCACCCCGAGCACTGAGCACTCTGCACCCTGAGTACTGAGCACTGAGCACCCAGCACCCCGAGCACTGAGCACCCAGCACCCTGAGCACTGAGCACCCAGCACCCGAGTACTGAGCACCCAGCACAATGAGTACTGAGCACCCAGCTCCCTGAGTACTGAGCACCCAGCACCCCGAGTACTGAGCACCCAGCACCCTGAGTACTGAGCACTCAGCCCCCTGAGCACTGAGGACCCAGCACCCTGAGTACTGAGCACCGAGCACCCTGAGTACTGAGCACCCAGCACCCTGAGTACTGAGCACCCAGCACACTGAGTACTGAGCACCCAGCACCCTGAGCACTGATCACCCAGCACCCTGAGTACTGAGCACCGAGTACCCTGAGTACTGAGCACCCAGCACCCCGAGCTCTGAGCACTCAGCACCCTGAGTACTGAGCACTGAGCACCCAGCACCCCGAGCACTGAGCACCCAGCACCCTGTGTACTGAGCACTGAGTACCCAGTACCCCGAGCACTGAGAACCAGCACCCTGAGCAGTGAGCACCCAGCACCGCGAGTACTGAACACACAGCACCCCGAGCACTGAGCAACCAGCACCCTGAGCACTGAGCACCCAGCACGCTGAGTACTGAGCACCCAGCACCCCGAGTACTGAGCAACCAGCACCCTGAGCACTGTGCACCCAGCACCCTGAGCACTGAGCACCGAGAACCCTGAGTACTGAGCACGGAGCACCCTGAGTACTGAGCACCCAGCACCCTGAGCACTGAGCACCCAGCAACCTGAGCACTGAGCACCCAGCACCCTGAGTACTGAGCACCCAACACCCTGAGTACTGAACACCCAGCACCCCGAGCACTGAGCACCCAGCACCCTGAGCACTGAGCACCGAGCACCCTGAGTACTGAGCACCGAGCACCCTGAGTACTGAGCACCCAGCACCCTGAGCACTGAGCACCCAGCACCCTGAGCACTGAGCACCCAGCACCCTGAGTACTGAGCACCCAGCACCCTGAGTACTGAACACCCAGCACCCTGAGCACTGAGCACTGAGCACCCAGCACCCTGAGCACTGAGCACTGAGCACCCAGCACCCTGAGCACTGAGCACCCAGCACCCCGAGCACTGAGCACCCAGCACCCTGAGCACCCAGCACCCTGAGCACTGAGCACCCTGAGCACTGAGCACCCAGCACCCTGAGTACTGAGCACCCAACACTCTGAGCACTGAGCACCCAGCACGCTGAGTACTGAGCCCTGAGCACCCAGCACCCTGAGTACTGAGCACCCAGCACCCCGAGCACTGAGCACCCAGCACCCTGTGTACTGAGCATCGAGCAACCCGAGCACTGAGCAACCAGCACCCTGAGTACTGAGCACCCAGCACCCCGAGAATGAGCACCCAGCACCCCGAGCACTGAGCACCCAGCACCCTGAGCACTGAGCACCCAGCACCCTGAGTACTGAGCACCCTGAGTACTGACCACCCAGCACCCTGAGTACTGAGCACACTGCACCCCGAGCACTGAGCTCCCTGAGTACTGAGCACCCAGCACCCAGGGTACTGAGCACGAGGCACCCTGAGCACTGAGCACCCAGCACCCTAAGTACTGAGCATCCAGCACCCCGAGCACTGAGCACCCAGCACCCTGAGTACTGAGCACTGAGCACCCAGCACCCCGAGCACTGAGCACTCAGCACCCTGTGTACTGAGCACTGAGTACCCAGCACCCCGAGCACTGAGCACCGAGCACCCTGAGTACTGAGCACTGAGCACCCAGCACCCCGAGCACTGAGCACCCAGCACCTTGAGTACTGAGCACTGAGCACCCTGAGTACTGAGCACCCAGCACCCTGAGCACTGAGCACCCAGCACCCTGAGCACTGAGCACCCAGCACCCTGAGTACTGAGCACCCAATGTACTGAGCACTGAGCACCCTGAGCACTGAGCACCCAGCACCCTGAGCACTGAGCACCCAGCACCCTGAGTACTGAGCACCCAATGTTCTGAGCACCGAGCACCCTGAGCCCTGAGCACCCAGCACCCTGAGTACTGAGCACCCAGCACCCTGAGCACTGAGCACCCTGAGTACTGAGCACTGAGCACCCTGAGTACTGAGCAATGAGCACCCTGAGTACTGAGCACCCAGCACCCTGAGTACTGAGCACCCAGCAACCTGAGCACTGAGCACCGAGCACCCTGAGCACTGAGCACCCAGCACCCTGAGCACTGAGCACCCAGCACCCTGAGCACTGAGCACCCAGCACCCCGCGCACTGAGCACCCAGCACCCTGAGCACTGAGAACCCTGAGTACTGAGCACTGAGCACCCTGAGTACTGAGCACTGAGCACCCTGAGTATTGAGCACCCAGCACCCTGAGTACTGAGCACCCAGGACCCGGAGCAATGAGCACCCTGAGTACTGAGCACCCAGCACCCTGAGCACTGAGCACCGAGCACCCCGAGCACTGAGCACCCAGCACCCGGAGTACTGAGCACCCAGCACCCTGAGTACTAAGCACCGAGCACCCTGAGTACTGAGCACCCAGTACCCTGAGCACTGAACCCACAGCACCCTGAGTACTGAGCTCCCCGAGCACTGAGCACCCAGCACCCCGAGCACTGAGCACCCAGCACCCTGAGCACTGAGCACTGAGCACCCTGAGTACTGAGCACTGAGCACCCTGAGCACTGAGCACCGAGCACCCTGAGTACTGAGCACTGAGCACACTGAGCACTGAGCACCCAGCACCCTGAGTACTGAGCACCGAGCACCCTGAGCACTGAGGACCGAGCACCCTGAGTACTAAGCACACAGCACCCTGAGTACTGAGCACCCAGCACCCTGAGCACTGAGCACCCAGCACGCTGAGTACTGAGCACTGAGCACCCTGCGTACTGAGCACCGAGCACCCTGAGCACTGAGCACCCAGCACGCTGAGTACTGAGCTCTGAGCACTCTGAGTACTGAGCACCGAGCACCCTGAGTACTGAGCACCCAGCACTCTGAGCACTGAGCACCCAGCACCCTGAGCACTGAGCACCCAGTACCCCGAGCACTGAGCACCCAGCAACCCGAGCACTGAGCACCCAGCACCCCGAGCACTGAGCACCCAGCACCCTAAGCACTGAGCACTGAGCACCCTAAGTACTGAGCACTGAGCACCCTGAGTACTGAGCACCCAGCACCCTGAGTACTGAGCACCCAGCACCCTGAGCACTGAGCACCCAGCACCCTGAGTAGTGAGCACCGAGCACCCTGAGTACTGAGCAACCAGCACCCTGAGTACTGAGCACCCAGCGTACTGAGCACCGAGCACCCAGCACCCTGAGTACTGAGCACCCAGCACCCTGAGCACTGAGCACCCAGCACCCTGAGTACTGAGCACTGAGCACCCTGAGTACTGAGCACCGAGCACCCCGAGCACTGAGCACCCAGCACCCCGAGCACCGAGCACCCAGCACCCTGAGCACTGAGCACCCAGCACCCTGAGCACTGAGAACCCAGCACCCTGAGTACTGAGCACCCAGCACCTGAGTACTGAGCACCCAACGTACTGAGCACCGAGCACCCTGACCACTGAGCCCCCAGCACCCTGAGTACTGAGCACCCAGCACCCTGAGCAATGAGCACCCTGAGTACTGAGCACCCAGCACCTTGAGCACTGAGCACCGAGCACCCCGAGCACTGAGCACCCAGCACCCGAAGTACTGAGCACCCAGCACCCTGAGTACTAAGCACCGAGCACCCTGAGTACTGAGCACCCAGCACACTGAGCACGGAGCACCCAGCACCCTGAGCACTGAGCAAACAGCACCCTGAGCACTGAGCAACCAGCACCCTGAGTACTGAGCACTGAGCACCCAGCACCCCGAGCACGGAGCACCCAGCACCCTTAGTACTGAGCACTGAGCACCCAGCACCCCGAGCACTGAGCACCCAGCACCCTGAGCACTGAGCACCCAGCACCCGAGTACTGATCACCCAGCACCCTGGGTACTGAGCACCCCGCACCATGAGTACTGAGCACCCAGCACGCTGAGCACTGAGCACCCAGCACCCTGAGCACTGAGCACCCAGCACCCCGAGCACTGCACACCCAGCACCCTGAGTACTGAGCACCCATCACCCTGAGCACTGAGCACCCAGCACCCTGAGCACTGAGCACCCAGCACCCTGAGCAATGAGCACCCAGCACCCTGAGTAGTGAGCACCCAACGTACTGAGCACCGAGCACCCCGAGCACTGAGCACCCAGCACCCGGAGTACTGAGCACCCAGCACCCTGAGTACTAAGCACCGAGCACCCTGAGTACTGAGCACCCAGTACCCTGAGCACTGAACCCACAGCACCCTGAGTACTGAGCTCCCCGAGCACTGAGCACCCAGCACCCCGAGCACTGAGCACCCAGCACCCTGAGCACTGAGCACTGAGCACCCTGAGTACTGAGCACTGAGCACCCTGAGCACTGAGCACCGAGCACCCTGAGTACTGAGCACTGAGCACACTGAGCACTGAGCACCCAGCACCCTGAGTACTGAGCACCGAGCACCCTGAGCACTGAGGACCGAGCACCCTGAGTACTAAGCACACAGCACCCTGAGTACTGAGCACCCAGCACCCTGAGCACTGAGCACCCAGCACGCTGAGTACTGAGCACTGAGCACCCTGCGTACTGAGCACCGAGCACCCTGAGCACTGAGCACCCAGCACGCTGAGTACTGAGCTCTGAGCACTCTGAGTACTGAGCACCGAGCACCCTGAGTACTGAGCACCCAGCACTCTGAGCACTGAGCACCCAGCACCCTGAGCACTGAGCACCCAGTACCCCGAGCACTGAGCACCCAGCAACCCGAGCACTGAGCACCCAGCACCCCGAGCACTGAGCACCCAGCACCCTAAGCACTGAGCACTGAGCACCCTAAGTACTGAGCACTGAGCACCCTGAGTACTGAGCACCCAGCACCCTGAGTACTGAGCACCCAGCACCCTGAGCACTGAGCACCCAGCACCCTGAGTAGTGAGCACCGAGCACCCTGAGTACTGAGCAACCAGCACCCTGAGTACTGAGCACCCAGCGTACTGAGCACCGAGCACCCAGCACCCTGAGTACTGAGCACCCAGCACCCTGAGCACTGAGCACCCAGCACCCTGAGTACTGAGCACTGAGCACCCTGAGTACTGAGCACCGAGCACCCCGAGCACTGAGCACCCAGCACCCCGAGCACCGAGCACCCAGCACCCTGAGCACTGAGCACCCAGCACCCTGAGCACTGAGAACCCAGCACCCTGAGTACTGAGCACCCAGCACCTGAGTACTGAGCACCCAACGTACTGAGCACCGAGCACCCTGACCACTGAGCCCCCAGCACCCTGAGTACTGAGCACCCAGCACCCTGAGCAATGAGCACCCTGAGTACTGAGCACCCAGCACCTTGAGCACTGAGCACCGAGCACCCCGAGCACTGAGCACCCAGCACCCGAAGTACTGAGCACCCAGCACCCTGAGTACTAAGCACCGAGCACCCTGAGTACTGAGCACCCAGCACACTGAGCACGGAGCACCCAGCACCCTGAGCACTGAGCAAACAGCACCCTGAGCACTGAGCAACCAGCACCCTGAGTACTGAGCACTGAGCACCCAGCACCCCGAGCACGGAGCACCCAGCACCCTTAGTACTGAGCACTGAGCACCCAGCACCCCGAGCACTGAGCACCCAGCACCCTGAGCACTGAGCACCCAGCACCCGAGTA
Source organism: Microtus oregoni (assembly GCF_018167655.1). Taxonomy (NCBI): domain Eukaryota; kingdom Metazoa; phylum Chordata; class Mammalia; order Rodentia; family Cricetidae; genus Microtus; species Microtus oregoni. Next base: position 266,493 of record NW_024543312.1, read on the forward strand.
CTGATCACCCAGCACCCTGGGTACTGAGCACCCCGCACCATGAGTACTGAGCACCCAGCACGCTGAGCACTGAGCACCCAGCACCCTGAGCACTGAGCACCCAGCACCCCGAGCACTGCACACCCAGCACCCTGAGTACTGAGCACCCATCACCCTGAGCACTGAGCACCCAGCACCCTGAGCACTGAGCACCCAGCACCCTGAGCAATGAGCACCCAGCACCCTGAGTAGTGAGCACCCAACGTACTGAGCACCGAGCACCCCGAGCACTGAGCACCCAGCACCCTGAGTACTGAGCACTGAGCACCCCGAGCACTGAGCACCCAGCACCCTGAGCACTGAGCACCCAGCACCCTGAGCACTGAGCACCCAGCACCCTGAGCACCCAGCACCCTGAGCACTGAGCACCCTGAGCACTGAGCACTGAGCACCCAGCACCCTGAGTACTGAGCACCCAACACTCTGAGCACTGAGCACCCAGCACGCTGACTACTAATCCCTGAGCACCCAGCACCCTGAGTACTGAGCACCCAGCACCCCGAGCACTGAGCACCCAGCACCCTGTGTACTGAGCATCGAGCACCCCGAGCACTGAGCAACCAGCACCCTGAGTACTGAGCACCCAGCACCCCGAGAATGAGCACCCAGCACCCCGAGCACTGAGCACCCAGCACCCTGAGCACTGAGCACCCAGCACCCTGAGTACTGAGCACCCTGAGTACTGACCACCCAGCACCCTGAGTACTGAGCACACTGCACCCCGAGCACTGAGCTCCCTGAGTACTGAGCACCCAGCACCCTGAGTACTGAGCACACAGCACCCTGAGTACTGAGCACTGAGCACCCAGAGAACTGAGCACCCAGCACCCCGAGGACTGAGCACCCAGCACCCTGTGCACTGAGCACTGAGCATTCAGCACCCTGAGCACTGAGCACCCTGAGCTCTTAGCACCCTGAGTACTGAGCACCCAGCACCCTGAGTACTGAGAACCCAGCACCCTGAGCACTGAGCACCCAGCACCCTGAGTACTGAGCACCCAGCACCCTGAGTACTGAGCACCGAGCACCCCGAGCACTGAGCACCCAGCACCCTGAGCACTGAGCACCCAGCACCCTGAGCACTGAGCACCCAGCACCCCGAGTACTGAGCACCGAGCACCCCGAGCACTGAGCACCCAGCACCCCGAGAACTGAGCACCCAGCACCCTGAGCACTGAGCACCCAGCACCCCGAGTACTGAGCACCCAGCACCCCGAGTACTGAGCACTGAGCACCCTGAGTACTGAGCACCCAGCACCCCGAGTACTGAGCACTGAGCACTATGAGTACTGAGCACCCAGCACCCTGAGCACTGAGCACCCAGTACCCTGAGCACTGAACACACAGAACCCTGAGTACTGAGCACCCCGAGCACTGAGCACCCAGCACCCTGAGCACTGAGGACCCAGCACCCTGAGTACTGAGCACCCAGCACCCTGAGCACTGAGCACCCAGCACCCGAGTACTGATCACCCAGCACCCTGGGTACTGAGCACCCCGCACCATGAGTACTGAGCACCCAGCACGCTGAGCACTGAGCACCCAGCACCCTGAGCACTGAGCACCCAGCACCCCGAGCACTGCACACCCAGCACCCTGAGTACTGAGCACCCATCACCCTGAGCACTGAGCACCCAGCACCCTGAGCACTGAGCACCCAGCACCCTGAGCAATGAGCACCCAGCACCCTGAGTAGTGAGCACCCAACGTACTGAGCACCGAGCACCCCGAGCACTGAGCACCCAGCACCCTGAGTACTGAGCACTGAGCACCCCGAGCACTGAGCACCCAGCACCCTGAGCACTGAGCACCCAGCACCCCGAGCACTGAGCACCCAGCACCCTGAGCACCCAGCACCCTGAGCACTGAGCACCCTGAGCACTGAGCACTGAGCACCCAGCACCCTGAGTACTGAGCACCCAACACTCTGAGCACTGAGCACCCAGCACGCTGAGTACTGAGCCCTGAGCACCCAGCACCCTGAGTACTGAGCACTGAGCACCCTGAGCACTGAGCACCCAGTACCCTGAGCACTGAACACACAGAACCCTGAGTACTGAGCACCCCGAGCACTGAGCACCCAGCACCCTGAGCACTGAGGACCCAGCACCCTGAGTACTGAGCACCCAGCACCCTGAGCACTGAGCACCCAGCACCCTGAGTACTGAGCACGAGGCACCCTGAGCACTGAGCACCCAGCACCCTAAGTACTGAGCATCCAGCACCCCGAGCACTGAGCACCCAGCACCCTGAGTACTGAGCACTGAGCACCCAGCACCCGGAGCACTGAGCACTCAGCACCCTGTGTACTGAGCACTGAGTACCCAGCACCCCGAGCACTGAGCACCGAGCACCCTGAGTACTGAGCACTGAGCACCCAGCACCCTGAGCACTGAGCACTCAGCACCCTGTGTACTGAGCACTGAGCACCCAGCACCCCGAGCACTGAGCACCGAGCACCCTGAGTACTGAGCACCCAGCACACCGAGTACTGAGCACCCAGCACCCTGAGTACTGAGCACCCAGCACCCCGAGCACTGAGCACCGAGCACCCCGAGCACTGAGCACCCAGCACCCCGAGCACTGAGCACCCAGCACCCTGAGTACTGAGCACCCAGCACCCCGAGCACTGAGCACCCAGCACCCTGATTACTGAGCACCGAGCACCCTGAGTACTGAGCACCCAGCACCCTGAGCACTGAGCACCCAGCACCCTGAGTACTGAGCACTGAGCACCCTGAGTACTGAGCACTGAGCACCCCGAGCACTGAGCACCCAGCACCCCGAGCACCGAGCACCCAGCACCCTGAGCACTGAGCACCCAGCACCCTGAGCACTGAGAACCCAGCACCCTGAGTACTGAGCACCCAGCACCTGAGTACTGAGCACCCAACGTACAGAGCACCGAGCACCCTGACCACTGAGCCCCCAGCACCCTGAGTACTGAGCACCCAGCACCCTGAGCAATGAGCACCCTGAGTACTGAGCACCCAGCACCTTGAGCACTGAGCACCGAGCACCCCGAGCACTGAGCACCCAGCACCCGAAGTACTGAGCACCCAGCACCCTGAGTACTAAGCACCGAGCACCCTGAGTACTGAGCACCCAGCACACTGAGCACGGAGCACCCAGCACCCTGAGCACTGAGCAAACAGCACCCTGAGCACTGAGCAACCAGCACCCTGAGTACTGAGCACTGAGCACCCAGCACCCCGAGCACGGAGCACCCAGCACCCTTAGTACTGAGCACTGAGCACCCAGCACCCCGAGCACTGAGCACCCAGCACCCTGAGCACTGAGCACCCAGCACCCGAGTACTGATCACCCAGCACCCTGGGTACTGAGCACCCCGCATCATGAGTACTGAGCACCCAGCACGCTGAGCACTGAGCACCCAGCACCCTGAGCACTGAGCACCCAGCACCCCGAGCACTGCACACCCAGCACCCTGAGTACTGAGCACCCAGCACCCTGAGCACTGAGCACCCAGCACCCTGAGCACTGAGCACCCAGCACCCTGAGCAATGAGCACCCAGCACCCTGAGTAGTGAGCACCCAACGTACTGAGCACCGAGAACCCCGAGCACTGAGCACCCAGCACACTGAGTACTGAGCACTGAGCACCCCGAGCACTGAGCACCCAGCACCCTGAGCACTGAGCACCCAGCACCCCGAGCACTGAGCACCCAGCACCCTGAGCACAAAGCACCCTGAGCACTGAGCACCCTGAGCACTGAGCACTGAGCACCCAGCACCCTGAGTACTGAGCACCCAACACTCTGAGCACTGAGCACCCAGCACGCTGACTACTGATCCCTGAGCACCCAGCACCCTGAGTACTGAGCACCCAGCACCCCGAGCACTGAGCACCCAGCACCCTGTGTACTGAGCATCGAGCACCCCGAGCACTGAGCAACCAGCACCCTGAGTACTGAGCACCCAGCACCCCGAGAATGAGCACCCAGCACCCCGAGCACTGAGCACCCAGCACCCTGAGCACTGAGCACCCAGCACCCTGAGTACTGAGCACCCTGAGTACTGACCACCCAGCACCCTGAGTACTGAGCACACTGCACCCTGAGCACTGAGCTCCCTGAGTACTGAGCACCCAGCACCCTGAGTACTGAGCACACAGCACCCTGAGTACTGAGCACTGAGCACCCAGAGAACTGAGCACCCAGCACCCCGAGGACTGAGCACCCAGCACCCTGTGCACTGAGCACTGAGCATTCAGCACCCTGAGCACTGAGCACCCTGAGCTCTTAGGACCCTGAGTACTGAGCACCCAGCACCCTGAGTACTGAGCACCCAGCACCCTGAGCACTGAGCACCCAGCACCCTGAGTACTGAGCACCCAGCACCCTGAGTACTGAGCACCGAGCACCCCGAGCACTGAGCACCCAGCACCCTGAGCACTGAGCACCCAGCACCCTGAGCACTGAGCACCCAGCACCCCGAGTACTGAGCACCGAGCACCCCGAGCACTGAGCACCCAGCACCGCGAGAACTGAGCACCCAGCACCCTGAGCACTGAGCACCCAGCACCCCGAGTACTGAGCACCCAGCACCCCGAGTACTGAGCACTGAGCACCCTGAGTACTAAGCACCCAGCACCCCGAGTACTGAGCACTGAGCACTATGAGTACTGAGCACCCAGCACCCTGAGTACTGAGCACCCAGTACCCTGAGCACTGAACACACAGAACCCTGAGTACTGAGCACCCCGAGCACTGAGCACCCAGCACCCTGAGCACTGAGGACCCAGCACCCTGAGTACTGAGCACCCAGCACCCTGAGCACTGAGCACCCAGCACCCTGAGTACTGAGCACGAGGCACCCTGAGCACTGAGGACCCAGCACCCTAAGTACTGAGCATCCAGCACCCCGAGCACTGAGCACCCAGCACCCTGAGTACTGAGCACTGAGCACCCAGCACCCGGAGCACTGAGCACTCAGCACCCTGTGTACTGAGCACTGAGTACCCAGCACCCCGAGCACTGAGCACCGAGCACCCTGAGTACTGAGCACTGAGCACCCAGCACCCTGAGCACTGAGCACTCAGCACCCTGTGTACTGAGCACTGAGCACCCAGCACCCCCAGCACTGAGCACCGAGCACCCTGAGTACTGAGCACCCAGCACACCGAGTACTGAGCACCCAGCACCCTGAGTACTGAGCACCCAGCACCCCGAGCACTGAGCACCGAGCACCCCGAGCACTGAGCACCCAGCACCCCGAGCACTGAGCACCCAGCACCCTGAGTACTGAGCACCCAGCACCCCGAGCACTGAGCACCCAGCACCCTGATTACTGAGCACCGAGCACCCTGAGTACTGAGCACCCAGCACCCTGAGCACTGAGCACCCAGCACCCTGAGCACTGAGCACCCAGCACCCTGAGCACTGAGCACCCAGCACCCCGAGCACTGAGCACCCAGCACCCTGAGCACTGAGCACCCAGCACCCTGAGCACTGAGCACCCAGCACCCCGAGCACTGAGCACCAAGCACCCTGAGTACTGAGCACTGAGCACCCAGCACCCCGAGCACTGAGCACTCTGCACCCTGAGTACTGAGCACTGAGCACCCAGCACCCCGAGCACTGAGCACCCAGCACCCTGAGCACTGAGCACCCAGCACCCGAGTACTGAGCACCCAGCACAATGAGTACTGAGCACCCAGCTCCCTGAGTACTGAGCACCCAGCACCCCGAGTACTGAGCACGAAGCACCCTGAGTACTGAGCACTCAGCACCCTGAGCACTGAGGACCCAGCACCCTGAGTACTGAGCACCGAGCACCCTGAGTACTGAGCACCCAGCACCCTGAGTACTGAGCACCCAGCACACTGAGTACTGAGCACCCAGCACCCTGAGCACTGATCACCCAGCACCCTGAGTACTGAGCACCGAGTACCCTGAGTACTGAGCACCCAGCACCCCGAGCTCTGAGCACTCAGCACCCTGAGTACTGAGCACTGAGCACCCAGCACCCCGAGCACTGAGCACCCAGCACCCTGTGTACTGAGCACTGAGTACCCAGTACCCCGAGCACTGAGAACCAGCACCCTGAGCAGTGAGCACCCAGCACCGCGAGTACTGAACACACAGCACCCCGAGCACTGAGCAACCAGCACCCTGAGCACTGAGCACCCAGCACGCTGAGTACTGAGCACCCAGCACCCCGAGTACTGAGCAACCAGCACCCTGAGCACTGTGCACCCAGCACCCTGAGCACTGAGCACCGAGAACCCTGAGTACTGAGCACGGAGCACCCTGAGTACTGAGCACCCAGCACCCTGAGCACTGAGCACCCAGCACCCTGAGCACTGAGCACCCAGCACCCTGAGTACTGAGCACCCAACACCCTGAGTACTGAACACCCAGCACCCCGAGCACTGAGCAGCCAGCACCCTGAGCACTGAGCACCGAGCACCCTGAGTACTGAGCACCGAGCACCCTGAGTACTGAGCACCCAGCACCCTGAGCACTGAGCACCCAGCACCCTGAGCACTGAGCACCCAGCACCCTGAGTACTGAGCACCCAGCACCCTGAGTACTGAACACCCAGCACCCTGAGCACTGAGCACTGAGCACCCAGCACCCTGAGCACTGAGCACTGAGCACCCAGCACCCTGAGCACTGAGCACCCAGCACCCCGAGCACTGAGCACCCAGCACCCTGAGCACCCAGCACCCTGAGCACTGAGCACCCTGAGCACTGAGCACCCAGCACCCTGAGTACTGAGCACCCAACACTCTGAGCACTGAGCACCCAGCACGCTGAGTACTGAGCCCTGAGCACCCAGCACCCTGAGTACTGAGCACCCAGCACCCCGAGCACTGAGCACCCAGCACCCTGTGTACTGAGCATCGAGCACCCCGAGCACTGAGCAACCAGCACCCTGAGTACTGAGCACCCAGCACCCCGAGAATGAGCACCCAGCACCCCGAGCACTGAGCACCCAGCACCCTGAGCACTGAGCACCCAGCACCCTGAGTACTGAGCACCCTGAGTACTGACCACCCAGCACCCTGAGTACTGAGCACACTGCACCCCGAGCACTGAGCTCCCTGAGTACTGAGCACCCAGCACCCAGGGTACTGAGCACGAGGCACCCTGAGCACTGAGCACCCAGCACCCTAAGTACTGAGCATCCTGCACCCCGAGCACTGAGCACCCAGCACCCTGAGTACTGAGCACTGAGCACCCAGCACCCCGAGCACTGAGCACTCAGCACCCTGTGTACTGAGCACTGAGTACCCAGCACCCCGAGCACTGAGCACCGAGCACCCTGAGTACTGAGCACTGAGCACCCAGCACCCCGAGCACTGAGCACCCAGCACCTTGAGTACTGAGCACTGAGCACCCTGAGTACTGAGCACCCAGCACCCTGAGCACTGAGCACCCAGCACCCTGAGCACTGAGCACCCAGCACCCTGAGTACTGAGCACCCAATGTACTGAGCACTGAGCACCCTGAGCACTGAGCACCCAGCACCCTGAGTACTGAGCACCCAGCACCCTGAGTACTGAGCACCCAATGTTCTGAGCACCGAGCACCCTGAGCCCTGAGCACCCAGCACCCTGAGTACTGAGCACCCAGCACCCTGAGCACTGAGCACCCTGAGTACTGAGCACTGAGCACCCTGAGTACTGAGCAATGAGCACCCTGAGTACTGAGCACCCAGCACCCTGAGTACTGAGCACCCAGCAACCTGAGCACTGAGCACCGAGCACCCTGAGCACTGAGCACCCAGCACCCTGAGCACTGAGCACCCAGCACCCTGAGCACTGAGCACCCAGCACCCCGCGCACTGAGCACCCAGCACCCTGAGCACTGAGAACCCTGAGTACTGAGCACTGAGCACCCTGAGTACTGAGCACTGAGCACCCTGAGTATTGAGCACCCAGCACCCTGAGTACTGAGCACCCAGGACCCGGAGCAATGAGCACCCTGAGTACTGAGCACCCAGCACCCTGAGCACTGAGCACCGAGCACCCCGAGCACTGAGCACCCAGGACCCGGAGTACTGAGCACCCAGCACCCTGAGTACTAAGCACCGAGCACCCTGAGTACTGAGCACCCAGTACCCTGAGCACTGAACCCACAGCACCCTGAGTACTGAGCTCCCCGAGCACTGAGCACCCAGCACCCTGAGCACTGAGGACCCAGCACCCTGAGCACTGAGCACCCAGCACCCTGAGCACTGAGCACCCAGCACCCTGAGTACTGAGCACCCAGCACCCTGAGCACTGAGCACCCAGCACCCTGAGTACTGAGCACCCAGCACCCCGAGCACTGAGCACCAAGCACCCTGAGTACTGAGCACTGAGCACCCAGCACCCCGAGCACTGAGCACTCTGCACCCTGAGTACTGAGCACTGAGCACCCAGCACCCCGAGCACTGAGCACCCAGCACCCTGAGCACTGAGCACCCAGCACCCGAGTACTGAGCACCCAGCACAATGAGTACTGAGCACCCAGCTCCCTGAGTACTGAGCACCCAGCACCCCGAGTACTGAGCACCCAGCACCCTGAGTACTGAGCACTCAGCACCCTGAGCACTGAGGACCCAGCACCCTGAGTACTGAGCACCGAGCACCCTGAGTACTGAGCACCCAGCACCCTGAGTACTGAGCACCCAGCACACTGAGTACTGAGCACCCAGCACCCTGAGCACTGATCACCCAGCACCCTGAGTACTGAGCACCGAGTACCCTGAGTACTGAGCACCCAGCACCCCGAGCTCTGAGCACTCAGCACCCTGAGTACTGAGCACTGAGCACCCAGCACCCCGAGCACTGAGCACCCAGCACCCTGTGTACTGAGCACTGAGTACCCAGTACCCCGAGCACTGAGAACCAGCACCCTGAGCAGTGAGCACCCAGCACCGCGAGTACTGAACACACAGCACCCCGAGCACTGAGCAACCAGCACCCTGAGCACTGAGCACCCAGCACGCTGAGTACTGAGCACCCAGCACCCCGAGTACTGAGCAACCAGCACCCTGAGCACTGTGCACCCAGCACCCTGAGCACTGAGCACCGAGAACCCTGAGTACTGAGCACGGAGCACCCTGAGTACTGAGCACCCAGCACCCTGAGCACTGAGCACCCAGCACCCTGAGCACTGAGCACCCAGCACCCTGAGTACTGAGCACCCAACACCCTGAGTACTGAACACCCAGCACCCCGAGCACTGAGCACCCAGCACCCTGAGCACTGAGCACCGAGCACCCTGAGTACTGAGCACCGAGCACCCTGAGTACTGAGCACCCAGCACCCTGAGCACTGAGCACCCAGCACCCTGAGCACTGAGCACCCAGCACCCTGAGTACTGAGCACCCAGCACCCTGAGTACTGAACACCCAGCACCCTGAGCACTGAGCACTGAGCACCCAGCACCCTGAGCACTGAGCACTGAGCACCCAGCACCCTGAGCACTGAGCACCCAGCACCCCGAGCACTGAGCACCCAGCACCCTGAGCACCCAGCACCCTGAGCACTGAGCACCCTGAGCACTGAGCACCCAGCACCCTGAGTACTGAGCACCCAACACTCTGAGCACTGAGCACCCAGCACGCTGAGTACTGAGCCCTGAGCACCCAGCACCCTGAGTACTGAGCACCCAGCACCCCGAGCACTGAGCACCCAGCACCCTGTGTACTGAGCATCGAGCACCCCGAGCACTGAGCAACCAGCACCCTGAGTACTGAGCACCCAGCACCCCGAGAATGAGCACCCAGCACCCCGAGCACTGAGCACCCAGCACCCTGAGCACTGAGCACCCAGCACCCTGAGTACTGAGCACCCTGAGTACTGACCACCCAGCACCCTGAGTACTGAGCACACTGCACCCCGAGCACTGAGCTCCCTGAGTACTGAGCACCCAGCACCCAGGGTACTGAGCACGAGGCACCCTGAGCACTGAGCACCCAGCACCCTAAGTACTGAGCATCCAGCACCCCGAGCACTGAGCACCCAGCACCCTGAGTACTGAGCACTGAGCACCCAGCACCCCGAGCACTGAGCACTCAGCACCCTGTGTACTGAGCACTGAGTACCCAGCACCCCGAGCACTGAGCACCGAGCACCCTGAGTACTGAGCACTGAGCACCCAGCACCCCGAGCACTGAGCACCCAGCACCTTGAGTACTGAGCACTGAGCACCCTGAGTACTGAGCACCCAGCACCCTGAGCACTGAGCACCCAGCACCCTGAGCACTGAGCACCCAGCACCCTGAGTACTGAGCACCCAATGTACTGAGCACTGAGCACCCTGAGCACTGAGCACCCAGCACCCTGAGTACTGAGCACCCAGCACCCTGAGTACTGAGCACCCAATGTTCTGAGCACCGAGCACCCTGAGCACTGATCACCCAGCACCCTGAGTACTGAGCACCCAGCACCCTGAGCACTGAGCACCCTGAGTACTGAGCACTGAGCACCCTGAGTACTGAGCAATGAGCACCCTGAGTACTGAGCACCCAGCACCCTGAGTACTGAGCACCCAGCAACCTGAGCACTGAGCACCGAGCACCCTGAGCACTGAGCACCCAGCACCCTGAGCACTGAGCACCCAGCACCCTGAGCACTGAGCACCCAGCACCCCGCGCACTGAGCACCCAGCACCCTGAGCACTGAGAACCCTGAGTACTGAGCACTGAGCACCCTGAGTACTGAGCACTGAGCACCCTGAGTATTGAGCACCCAGCACCCTGAGTACTGAGCACCCAGGACCCGGAGCAATGAGCACCCTGAGTACTGAGCACCCAGCACCCTGAGCACTGAGCACCGAGCACCCCGAGCACTGAGCACCCAGCACCCGGAGTACTGAGCACCCAGCACCCTGAGTACTAAGCACCGAGCACCCTGAGTACTGAGCACCCAGTACCCTGAGCACTGAACCCACAGCACCCTGAGTACTGAGCTCCCTGAGCACTGAGCACCCAGCACCCTGAGCACTGAGGACCCAGCACCCTGAGCACTGAGCACCCAGCACCCTGAGCACTGAGCACCCAGCACCCTGAGTACTGAGCACCCAGCACCCTGAGCACTGAGCACCCAGCACCCTGAGTACTGAGCATCCAGCACCCTGAGCACTGAGCAGCCAGCACCCTGAGTACTGAGCACTGAGCACCCAGCACCTAGAGCACTGAGCACTCAGCACCCTGTGTACAGAGCACTGAGCACCCAGCACCCTGAGCACTGAGCACCCTGAGTACTGAGCACCCAGCACCCTGAGCACTGAGCACCCAGCACCCCGAGCACTGAGCACCCAGCACCCTGAGCACTGAGCACTGAGCACCCTGAGTACTGAGCACTGAGCACCCTGAGCACTGAGCACCGAGCACCCTGAGTACTGAGCACTGAGCACCCTGAGCACTGAGCACCCAGCACCCTGAGTACTGAGCACCGAGCACCCTGAGCACTGAGGACCGAGCACCCTGAGTACTAAGCACCCAGCACCCTGAATACTGAGCACCCAGCACCCTGAGCACTGAGCACCCAGCACGCTGAGTACTGAGCACTGAGCACCCTGCGTACTGAGCACCGAGCACCCTGAGCACTGAGCACCCAGCACGCTGAGTACTGAGCTCTGAGCACTCTGAGTACTGAGCACCGAGCACCCTGAGTACTGAGCACCCAGCACCCTGAGTACTGAGCACCCAGCACCCCGAGCACTGAGCACCAAGCACCCTGAGTACTGAGCACTGAGCACCCAGCACCCCGAGCACTGAGCACTCTGCACCCTGAGTACTGAGCACTGAGCACCCAGCACCCCGAGCACTGAGCACCCAGCACCCTGAGCACTGAGCACCCAGCACCCGAGTACTGAGCACCCAGCACAATGAGTACTGAGCACCCAGCTCCCTGAGTACTGAGCACCCAGCACCCCGAGTACTGAGCACCCAGCACCCTGAGTACTGAGCACTCAGCACCCTGAGCACTGAGGACCCAGCACCCTGAGTACTGAGCACCGAGCACCCTGAGTACTGAGCACCCAGCACCCTGAGTACTGAGCACCCAGCACACTGAGTACTGAGCACCCAGCACCCTGAGCACTGATCACCCAGCACCCTGAGTACTGAGCACCGAGTACCCTGAGTACTGAGCACCCAGCACCCCGAGCTCTGAGCACTCAGCACCCTGAGTACTGAGCACTGAGCACCCAGCACCCCGAGCACTGAGCACCCAGCACCCTGTGTACTGAGCACTGAGTACCCAGTACCCCGAGCACTGAGAACCAGCACCCTGAGCAGTGAGCACCCAGCACCGCGAGTACTGAACACACAGCACCCCGAGCACTGAGCAACCAGCACCCTGAGCACTGAGCACCCAGCACGCTGAGTACTGAGCACCCAGCACCCCGAGTACTTTGCAACCAGCACCCTGAGCACTGTGCACCCAGCACCCTGAGCACTGAGCACCGAGAACCCTGAGTACTGAGCACGGAGCACCCTGAGTACTGAGCACCCAGCACCCTGAGCACTGAGCACCCAGCACCCTGAGCACTGAGCACCCAGCACCCTGAGTACTGAGCACCCAACACCCTGAGTACTGAACACCCAGCACCCCGAGCACTGAGCACCCAGCACCCTGAGCACTGAGCACCGAGCACCCTGAGTACTGAGCACCGAGCACCCTGAGTACTGAGCACCCAGCACCCTGAGCACTGAGCACCCAGCACCCTGAGCACTGAGCACCCAGCACCCTGAGTACTGAGCACCCAGCACCCTGAGTACTGAACACCCAGCACCCTGAGCACTGAGCACTGAGCACCCAGCACCCTGAGCACTGAGCACTGAGCACCCAGCACCCTGAGCACTGAGCACCCAGCACCCCGAGCACTGAGCACCCAGCACCCTGAGCACCCAGCACCCTGAGCACTGAGCACCCTGAGCACTGAGCACCCAGCACCCTGAGTACTGAGCACCCAACACTCTGAGCACTGAGCACCCAGCACGCTGAGTACTGAGCCCTGAGCACCCAGCACCCTGAGTACTGAGCACCCAGCACCCCGAGCACTGAGAACCCAGCACCCTGTGTACTGAGCATCGAGCACCCCGAGCACTGAGCAACCAGCACCCTGAGTACTGAGCACCCAGCACCCCGAGAATGAGCACCCAGCACCCCGAGCACTGAGCACCCAGCACCCTGAGCACTGAGCACCCAGCACCCTGAGTACTGAGCACCCTGAGTACTGACCACCCAGCACCCTGAGTACTGAGCACACTGCACCCCGAGCACTGAGCTCCCTGAGTACTGAGCACCCAGCACACAGGGTACTGAGCACGAGGCACCCTGAGCACTGAGCACCCAGCACCCTAAGTACTGAGCATCCAGCACCCCGAGCACTGAGCACCCAGCACCCTGAGTACTGAGCACTGAGCACCCAGCACCCCGAGCCCTGAGCACTCAGCACCCTGTGTACTGAGCACTGAGTACCCAGCACCCCGAGCACTGAGCACCGAGCACCCTGAGTACTGAGCACTGAGCACCCAGCACCCCGAGCACTGAGCACCCAGCACCTTGAGTACTGAGCACTGAGCACCCTGAGTACTGAGCACCCAGCACCCTGAGCACTGAGCACCCAGCACCCTGAGCACTGAGCACCCAGCACCCTGAGTACTGAGCACCCAATGTACTGAGCACTGAGCACCCTGAGCACTGAGCACCCAGCACCCTGAGTACTGAGCACCCAGCACCCTGAGTACTGAGCACCCAATGTTCTGAGCACCGAGCACCCTGAGCACTGATCACCCAGCACCCTGAGTACTGAGCACCCAGCACCCTGAGCACTGAGCACCCTGAGTACTGAGCACTGAGCACCCTGAGTACTGAGCAATGAGCACCCTGAGTACTGAGCACCCAGCACCCTGAGTACTGAGCACCCAGCAACCTGAGCACTGAGCACCGAGCACCCTGAGCACTGAGCACCCAGCACCCTGAGCACTGAGCACCCAGCACCCTGAGCACTGAGCACCCAGCACCCCGCGCACTGAGCACCCAGCACCCTGAGCACTGAGAACCCTGAGTACTGAGCACTGAGCACCCTGAGTACTGAGCACTGAGCACCCTGAGTATTGAGCACCCAGCACCCTGAGTACTGAGCACCCAGGACCCGGAGCAATGAGCACCCTGAGTACTGAGCACCCAGCACACTGAGCACTGAGCACCGAGCACCCCGAGCACTGAGCACCCAGCACCCGGAGTACTGAGCACCCAGCACCCTGAGTACTAAGCACCGAGCACCCTGAGTACTGAGCACCCAGTACCCTGAGCACTGAACCCACATCACCCTGAGTACTGAGCTCCCCGAGCACTGAGCACCCAGCACCCTGAGCACTGAGGACCCAGCACCCTGAGCACTGAGCACCCAGCACCCTGAGCACTGAGCACCCAGCACCCTGAGTACTGAGCACCCAGCACCCTGAGCACTGAGCACCCAGCACCCTGAGTACTGAGCATCCAGCACCCTGAGCACTGAGCAGCCAGCACCCTGAGTACTGAGCACTGAGCACCCAGCACCTAGAGCACTGAGCACTCAGCACCCTGTGTACTGAGCACTGAGCACCCAGCACCCTGAGCACTGAGCACCCTGAGTACTGAGCACCCAGCACCCTGAGCACTGAGCACCCAGCACCCCGAGCACTGAGCACCCAGCACCCCGAGCACTGAGCACACAGCACACAGAGCACTGAGCACCCTGAGTACTGAGCACTGAGCACCCTGAGTACTGAGCACTGAGCTCCCTGAGTACTGAGCACCCAGCACCCTGAGTACTGAGCACCCAGCACCCCGAGCACTGAGTACCCAGCTCCCTGAGCACTGAGTACCCAGCACCCTGAGCACTGAGCACCCAGCACCCTGAGCACTGAGCACCCAGCACCCTGAGCACTGAGCACCCAGCACCCTGAGTACTGAGCACTGAGCACCCAGCACCCCGAGCACTGAGCACCCAGCACCCTGAGTACTGAGCACTGAGCACACAGCACCCCGAGCACTGAGCACCCAGCACCCTGAGCACTGAGCACCCAGCACCCGAGTACAGATCACCTAGCACCCTGAGTACTGATCACCCAGCACCCTGAGTACTGAGCACGCAGCACCCTGAGTACTGAGCACCCAGCACCCCGAGCACTAAGCACCCAGCACCCTGAGTACTGAGCACCGAGCACCCCGAGCACTGAGCACCCAGCACCCTGAGTACTGAGCTCCGAGCACCCGGAGCACAGAGCACCCAGCGCCCCGAGCACTGAGCACCCAGCACCCCGAGCACTGAGCCCCCAGCACCCCGAGCACTGAGCACCCAGCACCCCGAGCACTGAGCACCCAGCACCCTGAGTACTGAGCACCCAGCACCCTGAGTACTGAGCACCCAGCACCCTGAGAACTGAGCACCCAGCACCCTGAGTACTGAGCACCCAGCACCCTGAGTACTGAGTACCCAGCACCCTGAGCACTCAGCAACCTGAGTACTGAGCACCGAGCACCCTAAGTAATGAGCACCCAGCACCCTGAGTGCTGAGCACCCAGCACCCTGAGCACTGAGCACCCAGCACCCTGAGTACTGAGCACCCAGCACCGGGAGTACTGAGCACCCAGCACCCCGAGCACTGAGCACCCAGCACCCTGAGTACTGAGCACTGAGCACCCTGAGTACTGAGCACCGAACACACTGAGTACTGAGCACCCAGCACCCTGAGTACTGAGCCCCCAGCACCCCGAGCACTGAGCACCCAGCACCCCGAGCACTGAGCACCCAGCACCCCGAGCACTGAGCACCCAGCACCCTGAGCACTGAGCACCCAGCACCCTGAGCACTGAGCACTGAGCACCCAGCACCCTGAGCACTGAGCACCCAGCACCCCGAGCACTGAGCACCCAGCACCCTGAGCACTGAGCACCCAGCACCCTGAGCACTGAGCACCCAGCTCCCTGAGTACTGAGTACCCAGTACCCTGAGCACTGAGCACCCAGCACTCTTAGTACTGATCACCGAGCAACCCGAGCACTGAGCACCCAGCACCCTGAGTACTGAGCACCCAGCACCCTGAGTACTGAGCAACCAGCACCCTGAGTACTGAGCACCCAGTACCCTGAGCACTGAACACACAGCACCCTGAGTACTGAGCACCCTGAGCACTGAGCACCCAGCACCCTGGGCACTGTGCACCCAGCACACCGAGCACTGAGCACCCAGCACCCTGAGTACTGAGAACAGATCACGCTGAGTACTGAGCACCCAGCACCCTGAGTACTGAGCCCCCAGCACCCTTAGTACTGAGCACCAAGCACCCCGAGCACTGAGCACCTAGCACCCCGAGAATGAGCACCCAGCACCCTGAGTACTGAGAACCGAGCACCCTGAGTACTGAGCACCCAGCACCCTGAGTACTGAGCCCCCAGCACCCTGAGTACTGAGCACCCAGCACCCTGAGTACTGAGCACCCAACACCCTGAGTACTGAGCACCCAGCACCCCGAGCACTGAGCACCCTGAGTACTGAGCACCCAGCACCCTGAGTACTGAGCACTAAGCACCCAGAGCACTGAGCACCCAGCAACCCGAGCACGGAGCACCCAGGACCCCGAGCACTGAGTACTGAGCACCCAGCACCCTGAGTACTGAGCACCGAGCTCCCCGAGCACTGAGCACCCTGAGTACTGAGCACCCAGCACCCCGATCACTGAGCACCCAGCACTCTGAGCACTGAGCACCCAGCACCCCGAGCACTGAGCACCCAGCACCCTGAGTACTGAGCACCCAGCACCCCGAGCACTGAGCACCCAGCACCCTGAGTACTGAGCACTGAGCACCCAGCACCCCGAGCACTGAGCACCCAGCACCCTGTGTACTGAGCACTGAGCACCCTGAGTACAATGCACCCAGCACCCTGAGTACTGAGCACCCAGGACCCTGAGCACTGAGCACCGAGCACCCCGAGCACTGAGCACCCTGCACCCTGAGCACTCAGCACCCAGCACCCCGAGCATTGAACACCCAGCACCCTGAGCACTGAGCACCCAGCACCTTAAGCACTGAGCACCCAGCAACCAGAGCACTGAGCACCCAGCACCCTGAGCACTGAGCACCCAGCACCCTGAGTACTGAGCACCCAGACCCCGAGCTCTGAGCACCCAGCACCCCTAGCACTGTGCACCCTGCACCCTGAGTAATGAGAACCCAGCACCCTGAGTACTGAGCACCCAGCACCCTGAGCACTGAGCACCCAGCAGCCCGAGCACTGAGCACCCAGCATCCTGAGCACTGAGTACTGAGCACCCAGCACCCTGAGCACTGAGCACCCAGCACCCTGAGCACTGAGCACCCAGCACCCTGAGTACTGAGCACCCAGCGTACTGAGCACCGAGCCCCCAGCACCCTGAGTACTGAGCACCCAGCACCCTGAGCACTGAGCACCCAGCAACCTGAGTACTGAGCACCGAGCACCCCGAGTACGGAGCACCCAGCACCCCGAGCACTGAGCACCCAGAACCCTGAGCACTGAGCACCCAGCACCCCGAGCACTGAGCACCCAGCACCCCGAGCACTGAGCACCCAGCACCCCGAGCACTGAGCACCCAGCACACCGAGCACCGAGCACCCTGAGTACAAAGCACCGAGCACCCTGAGCACTGAGCACCCAGCACCCTGAGCAGTGAGCACCCAGCACCCTGAGTACTGAGCACCCAGCACCCCGAGCACTGAGCACCCAGCACCCTGAGTACTGAGCACCCAGCAACCTGAGCACTGAGCACCGAGCACCCTGAGCACTGAGCACCCAGCACCCTGAGGACTGAGCACCCAGCACCCCGAGCACTGAGCACACAGCACACAGAGCACTGAGCACCCTGAGTACTGAGCACTGAGCACCCTGAGTACTGAGCACTGAGCACCCTGAGTACTGAGCAACCAGCACCCTGAGTACTGAGCACCCAGGACCCTGAGCACTGAGCACCGAGCACCCCGAGCACTGAGCACCCTGCACCCTGAGCACTCAGCACCCAGCACCCCGAGCATTGAACACCCAGCACCCTGAGCACTGAGCACCCAGCACCTTAAGCACTGAGCACCCAGCAACCAGAGCACTGAGCACCCAGCACCCTGAGCACTGAGCACCCAGCATCCTGAGTACTGAGCACTGAGCACCCTGAGTACTGAGCACCCAGACCCCGAGCTCTGAGCACCCACCACCCCTAGCACTGTGCACCCAGCACCCTGAGTAATGAGAACCCAGCACCCTGAGTACTGAGCACCCAGCACCCTGAGCACTGAGCACCCAGCAGCCCGAGCACTGAGCACCCAGCATCCTGAGCACTGAGTACTGAGCACCCAGCACCCTGAGCACTGAGCACCCAGCACCCTGAGCACTGAGCACCCAGCACCCTGAGTACTGAGCACCCAGCGTACTGAGCACCGAGCCCCCAGCACCCTGAGTACTGAGCACCCAGCACCCTGAGCACTGAGCACCCAGCAACCTGAGTACTGAGCACCGAGCACCCCGAGTACTGAGCACCCAGCACCCCGAGCACTGAGCACCCAGAACCCTGAGCACTGAGCACCCAGCACCCCGAGCACTGAGCACCCAGCACCCCGAGCACTGAGCACCCAGCACCCCGAGCACTGAGCACCCAGCACCCCGAGCACTGAGCCCCCAGCACCCCGAGCACTGAGCACCCAGCACCCCGAGCACTGAGCACCCAGGACCCCGAGCACTGAGCACCCAGCACCCTGAGTACTGAGCACCCAGCACCCTGAGTACTGAGCACTGAGCACCCTGAGTACTGAGCACCGAGCACCCTGAGTACAAAGCACCGAGCACCCTGAGCACTGAGCACCCAGCACCCTGAGCAGTGAGCACCCAGCACCCTGAGTACTGAGCACCCAGCACCCCGAGCACTGAGCACCCAGCACCCTGAGTACTGAGCACCCAGCACCCTGAGCACTGAGCACCGAGCACCCTGAGCACTGAGCACCCAGCACCCTGAGGACTGAGCACCCAGCACCCCGAGCACTGAGCACACAGCACACAGAGCACTGAGCACCCTGAGTACTGAGCACTGAGCACCCTGAGTACTGAGCACTGAGCACCCTGAGTACTGAGCACCCAGCACCCTGAGTACTGAGCACCCAGCACCCCGAGCACTGAGTACCCAGCTCCCTGAGCACTGAGTACCCAGCACCCTTAGCACTGAGCACCCAGCACCCTGAGCACTGAGCACCCAGCACCCTGAGCACTGAGCACCCAGCACCCTGAGTACTGAGCACTGAGCACCCAGCACCCCGAGCACTGAGCACCCAGCACCCTGAGTACTGAGCACTGAGCACCCAGCACCCCGAGCACTGAGCACCCAGCACCCTGAGCACTGAGCACCCAGCACCCGAGTACAGATCACCCAGCACCCTGAGTACTGATCACCCAGCACCCTGAGTACTGAGCACGCAGCACCCTGAGTACTGAGCACCCAGCACACCGAGCACTAAGCACCCAGCACCCTGAGTACTGAGCACCGAGCACCCCGAGCACTGAGCACCCAGCACCCTGAGTACTGAGCTCCGAGCACCCGGAGCACAGAGCACCCAGCACCAGGAGCACTGAGCCCCCAGCACCCCGAGCACTGAGCACCCAGCACCCCGAGCACTGAGCACCCAGCACCCTGAGTACTGAGCACCCAGCACCCTGAGTACTGAGCACCCAGCACCCTGAGAACTGAGCACCCAGCACCCTGAGTACTGAGCACCCAGCACCCTGAGTACTGAGTACCCAGCACACTGAGCACTCAGCAACCTGAGTACTGAGCACCGAGCACCCTAAGTAATGAGCACCCAGCACCCTGAGTACTGAGCACCCAGCACCCTGAGCACTGAGCACCCAGCACCCTGAGTACTGAGCACCCAGCACCCCGAGTACTGAGCACCCAGCACCCCGAGCACTGAGCACCCAGCACCCTGAGTACTGAGCACTGAGCACCCTGAGTACTGAGCACCGAACACACTGAGTACTGAGCACCCAGCACCCTGAGTACTGAGCCCCCAGCACCCCGAGCACTGAGCACCCAGCACCCCGAGCACTGAGCACCCAGCACCCCGAGCACTGAGCACCCAGCACCCTGAGCACTGAGCACCCAGCACCCTGAGCACTGAGCACTGAGCACCCAGCACCCTGAGCACTGAGCACCCAGCACCCCGAGCACTGAGCACCCAGCACCCTGAGCACTGAGCACCCAGCACCCTGAGCACTGAGCACCCAGCTCCCTGAGTACTGAGTACCCAGTACCCTGAGCACTGAGCACCCAGCACTCTTAGTACTGATCACCGAGCAACCCGAGCACTGAGCACCCAGCACCCTGAGTACTGAGCACCCAGCACCCTGAGTACTGAGCACCCAGCACCCTGAGTACTGAGCACCCAGCAACCTGAGCACTGAGCACAAATCACGCTGAGTACTGAGCACTGAGCACCCTGAGTACAGAGCACCGAGGAACCTGAGGACTGAGCACCCAGCACGCTGAGTACTGAGCACTGAGCACCCTGAGTACTGAGCACCCAGCACCCTGAGCACTGAGCAGCCAGCAGCCTGAGCACTGAGCACCCAGCACCCCAAGCACTGAGCACCCAGCACCCTGAGCACTGTGCACCCAGCACCCCGAGTACTGAGCACCCAGCACCCCGAGTACTGAGCACCCAGCACCCTGAGTACTGAGCACCAAGCACCCTGAGTACTGAGCACCCAGTACCCTGAGCACTGAACACACAGCACCCTGAGTACTGAGCACCCTGAGCACTGAGCACCCAGCACCCTGGGCACTGTGCACCCAGCACCCCGAGCACTGAGCACCCAGCACCCTGAGTACTGAGAACAGATCACGCAGAGTACTGAGCACCCAGCACCCTGAGTACTGAGCCCCCAGCACCCTTAGTACTGAGCACCAAGCACCCCGAGCACTGAGCACCTAGCACCCCGAGAATGAGCACCCAGCACCCTGAGTACTGAGAACCGAGCACCCTGAGTACTGAGCACCCAGCACCCTGAGTACTGAGCCTCCAGCACCCTGAGTACTGAGCACCCAGCACCCTGAGTACTGAGCACCCAGCACCCTGAGTACTGAGCACCCAGCACCCTGAGTACTGACCCCCCAGCACCCTGAGTACTGAGCACCCAGCACACTGAGTACTGAGCACCCAGCACCCTGAGCACTGAGCACAAAGCACGCTGAGTAATGAGCACTGAGCACCCTGAGTACTGAGCACCGAGGACCCTGAGCACTGAGCACCCAGCACCCTGAGTACTGAGCACCCAGCACCCTGAGTACTGATCACCCAGCACCCCGAGCACTGAGCACCCTGAGTACTGAGCACCCAGCACCCTGAGTACTGAGCACTAAGTACCCAGAGCACTGAGCACCCAGCACCCCGAGCACGGAGCACCCAGGACCCTGAGCACTGAGTACTGAGCACCCAGCACCCTGAGTACTGAGCACCGAGCTCCCCGAGCACTGAGCACCCTGAGTACTGAGCACCCAGCACCCCGAGCACTGAGCACCCAGCACCCTGAGTACTGAGCACCCAGCACCCCGAGCACTGAGCACCCAGCACCCTGAGTACTGAGCACTGAGCACCCAGCACCCCGAGCACTGAGCACCCAGCACACTGTGTACTGAGCACTGAGCACCCTGAGTACAAAGCACCCAGCACCCTGAGTACTGAGCACCCAGGACCCTGAGCACTGAGCACCGAGCACCCCGAGCACTGAGCACCCTGCACCCTGAGCACTCAGCACCCAGCACCCCGAGCATTGAACACCCAGCACCCTGAGCACTGAGCACCCAGCACCTTAAGCACTGAGCACCCAGCAACCAGAGCACTGAGCAACCAGCACCCTGAGCACTGAGCACCCAGCATCCTGAGTACTGAGCACCCAGCACCCTGAGTACTGAGCACCCAGACCCCGAGATCTGAGCACCCAGCACCCCTAGCACTGTGCACCCAGCACCCTTAGTAATGAGAACCCAGCACCCTGAGTACTGAGCACCCAGCACCCTGAGCACTGAGCACCCAGCAGCCCGAGCACTGAGCACCCAGCATCCTGAGCACTGAGTACTGAGCACCCAGCACCCTGAGCACTGAGCACCCAGCACCCTGAGCACTGAGCACCCAGCACCCCGAGCACTGAGCCCCCAGCACCCTTAGTACTGAGCACCAAGCACCCCGAGCACTGAGCACCTAGCACCCCGAGAATGAGCACCCAGCACCCTGAGTACTGAGAACCGAGCACCCTGAGTACTGAGCACCCAGCACCCTGAGTACTGAGCCTCCAGCACCCTGAGTACTGAGCACCCAGCACCCTGAGTACTGAGCACCCAGCACCCTGAGTACTGAGCACCCAGCACCCTGAGTACTGACCCCCCAGCACCCTGAGTACTGAGCACCCAGCACACTGAGTACTGAGCACCCAGCACCCTGAGCACTGAGCACAAAGCACGCTGAGTAATGAGCACTGAGCACCCTGAGTACTGAGCACCGAGGACCCTGAGCACTGAGCACCCAGCACCCTGAGTACTGAGCACCCAGCACCCTGAGTACTGATCACCCAGCACCCCGAGCACTGAGCACCCTGAGTACTGAGCACCCAGCACCCTGAGTACTGAGCACTAAGTACCCAGAGCACTGAGCACCCAGCACCCCGAGCACGGAGCACCCAGGACCCTGAGCACTGAGTACTGAGCACCCAGCACCCTGAGTACTGAGCACCGAGCTCCCCGAGCACTGAGCACCCTGAGTACTGAGCACCCAGCACCCCGAGCACTGAGCACCCAGCACCCTGAGTACTGAGCACCCAGCACCCCGAGCACTGAGCACCCAGCACCCTGAGTACTGAGCACTGAGCACCCAGCACCCCGAGCACTGAGCACCCAGCACCCTGTGTACTGAGCACTGAGCACCCTGAGTACAAAGCACCCAGCACCCTGAGTACTGAGCACCCAGGACCCTGAGCACTGAGCACCGAGCACCCCGAGCACTGAGCACCCTGCACCCTGAGCACTCAGCACCCAGCACCCCGAGCATTGAACACCCAGCACCCTGAGCACTGAGCACCCAGCACCTTAAGCACTGAGCACCCAGCAACCAGAGCACTGAGCAACCAGCACCCTGAGCACTGAGCACCCAGCATCCTGAGTACTGAGCACCCAGCACCCTGAGTACTGAGCACCCAGACCCCGAGATCTGAGCACCCAGCACCCCTAGCACTGTGCACCCAGCACCCTTAGTAATGAGAACCCAGCACCCTGAGTACTGAGCACCCAGCACCCTGAGCACTGAGCACCCAGCAGCCCGAGCACTGAGCACCCAGCATCCTGAGCACTGAGTACTGAGCACCCAGCACCCTGAGCACTGAGCACCCAGCACCCTGAGCACTGAGCACCCAGCACCCTGAGTACTGAGCACCCAGCACCCCAAGCACTGAGCACCGAGCACCCTGAGTACTGAGCAACCAGCACGCTGAGCACTGAGCACCCAGCACCCCGAGTACTGAGCACCCAGCACCCTGAGTACTGAGCAACCAGCACCCTGAGTACTGAGCACCCAGCACCCCGAGCACTGAGAACCCAGCACCCTGAGCACTGAGCACCCAGCACCCTGAGTACTGAGCACCAAGCACCCTGAGCACTGAGCACCCAGCACCCTGAGCACTGAGCACCAAACACCCTGAGCACTGAGCACCCAGCACCCTGAGCACTGAGCACCCAGCACCCTGAGCACTGAGCACCCAGCACCCTGAGTACTGAGCACCCAACGTACTGAGCACCGAGCACCCCGAGCACTGAGCACCCAGCACCCTGAGTACTGAGCACCCAGCACCGCGAGCACTGAGCACCCAGCACCCTGAGTACTGAGCACCGAGCACCCTGAGTACTGAGCACCCAGCACCCCGAGCACTGAGCACCCAGCACCCGGAGCACTGAGCACCCAGCACTGAGCACCCAGCACCCTGAGTACTGAGCACCCAGCACCCTGAGAACTGAGCACCGAGCACCCCGAGCACTAAGCACCGTGCACCCCGAGCACTGACCACCCAGCACCCTGAGTACTGAGCACCCAGCACCCTGAGTACTGAGCACTGAGCACCCTGAGCACTGAGCACCCAGCACCCAGAGCACTGAACACACAGCATCCTGAGCACTGAGTACTGAGCACCCAGCACCCTGAGCACTGATCACCCAGCACCCTGAGCACTGAGCACCCAGCACGCTGAGTACTGAGCACCCAGCACCCCAAACACTGAGCACCGAGCACCCTGAGAACTGAGCACCGAGCACCCTGAGTACTGATCACCCAGAACCGTGAGTACTGAGCTCCGAGTACCCAGAGCACTGAGCAACCTGAGTACTGAGCACCCAGCACCCTGAGTACTGAGCACCAAGCACCCCGAGAATGAGCACCCAGCACCATGAGTACTGAGCACCGAGCACCCTGAGCACTGAGCACCCAGCACCCTGAGTACTGAGCACCAAGCACGCTGAGTACTGAGCACCCAGCACCCTGAGTACTGAGCACCCAGCACCCTGAGTTCTGAGCACCCAGCACCCTGAGCACTGAGCACACTGAGTACTGAGCAACCAGCACCCTGAGCACTGAGCACCCAGCACTGAGCACCCAGCACCCTGAGTACTGAGCACCCAGCACCCTGAGAACTGAGCACCGAGCACCCCGAGCACTGAGCACCCAGCACCCAGAGCACTGAGCACACAGCATCCTGAGCACTGAGTACTGAGCACCCAGCACCCTGAGCACTGATCACCCAGCACCCCGAGCACTGAGCACCCAGCACCCTGAGTACTGAGAACAGATCACGCTGAGTACTGAGCACCCAGCACCCTGAGTACTGAGCCCCCAGCACCCTTAGTACTGAGCACCAAGCACCCCGAGCACTGAGCACCCAGCACCCCGAGAATGAGCACCCAGCAGCCTGAGTACTGAGAACCGAGCACCCTGAGTACTGAGCACCCAGCACCCTGAGTACTGAGCCCCCAGCACCCTGAGTACTGAGCACCCAGCACCCTGAGTACTGAGCACCCAGCACCCTGAGTACTGAGCACCCAGCTCCCTGAGTACTGAGTACCCAGTACCCTGAGCACTGAGCACCCAGCACTCTTAGTACTGATCACCGAGCAACCCGAGCACTGAGCACCCAGCACCCTGAGTACTGAGCACCCAGCACCCTGAGTACTGAGCAAACAGCACCCTGAGTACTGAGCACCCAGTACCCTGAGCACTGAACACACAGCACGCTGAGTACTGAGCACCCTGAGCACTGAGCACCCAGCACCCTGGGCACTGTGCACCCAGCACACCGAGCACTGAGCACCCAGCACCCTGAGTACTGAGAACAGATCACGCTGAGTACTGAGCACCCAGCACCCTGAGTACTGAGCCCCCAGCACCCTTAGTACTGAGCACCAAGCACCCCGAGCACTGAGCACCTAGCACCCCGAGAATGAGCACCCAGCACCCTGAGTACTGAGAACCGAGCACCCTGAGTACTGAGCACCCAGCACCCTGAGTACTGAGCCCCCAGCACCCTGAGTACTGAGCACACAGCACCCTGAGTACTGAGCACCCAACACCCTGAGTACTGAGCACCCAGCACCCCGAGCACTGAGCACCCTGAGTACTGAGCACCCAGCACCCTGAGTACTGAGCACTAAGCACCCAGAGCACTGAGCACCCAGCAACCCGAGCACGGAGCACCCAGGACCCCGAGCACTGAGTACTGAGCACCCAGCACCCTGAGTACTGAGCACCGAGCTCCCCGAGCACTGAGCACCCTGAGTACTGAGCACCCAGCACCCCGATCACTGAGCACCCAGCACTCTGAGCACTGAGCACCCAGCACCCCGAGCACTGAGCACCCAGCACCCTGAGTACTGAGCACCCAGCACCCCGAGCACTGAGCACCCAGCACCCTGAGTACTGAGCACTGAGCACCCAGCACCCCGAGCACTGAGCACCCAGCACCCTGTGTACTGAGCACTGAGCACCCTGAGTACAATGCACCCAGCACCCTGAGTACTGAGCACCCAGGACCCTGAGCACTGAGCACCGAGCACCCCGAGCACTGAGCACCCTGCACCCTGAGCACTCAGCACCCAGCACCCCGAGCATTGAACACCCAGCACCCTGAGCACTGAGCACCCAGCACCTTAAGCACTGAGCACCCAGCAACCAGAGCACTGAGCACCCAGCACCCTGAGCACTGAGCACCCAGCATCCTGAGTACTGAGCACCCAGCACCCTGAGTACTGAGCACCCAGACCCCGAGCTCTGAGCACCCAGCACCCCTAGCACTGTGCACCCTGCACCCTGAGTAATGAGAACCCAGCACCCTGAGTACTGAGCACCCAGCACCCTGAGCACTGAGCACCCAGCAGCCCGAGCACTGAGCACCCAGCATCCTGAGCACTGAGTACTGAGCACCCAGCACCCTGAGCACTGAGCAGCCAGCACCCTGAGCACTGAGCACCCAGCACCCTGAGTACTGAGCACCCAGCGTACTGAGCACCGAGCCCCCAGCACCCTGAGTACTGAGCACCCAGCACCCTGAGCACTGAGCACCCAGCAACCTGAGTACTGAGCACCGAGCACCCCGAGTACGGAGCACCCAGCACCCCGAGCACTGAGCACCCAGAACCCTGAGCACTGAGCACCCAGCACCCCGAGCACTGAGCACCCAGCACCCCGAGCACTGAGCACCCAGCACCCCGAGCACTGAGCACCCAGCACACCGAGCACCGAGCACCCTGAGTACAAAGCACCGAGCACCCTGAGCACTGAGCACCCAGCACCCTGAGCAGTGAGCACCCAGCACCCTGAGTACTGAGCACCCAGCACCCCGAGCACTGAGCACCCAGCACCCTGAGTACTGAGCACCCAGCAACCTGAGCACTGAGCACCGAGCACCCTGAGCACTGAGCACCCAGCACCCTGAGGACTGAGCACCCAGCACCCCGAGCACTGAGCACACAGCACACAGAGCACTGAGCACCCTGAGTACTGAGCACTGAGCACCCTGAGTACTGAGCACTGAGCACCCTGAGTACTGAGCACCCAGCACCCTGAGTACTGAGCACCCAGGACCCTGAGCACTGAGCACCGAGCACCCCGAGCACTGAGCACCCTGCACCCTGAGCACTCAGCACCCAGCACCCCGAGCATTGAACACCCAGCACCCTGAGCACTGAGCACCCAGCACCTTAAGCACTGAGCACCCAGCAACCAGAGCACTGAGCACCCAGCACCCTGAGCACTGAGCACCCAGCATCCTGAGTACTGAGCACCCAGCACCCTGAGTACTGAGCACCCAGACCCCGAGCTCTGAGCACCCACCACCCCTAGCACTGTGCACCCAGCACCCTGAGTAATGAGAACCCAGCACCCTGAGTACTGAGCACCCAGCACCCTGAGCACTGAGCACCCAGCAGCCCGAGCACTGAGCACCCAGCATCCTGAGCACTGAGTACTGAGCACCCAGCACCCTGAGCACTGAGCACCCAGCACCCTGAGCACTGAGCACCCAGCACCCTGAGTACTGAGCACCCAGCGTACTGAGCACCGAGCCCCCAGCACCCTGAGTACTGAGCACCCAGCACCCTGAGCACTGAGCACCCAGCAACCTGAGTACTGAGCACCGAGCACCCCGAGTACTGAGCACCCAGCACCCCGAGCACTGAGCACCCAGAACCCTGAGCACTGAGCACCCAGCACCCCGAGCACTGAGCACCCAGCACCCCGAGCACTGAGCACCCAGCACCCCGAGCACTGAGCACCCAGCACCCCGAGCTCTGAGCACCCAGCACCCTTAGTACTGAGCACCCAGCACCCTGAGCACTGAGCACCCAGCACCCTGAGTACTGAGCACCCAGCACCACCCTCAGCACTGAGCACCCAGCACCCCTAGCACTGAGCACCCAGCTCCCTGAACACTGAGCACCCAGCACCCCGAGTACTGAGCACCCTTCACCCCGAGTACTGAGCACCGAGCACCCCGAGCACTGAGCACCCAGCACCCTGAGTACTGAGCACCCAGCACCCTGAGTACTGAGCACTGAGCACCCCGAGTACTGAGCACCCAGCACCCCGAGCACTGAGCACCCAGCAACCTGAGTACTGAGAACAGATCACCCTGAGTACTGAGCACCCAGCACCCTGAGTACTGAGCCCCCAGCACCCTGAGTACTGAGCACCCAGCACCCCGAGCACTGAGCACCCAGCACCCCAAGAATGAGCACCCAGCACCCTGAGTACTGAGAACCGAGCACCCTGAGTACTGAGCACCCAGCACCCTGAGTACTGAGCCCCCAGCACCCTGAGTACTGAGCACCCAGCAACCCGAGCACTGAGCACCCAGCACCCTGAGAATGAGCACCCAGCACCATGAGTACTGAGCACCCAGCACCCTGAGTACTGAGCACTAAGCACCCAGAGCACTGAGCACCCAGCACCCCGAGCACGGAGCAACCAGGACCCCAAGCACTGAGAACTGAGCACCCAGCACCCTGAGTACTGAGCACCGAGCTTCCCGAGCACTGAGCACACTGAGTACTGAGCACCCAGCACCCCGAGCACTGAGCACCCAGCACCCTGAGCACTGAGCACCCAGCACCATGAGCACGGAGCACCCCGAGTACTGAGCACCCAGCACCCTGATTACTGAACACCCAGCACCCTGAGCACTGAGCACCCAGAACCCTGAGCAATGAGCACCCAGCACCCTGAGCACGGAGCACCCAGCACCCTAAGTACTGATCACCCAACACCCAGAGTACTGAGCACCCAGCACCCTGAGAACTGAGTACCCAGCACCCTGAGCTCTGAGCACCCAGCACCCTGAGTACTGAGCACAGAGCACCCTGAGTACTGAGCACCCAGCACCCTTAGTACTGAGCACCCAGCACCCTGAGCACTGAGCACCCAGCACCCTGAGTACTGAGCACCCAGCACCACCCTCAGCACTGAGCACCCAGCACCCCGAGCACTGAGCACCCAGCTCCCTGAGCACTGAGCACCCAGCACCCCGAATACTGAGCACCCTGCACCCCGAGTACTGAGCACCGAGCACCCCGAGCACTGAGCACCCAGCACCCTGAGTACTGAGCACCCAGCACCCTGAGTACTGAGCACCCAGCACCCCGAGTACTGAGCACCCTGCACCCCGAGTAATGAGCACCGAGCACCCCGAGCACTGAGCACCCAGCACCCTGAGTACTGAGCCCCCAGCACCCTGAGTACTGAGCACCCAGCACCCCGAGCACTGAGCACCCAGCACCCCGAGAATGTGCACCCAGCACCCTGAGTACTGAGAACCGAGCACCCTGAGTACTGAGCACCCAGAACCCTGAGTACTGAGCCCCCAGCACCCTGAGTACTGAGCACCCAGCAACCTGAGCACTGAGCACCCAGCACCCTGAGAATGAGCACCCAGCACCATGAGTACTGAGCACCCAGCACCCTGAGTACTGAGCACTAATCACCCAGAGCACTTAGCACCCAGCACCCCGAGCACGGAGCAACCAGGACCCCAAGCACTGAGAACTGAGCACCCAGCACCCTGAGTACTGAGCACCCAGCACCCCGAGCACTGAGCACCCAGCACCCTGAGAACTGAGCACCCAGCACCATGAGCACGGAGCACCCCGAGTACTGAGCACCCAGCACCCTGAGCACTGAGCACCCAGCACCTTGAGTACTGAGCACCGAGCACCTCGAGCACTAAGCACCCAGCACCCTGAGTACTGAGCACCCAGCACCCTGAGCACTGAGCACCCAGAACCCTGAGCACTGAGCACCCAGCACCCTGAGCACGGAGCACCCAGCACCCCGAGTACTGAGCACTGAGCACCCTGAGTACTGAGCACCCAGCACCCTTAGTACTGAGCACCCAGCACCCTGAGCACTGAGCACCCAGCACCCTGAGTACTGAGCACCCAGCACCACCCTCAGCACTGAGCACCCAGCACCCCGAGCACTGAGCACCCAGCTCCCTGAGCACTGAGCACCCAGCACCACGAATACTGAGCACCCTGCACCCCGAGTACTGAGCACCGAGCACCCCGAGCACTGAGCACCCAGCACCCTGAGTACTGAGCACCCAGCACCCTGAGTACTGAACACCCAGCACCCTGAGAACTGAGCACTGAGCACCCTGAGCACTGAGTACTGAGCACCCAGCACCCCGAGGACTGAGCACCCAGCACCCCGAGCACTGAGCACCCAGCACCCCGAGCACTGAGCACTGAGCACCCTGAGCACTGAGCACCCAGCACCCCGAGTACTGAGCACTGAGCACCCTGAGTACTGAGCACCAAGCACCCTGAGTACTGAGCACCCAGCACCCTGAGTACTGAGCACCCAGCACCCTGAGCACTGAGCACCCAGCACCCCGAGCACTGAGCACCCAGCACCCTGAGTACTGAGCACAGAGCACTCTGAGCACTGAGCACCCAGCACCCTGAGTACTGAGCACCCAGCACCCTGAGTACTGAGCACCCAGCACCACCCTCAGCACTGAACACCCAGCACCCCGAGCACTGAGCACCCAGCTCCCTGAACACTGAGCACCCAGCACCCCGAGTACTGAGCACCCTGCACCCCGAGTACTGAGCACCGAGCACCCCGAGCACTGAGCACCCAGCACCCTGAGTACTGAGCACCCAGCACCCTGAGTACTGAGCCCTGAGCACCCCGAGTACTGAGCACCCAGCACCCTGAGCAATGAGCACCCAGCAACCTGAGTACTGAGAACAGATCACCCTGAGTACTGAGCACCCAGCACCCTGAGTACTGAGCCCCCAGCACCCAGAGTACTGAGCACCCAGCACCCCGAGCACTGAGCACCCAGCACCCCGATAATGAGCACCCAGCACCCTGAGTACTGAGCCCCCAGCACCCTGAGTACTGAGCACCCAGCAACCTGAGCACTGAGCACCCAGCACCCTGAGAATGAGCACCCAGCACCATGAGTACTGAGCACCCAGCACCCTGAGTACTGAGCACTAAGCACCCAGAGCACTGAGCACCCAGCACCCCGAGCACGGAGCAACCAGGACCCCAAGCACTGAGAACTGAGCACCCAGCACCCTGAGTACTGAGCACCGAGCTCCCCGAGCACTGAGCACACTGAGTACTGAGCAGCCAGCACCCCGAGCACTGAGCACCCAGCACCCTGAGCACTGAGCACCCAGCACCATGAGCACGGAGCACCCCGAGGACTGAGCACCCAGCACCCTGAGCACTGAGCACCCAGCACCTTGAGTACTGAGCACCGAGCAACTCGAGCACTAAGCACCCAGCACCCTGAGTACTGAGCACCCAGCACCCTGAGCACTGAGCACCCAGAACCCTGAGCACTGAGCACCCAGCACCCTGAGCACGGAGCACCCAGCACCCTGAGTACTGAGCACCCAAAACCCAGAGTACTGAGCACCCAGCACCCTGAGAACTGAGTACCCAGCACCCTGAGCTCTGAGCACCCAGCACCCTGAGTACTGAGCACCGAGCACCCTGAGTACTGAGCACCCAGCACCCTTAGTACTGAGCACCCAGCACCCTGAGCAATGAGCACCCAGCACCCTTAGTACTGAGCACCCAGCAACACCCTCAGCACTGAGCACCCAGCACCCCGAGCACTGAGCACCCAGCTCCCTGAGCACTGAGCACCCAGCACCCCGAGTACTGAGCACCCTGCACCCTGAGTACTGAGCACCGAGCACCCCGAGCACTGAGCACCCAGCACCCTGAGTACTGAGCACCCAGCACCCTGAGTACTGAGCACCCAGCACCCTGAGTACTGAACACCCAGCACCCTGAGCACTGAGCACTGAGCACCCTGAGCACTGAGTACTGAGCACTGAGC
Source organism: Microtus oregoni (assembly GCF_018167655.1). Lineage (NCBI taxonomy): Eukaryota > Metazoa > Chordata > Mammalia > Rodentia > Cricetidae > Microtus > Microtus oregoni. The sequence goes on from NW_024543312.1 coordinate 298,448, forward strand.
ACCCTAAGCACTGAGCACCCAGCACCCCGAGTACTGAGCACCCAGCACCCCGAGCACTGAGCACCCAGCACCCCGAGCACTGAGCACTGAGCACCCTGAGCACTGAGCACCCAGCACACCGAGTACTGAGCACTGAGCACCCTGAGTACTGAGCACCAAGCACCCTGAGTACTGAGCACCCAGCACCCTGAGTACTGAGCACCCAGCACCCTGAGCACTGAGCACCCAGCACCCCGAGCACTGAGCACCCAGCACCCTGAGTACTGAGCACAGAGCACTCTGAGCACTGAGCACCCAGCACCCTGAGTACTGAGCACCCAGCACCCTGAGTACTGAGCAACCAGCACCCTGAGCACTGAGCACTGAGCACCCAGCACCCTGAGCACTGAGCACTGAGCACCCAGCACCACAGCCCTGAGCACCCAGCACCCCGAGCACTGAGCACCCAGCACCCTGAGCACTGAGCACCCAGCACCCTGAGTACTGAGCAACCAGCAACCTGAGTACTGAGCACCCAGCACCATGAGCACTGAGCACCCAGCAACCTGAGTACTGAGAACAGATCACCCTGAGTACTGAGCACCCAGCACCCTGAGTACTGAGCCCCCAGCACCCTGAGTACTGAGCACCCAGCACCCCGAGCACTGAGCACCCAGCACCCCGAGAATGAGCACCCAGCACCCTGAGTACTGAGAACCGAGCACCCTGAGTACTGAGCACCCAGCACCCTGAGTACTGAGCCCCCAGCACCCTGAGTACTGAGCACCCAGCAACCCGAGCACTGAGCACCCAGCACCCTGAGAATGAGCACCCAGCACCATGAGTACTGAGCACCCAGCACCCTGAGTACTGAGCACTAAGCACCCAGAGCACTGAGCACCCAGCACCCCGAGCACGGAGCAACCAGGACACCGCGCACTGAGAACTGAGCACCCAGCACCCTGAGTACTGAGCACCGAGCTCCCCGAGCACTGAGCACACTGAGTACTGAGCACCCAGCACCCCGAGCACTGAGCACCCAGCACCCTGAGCACTGAGCACCCAGCACCATGAGCACGGAGCACCCGAGGACCTAGCACCCAGCACCCTGAGCACTGAGCACCCAGCACCTTGAGTACTGAGCACCGAGCACCTCGAGCACTAAGCACCCAGCACCCTGAGTACTGAGCACCCAGCACCCTGAGCACTGAGCACCCAGAACCCTGTGCACTGAGCACCCAGCACCCTGAGCACGGAGCACCCAGCACCCTGAGTACTGAGCACCCAACACCTAGAGTACTGAGCACCCAGCACCCTGAGTACTGAGTACCCAGCACCCTGAGCTCTGAGCAGCCAGCACCCTGAGTACTGAGCACCGAGCACCCTGAGTACTGAGCACCCAGTACCCTTAGTACTGAGCACCCAGCACCCTGAGCACTGAGCACCCAGCACCCTGAGTACTGAGCACCCAGCACCACCCTCAGCACTGAGCACCCAGCACCCTGAGCACTGAGCACCCAGCTCCCTGAGCACTGAGCACCCAGCACCCCGAGTACTGAGCACCCTGCACCCCGAGTACTGAGCACCGAGCACCCCGAGCACTGAGCACCCAGCACCCTGAGTACTGAGCACCCAGCACCCTGAGTACTGAGCACTGAGCACCCCGAGTACTGAGCACCCAGCACCCCGATCACTGAGCACCCAGCAACCTGAGTACTGAGAAGAGATCACCCTGAGTACTGAGCACGCAGCACCCTGAGTACTGAGCCCCCAGCACCCTGAGTACTGAGCACCCAGCACCCCGACAATGAGAACCCAGCACCCTGAGTACTGAGAACCGAGCACCCTGAGTACTGAGCACCCAGCACCCTGAGTAATGAGCCCCCAGCACCCTGAGTACTGAGCTCCCAGCACCCCGACAATGAGCACCCAGCACCCTGAGTACTGAGAACCGAGCACCCTGAGTACTGAGCACCCAGCACCCTGAGTACTGAGCCCCCAGCACCCTGAGTACTAAGCACCCAGCAACCCGAGCACTGAGCACCCAGCACCCTGAGAATGAGCACCCAGCACCATGAGTACTGAGCACCCAGCATCCTGAGCACTGAGCACTGAGCACCCTGAGCACTGAGTACTGAGCACTGAGCACTCTGAGCACTGAGCACCCAGGACCCCGAGTACTGAGCACCCAGCACCCCGAGCACTGAGCACCCAGCGCCCCGAGCACTGAGCACCCAGCACCCCGAGCACTGAGCACTGAGCACCCTGAGCACTGAGCACCCAGCACCCCGAGTACTGAGCACTGAGCACCCTGAGTACTGAGCACCAAGCACCCCGTGAACTGAGCACTGAGCACCCTGAGTACTGAGCACCCAGCACCCTGAGCACTGAGCACCCAGCACCCTGAGTACTGAGCACTGAGAACCCTGAGTACTGAGCACCGAGCACCCTGAGTACTGAGCACCCAGCACCCTGATCACTGAGCACGGAGCACCCCGAGGACTGAGCACCGAGCACAACGAGCACTGAGCACCCAGCACCCTTAGTACTGAGCACCCAGCACCCTGAGCACTGAGCACACAGCTCCCTGAGCACTGAGCACGCAGCACCCCGAGCACTGAGCACCCAGCACCCTGAGTACTGAGCACAGAGCACCCTGAGCACTGAGCACCCAGCACCCTGAGTACTGAGCACCCAGCACCCTGAGTACTGAGCAACCAGCACCCTGAGCACTGAGCACTGAGCACCCAGCACCCTGAGCACTGAGCACTGAGCACCCAGCACCACAGCCCTGAGCACCCAGCACCCCGAGCACTGAGCACCCAGCACCCTGAGCACTGAGCACCCAGCACCCCGAGTACTGAGCACCCAGCACTCCGAGCACTGAGCACCCAGCAACCTGAGTACTGAGAACAGATCACCCTGAGTACTGAGCACCCAGCACCCTGAGTACTGAGCCCCCAGCACCCTGAGTACTGAGCACCCAGCACCCCGAGCACTGAGCACCCAGCACCCCGAGAATGAGCACCCAGCACCCTGAGAACTGAGAACCCAGCACCCTGATTACTGAGCACCCAGCACCCTGAGTACTGAGCCCCCAGCACCCTGAGTACTGAGCACCCAGCAACCCGAGCACTGAGCACCAAGCACCCTGAGAATGAGCACCCAGCACCATGAGTACTGAGCACCCAGCACCCTGAGTACTGAGCACTAAGCACCCAGAGCACTGAGCACCCAGCACCCCGAGCACGGAGCACCCAGGACCCCGAGCACTGAGAACTGAGCACCCAGCACCCTGAGTACTGAGCACCGAGCTCCCCGAGCACTGAGCACACTGAGTACTGAGCACCCAGCACCCCGATCACTGAGCACCCAGCACCCTGAGCACTGAACACCCAGCACCCTGAGCACTGAGCACCCAGCACCCTGAGTACTGAGCACCCAGCACGCTGAGTACTGAGCAACCAGCACCCTGAGCACTGAGAACCCAGCACCCTGAGTACTGAGCATTGAGCACCCAGCACCCCGAGCACTGAGCACCCAGCACCCTGTGTACTGAGCACTGAGCACCCTGAGTACTAAGCACCCAGCACCCTGAGTACTGAGCACCCAGGACCCTGAGCACTGAGCACCGAGCAGCCCGAGCACTGAGCACCCAGCACCCTGAGCACTCAGCACCCAGCACCCCGAGCACTGAGCACCCAGCACCCTGAGCACTGAGCACCCAGCACCCTGAGCACGGAGCACCCCGAGTACTGAGCACCCAGCACCCTGAGCACTGAGCACCCAGCACCCTGAGCACAGAGCACCCAGCACCCTGAGAACTGAGCACCCAGCACCCCGAGCACGGAGCACCCAGCACCCTGAGTACTGAGCACCCAACACCCAGAGTACTGAGCACCCAGCACCCTGAGCACTGAGCACCCAGCACCCTGAGTACTGAGCACCCAGCACCCTGAGTACTGAACACCCAGCACCCTGAGCACTGAGCACTGAACACCCTGAGCACTGAGTACTGAGCACTGAGCACCCTGAGCACTGAGCACCCAGCACCCCAAGTACTGAGCACCCAGCACCCCGAGCACTGAGCACTCAGCGCCCCGAGCACTGAGCACCCAGCACCCCGAGCACTGAGAACTGAGCACCCTGAGCACTGAGCACCCAGCACCCCGAGTACTGAGCACTGAGCACCCTGAGTACTGAGCAACAAGCACCCCGAGTACTGAGCACTGAGCACCCTGAGTACTGAGCACCCAGCACCCTGAGAAATGAGCACCCAGCACCCTGAGTACTGAGCACTGAGAACCCTGAGTACTGAGCACCGAGCACCCTGAGTACTGAGCACTGAGCACCCAGCACCCTGAGCACTGACCACTGAGCACCCAGCACCACAGCCCTGAGCACCCCGAGTACTGAGCAACAAGCACCCCGAGTACTGAGCACTGAGCACCCTGAGTACTGAGCACCCAGCACCCTGAGCACTGAGCACCCAGCACACTGAGCACTGAGCACCCAGCACCCTGAGTACTGAGCACAGAGCACCCCGAGCACTGAGCACCCAGCACCCTGAGTACTGAGCACAGAGCACCCTGAGCACTGAGCACCCAGCACCCTGAGTACTGAGCACCCAGCACCCTGAGTACTGAGCAACCAGCACCCTGAGCACTGAGCACTGAGCACCCAGCACCCTGAGCACTGACCACTGAGCACCCAGCACCACAGCCCTGAGCACCCAGCACCCTGAGCACTGAGCACCCAGCACCCTGAGTACTGAGCACCCAGCACCCTGAGCACCCAGCACCCTGAGTACTGAGCACAAAGCACCCTGAGTACTGAGCACCCAGCACCCTGAGTACTGAGCACTCACCCCCCTGAGTACTGAGCACCGAGCACCCCGAGCACTGAGCAAACAGCACCCTGAGCACTGTGCACCCGGAGGACTGAGCACCCAGCACCCTGAGCACTGAGCACCCAGCACCCTGAGCACTGAGCACCCAGCATCCGAGCACTGAGCACCCAGCACCCTGAGTACTGAGCACCCAGCACCCCGAGTACTGAGCACCCAGCACCCTGAGTACTGAGCACCCAGCACCCCGAGCACTGAGCAACCAGCACCCTGAGTACTGAGCACCCTGAGTACTGAGCACTGAGCACCGAGCACCCTGAGTACTGAGCACCCTGAGGACTGAGCACCCAGCACCCTGAGCACTGAGCACCCAGCACCCTGAGTACTGAGCACCCAGCACCCTGAGCACTGAGCACCCAGCTCCCTGAGCACTGAGCACGCAGCACCCCGAGCACTGAGCACCCAGCACCCTGAGTACTGAGCACAGAGCACCCTGAGCACTGAGCACCCAGCACCCTGAGTACTGAGCACCCAGCACCCTGAGTACTGAGCAACCAGCACCCTGAGCAGTGAGCACTGAGCACCCAGCACCCTGAGCACTGAGCACTGAGCACCCAGCACCACAGCCCTGAGCACCCAGCACCCCGAGCACTGAGCACCCAGCACCCTGAGCACTGAGCACCCAGCACCCTGAGTACTGAGCAACCAGCAACCTGAGTACTGAGAACCGAGCACCCTGAGTACTGAGCACCCAGCACCCTGAGTACTGAGCCCCCAGCACCCTGAGTACTGAGCTCCCAGCACCCCGACAATGAGCACCCAGCACCCTGAGTACTGAGAACCGAGCACCCTGAGCACTGAGCACCGAGCACCCTGAGTACTGAGCACCCTGAGGACTGAGCACCCAGCACCCTGAGCACTGAGCACCCAGCACCCTGAGTACTGAGCACCCAGCACCCCGACAATGAGCACCCAGCACCCTGAGTACTGAGAACCGAGCACCCTGAGTACTGAGCACCCAGCACCCTGAGTACTGAGCCCATAGCACCCTGAGTACTGAGCTCCCAGCACCCCGACAATGAGCACCCAGCACCCTGAGTACTGAGAACCGAGCACCCTGAGTACTGAGCACCCAGCACCCTGAGTACTGAGCCCCCAGCACCCTGAGTACTAAGCACCCAGCAACCCGAGCACTGAGCACCCAGCACCCTGAGAATGAGCACCCAGCACCATGAGTACTGAGCACCCAGCATCCTGAGCACTGAGCACTGAGCACCCTGAGCACTGAGTACTGAGCACTGAGCACTCTGAGCACTGAGCACCCAGCACCCCGAGTACTGAGCACCCAGCACCCCGAGCACTGAGCACCCAGCGCCCTGAGCACTGAGCACCCAGCACCCCGAGCACTGAGCACTGAGCACCCTGAGCACTGAGCACCCAGCACCCCGAGTACTGAGCACTGAACACCCTGAGTACTGAGCACCAAGCACCCCGAGAACTGAGCACTGAGCACCCTGAGTACTGAGCACCCAGCACCCTGAGCACTGAGCACCCAGCACCCTGAGTACTGAGCACTGAGAACCCTGAGTACTGAGCACCGAGCACCCTGAGTACTGAGCACCCAGCACCCTGATCACTGAGCACGGAGCACCCCGAGGACTGAGCACCGAGCACAACGAGCACTGAGCACCCAGCACCCTGAGTACTGAGCACCCAGCACCCTGAGCACTGAGCACACAGCTCCCTGAGCACTGAGCACGCAGCACCCCGAGCACTGAGCACCCAGCACCCTGAGCACTGAGCACCCAGCACCCTGAGTACTGAGCACCCAGCACCCTGAGTACTGAGCAACCAGCACCCTGAGTACTGAGCACCCAGCACCCTGAGCACTGAGCACCCAGCACCCTGAGCACTGAGCACTGAGCACCCAGCACCACAGCCCTGAGCACCCAGCACCCCGAGCACTGAGCACCCAGCACCCTGAGCACTGAGCACCCAGCACCCCGAGTACTGAGCACCCAGCACTCCGAGCACTGAGCACCCAGCAACCTGAGTACTGAGAACAGATCACCCTGAGTACTGAGCACCCAGCACCCTGAGTACTGAGCCCCCAGCACCCTGAGTACTGAGCACCCAGCACCCCGAGCACTGAGCACCCAGCACCCCGAGAATGAGCACCCAGCACCCTGAGTACTGAGCACCCAGCACCCTGAGTACTGAGCACCCAGCACCCTGAGTACTGAGCACTAAGCACCCAGAGCACTGAGCACCCAGCACCCCGAGCACGGAGAACCCAGGACCCCGAGCACTGAGAACTGAGCACCCAGCACCCTGAGTACTGAGCACCGAGCTCCCCGAGCACTGAGCACACTGAGTACTGAGCACGCAGCACCCCGATTACTGAGCACCCAGCACCCTGAGCACTGAACACCCAGCACCCTGAGCACTGAGCACCCAGCACCCTGAGTACTGAGCACCCAGCACGCTGAGTACTGAGAAACCAGCACCCTGAGCACTGAGAACCCAGCACCCTGAGTACTGAGCATTGAGCACCCAGCACCCCGAGCACTGAGCACCCAGCACCCTGTGTACTGAGCACTGGGCACCCTGAGTACTAAGCACCCAGCACCCTGAGTACTGAGCACCCAGGACCCTGAGCACTGAGCACCGAGCAGCCCGAGCACTGAGCACCCAGCACCCTGAGCACTCAGCACCCAGCACCCCGAGCACTGAGCACCCAGCACCCTGAGCACTGAGCACCCAGCACCCTGAGCACGGAGCACCCCGAGTACTGAGCACCCAGCACCCTGAGCACTGAGCACCCAGCACCCTGAGCACAGAGCACCCAGCACCCTGAGAACTGAGCACCCAGCACCCCGAGCACGGAGCACCCAGCACCCTGAGTACTGAGCACCCAGCACCCTGAGTACTGAGCACCCAGAACCCCGAGCACTGAGCAACCAGCACCCTGAGTACTGAGCACCGTGAGTACTGAGCACTGAGCACCGAGCACCCTGAGTACTGAGCACCCTGAGGACTGAGCACCCAGCACCCTGAGCACTGAGCACCCAGCACCCTGAGTACTGAGCACCCAGCACCCTGAGAACTGAGCACAGAGCACCCTGAGCACTGAGCACCCAGCACCCTGAGTACTGAGCACCCAGCACCCTGAGTACTGAGCAACCAGCACCCTGAGCACTGAGCACTGAGCACCCAGCACCCTGAGCACTGAGCACTGAACACCCAGCACCACAGTCCTGAGCACCCCGAGTACTGAGCAACAAGCACCCCGAGTACTGAGCACCCAGCACCCTGAGTACTGAGCACAGAGCACCCTGAGTACTGAGCAACAAGCACGCCGAGTACTGAGCACTGAGCACCCTGAGTACTGAGCACCCAGCACCCTGAGAAATGAGCACCCAGCACCCTGAGTACTGAGCACTGAGAACCCTGATTACTGAGCACCGAGCACCCTGAGTACTGAGCACTGAGCACCCAGCACCCCGAGCACTGAGCACCCAGCACCCTGAGTACTGAGCACCCAGCACCCCGAGTACTGAGCACCCAGCACCCTGAGCACTGAGCACCGAGCAGCCCGAGCACTGAGCACCCAGCACCCTGAGCACTCAGCACCCAGCACCCCGAGCACTGAGCACCCAGCACCCTGAGCACTGAGCACCCAGCACCCTGAGCACGGAGCACCCCGAGTACTGAGCACCCAGCACCCTGAGCACTGAGCACCCAGCACCCTGAGCACAGAGCACCCAGCACCCTGAGAACTGAGCACCCAGCACCCCGAGCACGGAGCACCCAGCACCCTGAGTACTGAGCACCCAGCACCCTGAGTACTGAGCACCCAGCACCCTGAGCACTGAGCACCGAGCAGCCCGAGCACTGAGCACCCAGCACCCTGAGCACTCAGCACCCAGCACCCCGAGCACTGAGCACCCAGCACCCTGAGCACTGAGCACCCAGCACCCTGAGCACGGAGCACCCCGAGTACTGAGCACCCAGCACCCTGAGCACTGAGCACCCAGCACCCTGAGCACAGAGCACCCAGCACCCTGAGAACTGAGCACCCAGCACCCCGAGCACGGAGCACCCAGCACCCTGAGTACTGAGCACCCAACACCCAGAGTACTGAGCACCCAGCACCCTGAGCACTGAGCACCCAGCACCCTGAGTACTGAGCACCCAGCACCCTGAGTACTGAACACCCAGCACCCTGAGCACTGAGCACTGAGCACCCTGAGCACTGAGTACTGAGCACTGAGCACCCTGAGCACTGAGCACCCAGCACCCCAAGTACTGAGCACCCAGCACCCCGAGCACTGAGCACTCAGCGCCCCGAGCACTGAGCACCCAGCACCCTGAGTACTGAGCACCCAGCACCCTGAGCACTGAGCACCCAGCACCCTGAGCACTGAGCACTGAGCACCCAGCACCACAGCCCTGAGCACCCAGCACCCCGAGCACTGAGCACCCAGCACCCTGAGCACTGAGCACCCAGCACCCCGAGTACTGAGCACCCAGCACTCCGAGCACTGAGCACCCAGCAACCTGAGTACTGAGAACAGATCACCCTGAGTACTGAGCACCCAGCACCCTGAGTACTGAGCCCCCAGCACCCTGAGTACTGAGCACCCAGCACCCCGAGCACTGAGCACCCAGCACCCCGAGAATGAGCACCCAGCACCCTGAGTACTGAGCACCCAGCACCCTGAGTACTGAGCACCCAGCACCCTGAGTACTGAGCACTAAGCACCCAGAGCACTGAGCACCCAGCACCCCGAGCACGGAGAACCCAGGACCCCGAGCACTGAGAACTGAGCACCCAGCACCCTGAGTACTGAGCACCGAGCTCCCCGAGCACTGAGCACACTGAGTACTGAGCACCCAGCACCCCGATTACTGAGCACCCAGCACCCTGAGCACTGAACACCCAGCACCCTGAGCACTGAGCACCCAGCACCCTGAGTACTGAGCACCCAGCACGCTGAGTACTGAGAAACCAGCACCCTGAGCACTGAGAACCCAGCACCCTGAGTACTGAGCATTGAGCACCCAGCACCCCGAGCACTGAGCACCCAGCACCCTGTGTACTGAGCACTGGGCACCCTGAGTACTAAGCACCCAGCACCCTGAGTACTGAGCACCCAGGACCCTGAGCACTGAGCACCGAGCAGCCCGAGCACTGAGCACCCAGCACCCTGAGCACTCAGCACCCAGCACCCCGAGCACTGAGCACCCAGCACCCTGAGCACTGAGCACCCAGCACCCTGAGCACGGAGCACCCCGAGTACTGAGCACCCAGCACCCTGAGCACTGAGCACCCAGCACCCTGAGCACAGAGCACCCAGCACCCTGAGAACTGAGCACCCAGCACCCCGAGCACGGAGCACCCAGCACCCTGAGTACTGAGCACCCAGCACCCTGAGTACTGAGCACCCAGCACCCCGAGCACTGAGCAACCAGCACCCTGAGTACTGAGCACCGTGAGTACTGAGCACTGAGCACCGATTACCCTGAGTACTGAGCACCCTGAGGACTGAGCACCCAGCACCCTGAGCACTGAGCACCCAGCACCCTGAGTACTGAGCACCCAGCACCCTGAGAACTGAGCACAGAGCACCCTGAGCACTGAGCACCCAGCACCCTGAGTACTGAGCACCCAGCACCCTGAGTACTGAGCAACCAGCACCCTGAGCACTGAGCACTGAGCACCCAGCACCCTGAGCACTGAGCACTGAACACCCAGCACCACAGTCCTGAGCACCCCGAGTACTGAGCAACAAGCACCCCGAGTACTGAGCACCCAGCACCCTGAGTACTGAGCACAGAGCACCCTGAGTACTGAGCAACAAGCACGCCGAGTACTGAGCACTGAGCACCCTGAGTACTGAGCACCCAGCACCCTGAGAAATGAGCACCCAGCACCCTGAGTACTGAGCACTGAGAACCCTGATTACTGAGCACCGAGCACCCTGAGTACTGAGCACTGAGCACCCAGCACCCCGAGCACTGAGCACCCAGCACCCTGAGTACTGAGCACCCAGCACCCCGAGTACTGAGCACCCAGCACCCTGAGCACTGAGCACCGAGCAGCCCGAGCACTGAGCACCCAGCACCCTGAGCACTCAGCACCCAGCACCCCGAGCACTGAGCACCCAGCACCCTGAGCACTGAGCACCCAGCACCCTGAGCACGGAGCACCCCGAGTACTGAGCACCCAGCACCCTGAGCACTGAGCACCCAGCACCCTGAGCACAGAGCACCCAGCACCCTGAGAACTGAGCACCCAGCACCCCGAGCACGGAGCACCCAGCACCCTGAGTACTGAGCACCCAGCACCCTGAGTACTGAGCACCCAGCACCCTGAGCACTGAGCACCGAGCAGCCCGAGCACTGAGCACCCAGCACCCTGAGCACTCAGCACCCAGCACCCCGAGCACTGAGCACCCAGCACCCTGAGCACTGAGCACCCAGCACCCTGAGCACGGAGCACCCCGAGTACTGAGCACCCAGCACCCTGAGCACTGAGCACCCAGCACCCTGAGCACAGAGCACCCAGCACCCTGAGAACTGAGCACCCAGCACCCCGAGCACGGAGCACCCAGCACCCTGAGTACTGAGCACCCAACACCCAGAGTACTGAGCACCCAGCACCCTGAGCACTGAGCACCCAGCACCCTGAGTACTGAGCACCCAGCACCCTGAGTACTGAACACCCAGCACCCTGAGCACTGAGCACTGAGCACCCTGAGCACTGAGTACTGAGCACTGAGCACCCTGAGCACTGAGCACCCAGCACCCCAAGTACTGAGCACCCAGCACCCCGAGCACTGAGCACTCAGCGCCCCGAGCACTGAGCACCCAGCACCCCGAGCACTGAGAACTGAGCACCCTGAGCACTGAGCACCCAGCACCCCGAGTACTGAGCACTGAGCACCCTGAGTACTGAGCAACAAGCACCCCGAGTACTGAGCACTGAGCACCCTGAGTACTGAGCACCCAGCACCCTGAGAAATGAGCACCCAGCACCCTGAGTACTGAGCACTGAGAACCCTGAGTACTGAGCACCGAGCACCCTGAGTACTGAGCACTGAGCACCCAGCACCCTGAGCACTGACCACTGAGCACCCAGCACCACAGCCCTGAGCACCCCGAGTACTGAGCAACAAGCACCCAGAGTACTGAGCACTGAGCACCCTGAGTACTGAGCACCCAGCACCCTGAGCACTGAGCACCCAGCACACTGAGCACTGAGCACCCAGCACCCTGAGTACTGAGCACAGAGCACCCCGAGCACTGAGCACCCAGCACCCTGAGTACTGAGCACCCAGCACCCTGAGCACTGAGCACCCAGCACCCTGAGTACTGAGCACCCAGCACCCTGAGTACTGAGCAACCAGCACCCTGAGCACTGAGCACTGAGCACGCAGCACCCTGAGCACTGACCACTGAGCACCCAGCACCACAGCCCTGAGCACCCAGCACCCTGAGCACTGAGCACCCAGCACCCTGAGTACTGAGCACCCAGCACCCTGAGCACCCAGCACCCTGAGTACTGAGCACCCAGCACCCTGAGTACTGAGCACCCAGCACCCTGAGTACTGAGCACTCAGCCCCCTGAGTACTGAGCACCGAGAACCCCGAGCACTGAGCAAACAGCACCCTGAGCACTGTGCACCCGGAGGACTGAGCACCCAGCACCCTGAGCACTGAGCACCGATCACCCTGAGCACTGAGCACCCAGCATCCGAGCACTGAGCACCCAGCACCCTGAGTACTGAGCAACCAGCAACCTGAGTACTGAGCACCCAGCACCCTGAGTACTGAGCACTCAGCACCCTGAGTACTGAGCACCCAGCACCCTGAGCACTGAGCAACCAGCACCCTGAGTACTGAGCACCGTGAGTACTGAGCACTGAGCACCGAGCACCCTGAGTACTGAGCACCCTGAGGACTGAGCACCCAGCACCCTGAGCACTGAGCACCCAGCACCCTGAGTACTGAGCACCCAGCACCCTGAGCACTGAGCACCCAGCTCCCTGAGCACTGAGCACGCATCACCCCGAACACTGAGCACCCAGCACCCTGAGTACTGAGCACAGAGCACCCTGAGCACTGAGCACCCAGCACCCTGAGTACTGAGCACCCAGCACCCTGAGTACTGAGCAACCAGCACCCTGAGCACTGAGCACTGAGCACCCAGCACCCTGAGCACTGAGCACTGAGCACCCAGCACCACAGCCCTGAGCACCCAGCACCCCGAGCACTGAGCACCCAGCACCCTGAGTACTGAGCACCCAGCACCCTGAGTACTGAGCACAGAGCACCCTGAGTACTGAGCACCCAGCACCCTGAGTACTGAGCACTCAGCACCCTGAGTACTGAGCACCCAGCACCCTGAGCACTGAGCACCCAGCACCCCGAGTACTGAGCACCCTGCACACCGAGTACTGAGCACCGAGCACCCCGAGCACTGAGCACCCAGCACCCTGAGTACTGAGCACCCAGCACCCTGAGTACTGAGAACTGAGCACCCAGAGCACGGAGCAACCAGGACCCCGAGCACTGAGAACTGAGCACCCAGCACCCTGAGTACTGAGCACCGAGCTCCCCGAGCACTGAGCACACTGAGTACTGAGCACCCAGCACCCTGAGCACTGAGCACCCAGCACCCTGAGCACTGAGCACCCAGCACCATGAGCACGGAGCACCCCGAGGACTGAGCACCCAGCACCCTGAGCACTGAGCACCCAGCACCTTGAGTACTGAGCACCGAGCACCTCGAGCACTAAGCACCCAGCACCCTGAGTACTGAGCACACAGCACCCTGAGCACTGAGCACCCAGAACCCTGTGCACTGAGCACCCAGCACCCTGAGCACGGAGCACCCAGCACCCTGAGTACTGAGCAAACAACACCCAGAGTACTGAGCACCCAGCACCCTGAGTACTGAGTACCCAGCACCCTGAGCTCTGAGCACCCAGCACCCTGAGTACTGAGCACCGAGCACCCTGAGTACTGAGCACCCAGCACCCTTAGTACTGAGCACCCAGCACCCTGAGCACTGAGCACCCAGCACCCTGAGTACTGAGCACGCAGCACCACCCTCAGCACTGAGCACCCAGCACCCTGAGCACTGAGCACCCAGCTTCCTGAGCACTGAGCACCCTGCACCCCGAGTATGGAGCACCCAGCACCCTGAGTACTGAGCACCCAGCACCCTGAGTACTGAGCACTGAGCACCCCGAGTACTGCGCACCCAGCACCCCGAGCACTGAGCACCCAGCACCCTGAGTACTGAGCACCCAGCACCCTGAGTACTGAGCACTGAGCACCCCGAGTACTGAGCACCCAGCACCCCGAGCACTGAGCACCCAGCAACCTGAGTACTGAGAACAGATCACCCTGAGTACTGAGCACCCAGCACCCTGAGTACTGAGCCCCCAGCACCCTGAGTACTGAGCACCCAGCACCCCGACAATGAGCACCCAGCACCCTGAGTACTGAGAACCGAGCACCCTGAGTACTGAGCACCCAGCACACTGAGTACTGAGCCCCCAGCACCCTGAGTACTGAGCTCCCAGCACCCCGACAATGAGCACCCAGCACCCTGAGTACTGAGAACCATGAGTACTAAGCACCGAGCATTCTGAGCACTGAGCACCCAGCACCCCGAGCACTGAGCAACCAGCAACCTGAGTACTGAGCACCCAGCACCCTGAGTACTGAGCACTCAGCACCCTGAGTACTGAGCACCCAGCACCCTGAGCACTGAGCACCCAGCACCCCGAGTACTGAGCACCCTGCACACCGAGTACTGAGCACCGAGCACCCCGAGCACTGAGCACCCAGCACCCTGAGTACTGAGCACCCAGCACCCTGAGTACTGAGAACTGAGCACCCCGAGTAATGAGCACCCAGCAGCCCGAGCACTGAGCACCCAGCAACCTGAGTACTGAGAACAGATCACCCTGAGTACTGAGCACCCAGCACCCTGAGTACTGAGCCCCCAGCACCCTGAGTACTGAGCACCCAGCACCCCGAGCACTGAGCACCCAGCACCCCGAGAATGAGCACCCAGCACCCTGAGTACTGAGAACCGAGCACCCTGAGTACTGAGCACCCAGCACCCTGAGTACTGAGCCCCCAGCACCCTGAGTACTGAGCACCCAGCAACCCGAGCACTGAGCACCCAGCACCCTGAGAATGAGCACCCAGCACCATGAGTACTGAGCACCCAGCACCCTGAGTACTGAGCACTAAGCACCCAGAGCACTGAGCACCCAGCACCCCGAGCACGGAGCACCCAGGACCCCGAGCACTGAGAACTGAGCACCCAGCACCCTGAGTACTGAGCACTCAGCACCCCGATCACTGAGCACCAAGCACCCTAAGCACTGAGCACCCAGCACCCTGAGAACTGAGCACCCAGCACACTGAGTACTGAGCACCCAGCACGCTGAGTACTGAGCACCCAGCACCCTGAGCACTGAGCACCCAGCACCCTGAGTACTGAGCACTGAGCACCCAGCACCCCGAGCACTGAGCACCCAGCACCCTGTGTTCTGAGCACTGAGCACCCTGAGTACTAAGCACCCAGCAACCTGAGTACTGAGCACCCAGGACCCTGAGCACTGAGCACCGAGCAGCCCGAGCACTGAGCACCCAGCACCCTGAGCACTCAGCACCCAGCACCCCGAGCACTGAGCACCCAGCACCCTGAGCACTGAGCACCCAGCACCCTGAGCACGGAGCACCCCGAGTACTGAGCACCCAGCACCCTGAGGACTGAGCACCTAGCACCCTGAGCACAGAGCAATCAGCACCCTGAGCACGGAGCACCCCGAGTACTGAGCACCCAGCACCCTGAGAATGAGCACCCAGCACCATGAGTACTGAGCACCCAGCACCCTGAGTACTGAGCACTAAGCACCCAGAGCACTGAGCACCCCGAGCACGGAGCAACCAGGACCCTGAGCACTGAGAACTGAGCACCCAGCACCCTGAGTACTGAGTACCGAGCTCCCCGAGCACTGAGCACACTGAGTACTGAGCACCCAGCACCCCGAGCACTGAGCACCCAGCACCCTGAGCACTGAGCACCCAGCACCATGAGCACGGAGCACCCTGAGGACTGAGCACCCAGCACCCTGAGCACTGAGCACCCAGCACCTTGAGTACTGAGCACCGAGCACCTCGAGCACTAAGCACCCAGCACCCTGAGTACTGAGCACCCAGCACCCTGAGCACTGAGCACCCAGAACCCTGTGCACTGAGCACCCAGCACCCTGAGCACGGAGCACCCAGCACCCTGAGTACTGAGCACCCAACACCCAGAGTACTGAGCACCCAGCACCCTGAGTACTGAGTACCCAGCACCCTGAGCTCTGAGCACCCAGCACCCTGAGTACTGAGCACCTAGCACCCTGAGTACTGAGCACCCAGCACCCTTAGTACTGAGCACCCAGCACCCTGAGCACTGAGCACCCAGCACCCTGAGTACTGAGCACCCAGCACCACCCTCAGCACTGAGCACCCAGCACCCTGAGCACTGAGCACCCAGCTCCCTGAGCACTGAGCACCCAGCACACCGAGTACTGAGCACCCTGCACCCCGAGTACTGAGCACCGAGCACCCCGAGCACTGAGCACTCAGCACCCTGAGTACTGAGCACCCAGCACCCTGAGTACTGAGCACTGAGCACCGCGAGTACTGAGCACCCAGCACCCCGAGCACTGAGCACCCAGCAACCTGAGTACTGAGAACAGATCACCCTGAGTACTGAGCACCCAGCACCCTGAGTACTGAGCCCCCAGCACCCTGAGTACTGAGCACCCAGCACCCCGACAATGAGCACCCAGTACCCTGAGTACTGAGAACCGAGCACCCTGAATACTGAGCACCCAGCACCCTGAGTACTGAGCCCCCAGCACCCTGAGTACTGAGCTCCCAGCACCCCGACAATGAGCACCCAGCACCCTGAGTACTGAGCACCCAGCACCCCGAGTACTGAGCACCCAGCACCCCGAGCACTGAGCACCCAGCAACCTGAGTACTGAGAACAGATCACCCTGAGTACTGAGCACCCAGCACCCTGAGTACTGAGCCCCCAGCACCCTGAGTACTGAGCACCCAGCACCCCGAGCACTGAGCACCCAGCACCCCGAGAATGAGCACCCAGCACCCTGAGTACTGAGAACCCAGCACCCTGAGTACTGAGCACCCAGCACCCTGAGTACTGAGCCCCCAGCACCCTGAGTACTGAGCACCCAGCAACCCGAGCACTGAGCACCCAGCACCCTGAGAATGAGCACCCAGCACCATGAGTACTGAGCACCCAGCACCCTGAGTACTGAGCACTAAGCACCCAGAGCACTGAGCACCCAGCACCCCGAGCACGGAGCACCCAGGACCCCGAGCACTGAGAACTGAGCACCCAGCACCCTGAGTACTGAGCACCGTGCTCCCCGAGCACTGAGCACACTGAGTAATGAGCATCCAGCA
The DNA here is from genome assembly GCF_018167655.1 of Microtus oregoni. Classification (NCBI taxonomy): domain Eukaryota; kingdom Metazoa; phylum Chordata; class Mammalia; order Rodentia; family Cricetidae; genus Microtus; species Microtus oregoni. The sequence goes on from NW_024543312.1 coordinate 315,789, forward strand.
CCCCGATCACTGAGCACCCAGCACCCTGAGCACTGAACACCAAGCACCCTGAGCACTGAGCACCCAGCACCCTGAGTACTGAGCACCCAGCACGCTGAGTACTGAGCACCCAGCACCCCGAGCACTGAGAACCCAGCACCCTGAGTACTGAGCACTGAGCACCCAGCACCCCGAGCACTGAGCACCCAGCACCCTGTGTACTGAGCACTGAGCACCCTGAGTACTAAGCACCCAGCACCCTGAGTACTGAGCACCCAGGACCCTGAGCACTGAGCACCGAGCAGCCCGAGCACTGAGCACCCAGCACCCTGAGCGCTCAGCACCCAGCACCCCGAGAACTGAGCACCCAGCACCCTGAGCAATGAGCACCCAGCACCCTGAGCACGGAGCACCCCGAGTACTGAGCACCCAGCACCCTGAGCACTGAGCACCCAGCACCCTGAGCACAGAGCACACAGCACCCTGAGCACTGAGCACCCAGCACCCCGAGCACGGAGCACCCAGCAACCTGAGTACTGAGCACCCAACACCCAGAGTACTGAGCACCCAGCACCCTGAGCACTGAGCACCCAGCACCCTGAGTACTGAGCACCCAGCACCCTGAGTACTGAACACCCAGCACCCTGAGCACTGAGCACTGAGCACCCTGAGCACTGAGTACTGAGCACTGAGCACCCTGAGCACTGAGCACCCAGCACCCCGAGTACTGAGCACCCAGCACCCCGATCACTGAGCACCCAGCGCCCCGAGCACTGAGCACCCAGCACCCCGAGCACTGAGAACTGAGCACCCTGAGCACTGAGCACCCAGCACCCCAAGTACTGAGCACTGAGCACCCTGAGTACTGAGCAACAAGCACCCCGAGTACTGAACACTGAGCACCCTGAGTAGTGAGCACCCAGCACCCTGAGAAATGAGCACCCAGCACCCTGAGTACTGAGCACTGAGAACCCTGAGTACTGAGCACCGAGCACCCTGAGTACTGAGCACTGAGCACCCAGCACCCTGAGTACTGACCACTGAGCACCCAGCACCACAGCCCTGAGCACCCCGAGTACTGAGCAACAAGCACCCCGAGTACTGAGCACTGAGCACCCTGAGTACTGAGCACCCAGCACCCTGAGCACTGAGCACCCAGCAAACTGAGCACTGAGCACCCAGCACCCTGAGTACTGAGCACAGAGAACCCCGAGCACTGAGCACCCAGCACCCTGAGTACTGAGCACCCAGCACCCTGAGTACTGAGCAACCAGCACCCTGAGCACTGAGCACTGAGCACCCAGCACCCTGAGCACTGACCACTGAGCACCCAGCACCACAGCCCTGAGCACCCAGCACCCCGAGCACTGAGCACCCAGCACCCTGAGTACTGAGCACCCAGCACCCTGAGCACCCAGCACCCTGAGTACTGAGCACCCAGCACCCTGAGTACTGAGCACCCAGCACCCTGAGTACTGAGCACTCAGCACCCTGAGTACTGAGCACCGAGCACCCCGAGCACTGAGCAAACAGCACCCTGAGCACTGTGCACCCGGAGGACTGAGCACCCAGCACCCTGAGCACTGAGCACCGATCACCCTGAGCACTGAGCACCCAGCACCCCGAGCACTGAGCACCCAGCACCCTGAGTACTGAGCACCCAGCACCCCGAGTACTGAGCACCCAGCACCCTGAGTACTGAGCACTAAGCACCCAGAGCACTGAGCACCCAGCACCCCGAGCACGGAGCACCCAGGACCCCGAGCACTGAGAACTGAGCACCCAGCACCCTGAGTACTGAGCACCGTGCTCCCCGAGCACTGAGCACACTGAGTAATGAGCATCCAGCACCCCGATCACTGAGCACCCAGCACCCTGAGCACTGAACACCAAGCACCCTGAGCACTGAGCACCCAGCACCCTGAGTACTGAGCACCCAGCACGCTGAGTACTGAGCACCCAGCACCCCGAGCACTGAGAACCCAGCACCCTGAGTACTGAGCACTGAGCACCCAGCACCCCGAGCACTGAGCACCCAGCACCCTGTGTACTGAGCACTGAGCACCCTGAGTACTAAGCACCCAGCACCCTGAGTACTGAGCACCCAGGACCCTGAGCACTGAGCACCGAGCAGCCCGAGCACTGAGCACCCAGCACCCTGAGCGCTCAGCACCCAGCACCCCGAGAACTGAGCACCCAGCACCCTGAGCAATGAGCACCCAGCACCCTGAGCACGGAGCACCCCGAGTACTGAGCACCCAGCACCCTGAGCACTGAGCACCCAGCACCCTGAGCACAGAGCACACAGCACCCTGAGCACTGAGCACCCAGCACCCCGAGCACGGAGCACCCAGCAACCTGAGTACTGAGCACCCAACACCCAGAGTACTGAGCACCCAGCACCCTGAGCACTGAGCACCCAGCACCCTGAGTACTGAGCACCCAGCACCCTGAGTACTGAACACCCAGCACCCTGAGCACTGAGCACTGAGCACCCTGAGCACTGAGTACTGAGCACTGAGCACCCTGAGCACTGAGCACCCAGCACCCCGAGTACTGAGCACCCAGCACCCCGATCACTGAGCACCCAGCGCCCCGAGCACTGAGCACCCAGCACCCCGAGCACTGAGAACTGAGCACCCTGAGCACTGAGCACCCAGCACCCCAAGTACTGAGCACTGAGCACCCTGAGTACTGAGCAACAAGCACCCCGAGTACTGAACACTGAGCACCCTGAGTAGTGAGCACCCAGCACCCTGAGAAATGAGCACCCAGCACCCTGAGTACTGAGCACTGAGAACCCTGAGTACTGAGCACCGAGCACCCTGAGTACTGAGCACTGAGCACCCAGCACCCTGAGTACTGACCACTGAGCACCCAGCACCACAGCCCTGAGCACCCCGAGTACTGAGCAACAAGCACCCCGAGTACTGAGCACTGAGCACCCTGAGTACTGAGCACCCAGCACCCTGAGCACTGAGCACCCAGCAAACTGAGCACTGAGCACCCAGCACCCTGAGTACTGAGCACAGAGAACCCCGAGCACTGAGCACCCAGCACCCTGAGTACTGAGCACCCAGCACCCTGAGTACTGAGCAACCAGCACCCTGAGCACTGAGCACTGAGCACCCAGCACCCTGAGCACTGACCACTGAGCACCCAGCACCACAGCCCTGAGCACCCAGCACCCCGAGCACTGAGCACCCAGCACCCTGAGTACTGAGCACCCAGCACCCTGAGCACCCAGCACCCTGAGTACTGAGCACCCAGCACCCTGAGTACTGAGCACCCAGCACCCTGAGTACTGAGCACTCAGCACCCTGAGTACTGAGCACCGAGCACCCCGAGCACTGAGCAAACAGCACCCTGAGCACTGTGCACCCGGAGGACTGAGCACCCAGCACCCTGAGCACTGAGCACCGATCACCCTGAGCACTGAGCACCCAGCACCCCGAGCACTGAGCACCCAGCACCCTGAGTACTGAGCACCCAGCACCCCGAGTACTGAGCACCCAGCACCCTGAGTACTGAGCACCCAGCACCCCGAGCACTGAGCAACCAGCACCCTGAGTACTGAGCACCCTGAGTACTGAGCACTGAGCACCGAGCACCCTGAGTACTGAGCACCCTGAGGACTGAGCACCCAGCACCCTGAGCACTGAGCACCCAGCACCCTGAGTACTGAGCACCCAGCACCCTGAGCACTGAGCACCCAGCTCCCTGAGCACTGAGCACGCAGCACCCCGAGCACTGAGCACCCAGCACCCTGAGTACTGAGCACAGAGCACCCTGAGCACTGAGCACCCAGCACCCTGAGTACTGAGCACCCAGCACCCTGAGTACTGAGCAACCAGCACCCTGAGCACTGAGCACTGAGCACCCAGCACCCTGAGCACTGAGCACCCAGCACAACAGCCCTGAGCACCCAGAACCCCGAGCACTGAGCACCCAGCACCCTGAGCACTGAGCACCCAGCACCCTGAGTACTGAGCAACCAGCAACCTGAGTACTGAGCACCCAGCACCCTGAGTACTGAGCACTCAGCACCCTGAGTACTGAGCACCCAGCACCCTGAGCACTGAGCACCCAGCACCCCGAGTACTGAGCACCCTGCACACCGAGTACTGAGCACCGTGCACCCCGAGCACTGAGCACCCAGCACCCTGAGTACTGAGCACCCAGCACCCTGAGTACTGAGAACTGAGCACCCCGAGTACTGAGCACCCAGCACCCCGAGCACTGAGCACCCAGCAACCTGAGTACTGAGAACAGATCACCCTGAGTACTGAGCACCCAGCACCCTGAGTACTGAGCCCCCAGCACCCTGAGTACTGAGCACCCAGCACCCCGAGCACTGAGCACCCAGCACCCTGAGAATGAGCACCCAGCACCCTGAGTACTGAGAACCGAGCACCCTGAGTACTGAGCACCCAGCACCCTGAGTACTGAGCCCCCAGCACCCTGAGTACTGAGCACCCAGCAACCCGAGCACTGAGCACCCAGCACCCTGAGAATGAGCACCCAGCACCATGAGTACTGAGCACCCAGCACCCTGAGTACTGAGCACTAAGCACCCAGAGCACTGAGCACCCAGCACCCCGAGCACGGAGCACCCAGGACCCCGAGCACTGAGAACTGAGCACCCAGCACCCTGAGTACTGAGCACCGAGCTCCCCGAGCACTGAGCACACTGAGTACTGAGCACTCAGCACCCCGATCACTGAGCACCCAGCACCCTGAGCACTGAGCACCCAGCACCCTGAGAACTGAGCACCCAGCACACTGAGTACTGAGCACCCAGCACGCTGAGTACTGAGCACCCAGCACCCCGAGCACTGAGCACCCAGCACCCTGAGTACTGAGCACTGAGCACCCAGCACCCCGAGCACTGAGCACCCAGCACCCTGTGTACTGAGCACTGAGCACCCTGAGTACTAAGCACCCAGCACCCTGAGAACTGAGCACCCAGGACCCTGAGCACTGAGCACCGAGCAGCCCGAGCACTGAGCACCCAGCACCCTGAGCACTCAGCACCCAGCACCTTGAGCACTGAGCACCCAGCACCCTGAGCACTGAGCACCCAGCACCCTGAGCACAGAGCACACAGCACCCTGAGCACTGAGCACCCAGCACCCCGAGCACGGAGCACCCAGCAACCTGAGTACTGAGCACCCAACACCCAGAGTACTGAGCACCCAGCACCCTGAGCACTGAGCACCCAGCACCCTGAGTACTGAGCACCCAGCACCCTGAGTACTGAACACCCAGCACCCTGAGCACTGAGCACTGAGCACCCTGAGCACTGAGTACTGAGCACTGAGCACCCTGAGCACTGAGCACCCAGCACCCCGAGTACTGAGCACCCAGCACCCCGATCACTGAGCACCCAGCGCCCCGAGCACTGAGCACCCAGCACCCCGAGCACTGAGAACTGAGCACCCTGAGCACTGAGCACCCAGCACCCCAAGTACTGAGCACTGAGCACCCTGAGTACTGAGCAACAAGCACCCCGAGTACTGAACACTGAGCACCCTGAGTAGTGAGCACCCAGCACCCTGAGAAATGAGCACCCAGCACCCTGAGTACTGAGCACTGAGAACCCTGAGTACTGAGCACCGAGCACCCTGAGTACTGAGCACTGAGCACCCAGCACCCTGAGTACTGACCACTGAGCACCCAGCACCACAGCCCTGAGCACCCCGAGTACTGAGCAACAAGCACCCCGAGTACTGAGCACTGAGCACCCTGAGTACTGAGCACCCAGCACCCTGAGCACTGAGCACCCAGCAAACTGAGCACTGAGCACCCAGCACCCTGAGTACTGAGCACAGAGAACCCCGAGCACTGAGCACCCAGCACCCTGAGTACTGAGCACCCAGCACCCTGAGTACTGAGCAACCAGCACCCTGAGCACTGAGCACTGAGCACCCAGCACCCTGAGCACTGACCACTGAGCACCCAGCACCACAGCCCTGAGCACCCAGCACCCCGAGCACTGAGCACCCAGCACCCTGAGTACTGAGCACCCAGCACCCTGAGCACCCAGCACCCTGAGTACTGAGCACCCAGCACCCTGAGTACTGAGCACCCAGCACCCTGAGTACTGAGCACTCAGCACCCTGAGTACTGAGCACCGAGCACCCCGAGCACTGAGCAAACAGCACCCTGAGCACTGTGCACCCGGAGGACTGAGCACCCAGCACCCTGAGCACTGAGCACCGATCACCCTGAGCACTGAGCACCCAGCACCCCGAGCACTGAGCACCCAGCACCCTGAGTACTGAGCACCCAGCACCCCGAGTACTGAGCACCCAGCACCCTGAGTACTGAGCACCCAGCACCCCGAGCACTGAGCAACCAGCACCCTGAGTACTGAGCACCCTGAGTACTGAGCACTGAGCACCGAGCACCCTGAGTACTGAGCACCCTGAGGACTGAGCACCCAGCACCCTGAGCACTGAGCACCCAGCACCCTGAGTACTGAGCACCCAGCACCCTGAGCACTGAGCACCCAGCTCCCTGAGCACTGAGCACGCAGCACCCCGAGCACTGAGCACCCAGCACCCTGAGTACTGAGCACAGAGCACCCTGAGCACTGAGCACCCAGCACCCTGAGTACTGAGCACCCAGCACCCTGAGTACTGAGCAACCAGCACCCTGAGCACTGAGCACTGAGCACCCAGCACCCTGAGCACTGAGCACCCAGCACAACAGCCCTGAGCACCCAGAACCCCGAGCACTGAGCACCCAGCACCCTGAGCACTGAGCACCCAGCACCCTGAGTACTGAGCAACCAGCAACCTGAGTACTGAGCACCCAGCACCCTGAGTACTGAGCACTCAGCACCCTGAGTACTGAGCACCCAGCACCCTGAGCACTGAGCACCCAGCACCCCGAGTACTGAGCACCCTGCACACCGAGTACTGAGCACCGTGCACCCCGAGCACTGAGCACCCAGCACCCTGAGTACTGAGCACCCAGCACCCTGAGTACTGAGAACTGAGCACCCCGAGTACTGAGCACCCAGCACCCCGAGCACTGAGCACCCAGCAACCTGAGTACTGAGAACAGATCACCCTGAGTACTGAGCACCCAGCACCCTGAGTACTGAGCCCCCAGCACCCTGAGTACTGAGCACCCAGCACCCCGAGCACTGAGCACCCAGCACCCCGAGAATGAGCACCCAGCACCCTGAGTACTGAGAACCGAGCACCCTGAGTACTGAGCACCCAGCACCCTGAGTACTGAGCCCCCAGCACCCTGAGTACTGAGCACCCAGCAACCCGAGCACTGAGCACCCAGCACCCTGAGAATGAGCACCCAGCACCATGAGTACTGAGCACCCAGCACCCTGAGTACTGAGCACTAAGCACCCAGAGCACTGAGCACCCAGCACCCCGAGCACGGAGCACCCAGGACCCCGAGCACTGAGAACTGAGCACCCAGCACCCTGAGTACTGAGCACCGAGCTCCCCGAGCACTGAGCACACTGAGTACTGAGCACTCAGCACCCCGATCACTGAGCACCCAGCACCCTGAGCACTGAGCACCCAGCACCCTGAGAACTGAGCACCCAGCACACTGAGTACTGAGCACCCAGCACGCTGAGTACTGAGCACCCAGCACCCCGAGCACTGAGCACCCAGCACCCTGAGTACTGAGCACTGAGCACCCAGCACCCCGAGCACTGAGCACCCAGCACCCTGTGTACTGAGCACTGAGCACCCTGAGTACTAAGCACCCAGCACCCTGAGAACTGAGCACCCAGGACCCTGAGCACTGAGCACCGAGCAGCCCGAGCACTGAGCACCCAGCACCCTGAGCACTCAGCACCCAGCACCTTGAGCACTGAGCACCCAGCAACCTGAGCACTGAGCACCCAGCACCCTGAGCACGGAGCACCCCGAGTACTGAGCACCCAGCACCCTGAGCACTGAGCACCCAGCACCCTGAGCACAGAGCACCCAGCACCCTGAGCACTGAGCACCCAGCACCCCGAGCACGGAGCACCCAGCACCCTGAGTACTGAGCACCCAACACCCAGAGTACTGAGCACCCAGCACCCTTAGCACTGAGCACCCAGCACCCTGAGTACTGAGCACCCAGCACCCTGAGTATTGAACACCCAGCACCCTGAGCAATGAGCACTGAGCACCCTGAGCACTGAGTACTGAGCACTGAGCACCCTGAGCACTGAGCACCCAGCACCCCGAGTACTGAGCACCCAGCACCCCGATCACTGAGCACCCAGCGCCCCGAGCACTGAGCACCCAGCACCCCGAGCACTGAGAACTGAGCACCCTGAGCACTGAGCACCCAGCACCCCGAGTACTGAGCACTGAGCACCCTGAGTACTGAGCAACAAGCACCCTGAGTACTGAACACTGAGCACCCTGAGTAGTGAGCACCCAGCACCCTGAGAAATGAGCACCCAGCACCCTGAGTACTGAGCACTGAGAACCCTGAGTACTGAGCACCGAGCACCCTGAGTACTGAGCACTGAGCACCCAGCACCCTGAGTACTGACCACTGAGCACCCAGCACCAGAGCCCTGAGCACCCCGAGTACTGAGCAACAAGCACCCCGAGTACTGAGCACTGAGCACCCTGAGTACTGAGCACCCAGCACCCTGAGCACTGAGCACCCAGCAAACTGAGCACTGAGCACCCAGCACCCTGAGTACTGAGCACAGAGCACCCCGAGCACTGAGCACCCAGCACCCTGAGTACTGAGCACCCAGCACCCTGAGTACTGAGCAACCAGCACCCTGAGCACTGAGCACTGAGCACCCAGCACCCTGAGCACTGACCACTGAGCACCCAGCACCACAGCCCTGAGCACCCAGCACCCCGAGCACTGAGCACCCAGCACCCTGAGTACTGAGCACCCAGCACCCTGAGCACCCAGCACCCTGAGTACTGAGCACCCAGCACCCTGAGTACTGAGCACCCAGCACCCTGAGTACTGAGGACTCAGCACCCTGAGTACTGAGCACTGAGCACCCCAAGCACTGAGCAAACAGCACCCTGAGCACTGTGCACCCGGAGGACTGAGCACCCAGCACCCTGAGCACTGAGCACCGATCACCCTGAGCACTGAGCACCCAGCACCCCGAGCACTGAGCACCCAGCACCCTGAGTACTGAGCACCCAGCACCCCGAGTACTGAGCACCCAGCACCCTGAGTACTGAGCACCCAGCACCCCGAGCACTGAGCAACCAGCACCCTGAGTACTGAGCACCCTGAGTACTGAGCACTGAGCACCGAGCACCCTGAGTACTGAGCACCCTGAGGACTGAGCACCCAGCACCCTGAGCACTGAGCACCCAGCACCCTGAGTACTGAGCACCCAGCACCCTGAGCACTGAGCACCCAGCTCCCTGAGCACTGAGCACGCAGCACCCCGAGCACTGAGCACCCAGCACCCTGAGTACTGAGCACAGAGCACCCTGAGCACTGAGCACCCAGCACCCTGAGTACTGAGCACCCAGCACCCTGAGTACTGAGCAACCAGCACCCTGAGCACTGAGCACTGAGCACCCAGCACCCTGAGCACTGAGCACTGAGCACCCAGCACAACAGCCCTGAGCACCCAGAACCCCGAGCACTGAGCACCCAGCACCCTGAGCACTGAGCACCCAGCACCCTGAGTACTGAGCAACCAGCAACCTGAGTACTGAGCACCCAGCACCCTGAGTACTGAGCACTCAGCACCCTGAGTACTGAGCACCCAGCACCCTGAGCACTGAGCACCCAGCACCCCGAGTACTGAGCACCCTGCACACCGAGTACTGAGCACCGTGCACCCCGAGCACTGAGCACCCAGCACCCTGAGTACTGAGCACCCAGCACCCTGAGTACTGAGAACTGAGCACCCCGAGTACTGAGCACCCAGCACCCCGAGCACTGAGCACCCAGCAACCTGAGTACTGAGAACAGATCACCCTGAGTACTGAGCACCCAGCACCCTGAGTACTGAGCCCCCAGCACCCTGAGTACTGAGCACCCAGCACCCCGAGCACTGAGCACCCAGCACCCCGAGAATGAGCACCCAGCACCCTGAGTACTGAGAACCGAGCACCCTGAGTACTGAGCACCCAGCACCCTGAGTACTGAGCCCCCAGCACCCTGAGTACTGAGCACCCAGCAACCCGAGCACTGAGCACCCAGCACCCTGAGAATGAGCACCCAGCACCATGAGTACTGAGCACCCAGCACCCTGAGTACTGAGCACTAAGCACCCAGAGCACTGAGCACCCAGCACCCTGAGCACGGAGCACCCAGGACCCCGAGCACTGAGAACTGAGCACCCAGCACCCTGAGTACTGAGCACCGAGCTCCCCGAGCACTGAGCACACTGAGTACTGAGCACTCAGCACCCCGATCACTGAGCACCCAGCACCCTGAGCACTGAGCACCCAGCACCCTGAGAACTGAGCACCCAGCACACTGAGTACTGAGCACCCAGCACGCTGAGTACTGAGCACCCAGCACCCCGAGAACTGAGCACCCAGCACCCTGAGTACTGAGCACTGAGCACCCAGCACCCCGAGCGCTGAGCACCCAGCACCCTGTGTACTGAGCACTGAGCACCCTGAGTACTAAGCACCCAGCACCCTGAGAACTGAGCACCCAGGACCCTGAGCACTGAGCACCGAGCAGCCCGAGCACTGAGCACCCAGCACCCTGAGCACTCAGCACCCAGCACCTTGAGCACTGAGCACCCAGCAACCTGAGCACTGAGCACCCAGCACCCTGAGCACGGAGCACCCCGAGTACTGAGCACCCAGCACCCTGAGCACTGAGCACCCAGCACCCTGAGCACAGAGCACCCAGCACCCTGAGCACTGAGCACCCAGCACCCCGAGCACGGAGCACCCAGCACCCTGAGTACTGAGCACCCAACACCCAGAGTACTGAGCACCCAGCACCCTTAGCACTGAGCACCCAGCACCCTGAGTACTGAGCACCCAGCACCCTGAGTATTGAACACCCAGCACCCTGAGCACTGAGCACTGAGCACCCTGAGCACTGAGTACTGAGCACTGAGCACCCTGAGCACTGAGCACCCAGCACCCCGAGTACTGAGCACCCAGCACCCCGAGCACTGAGCACCCAGCGCCCCGAGCACTGAGCACCCAGCACCCCGAGCACTGAGAACTGAGCACCCTGAGCACTGAGCACCCAGCACCCCGAGTACTGAGCACTGAGCACCCTGAGTACTGAGCAACAAGCACCCCGAGTACTGAGCATTGAGCACCCTGAGTACTGAGCACCCAGCACCCTGAGAACTGAGCACCCAGCACCCTGAGTACTGAGCACTGAGAACCCTGAGTACTGAGCACCGAGCACCCTGAGTACTGAGCACTGAGCACCCAGCACCCTGAGCACTGACCACTGAGCACCCAGCACCACAGCCCTGAGCACCCCGAGTACTGAGCAACAAGCACCCCGAGTACTGAGCACTGAGCACCCTGAGTACTGAGCACCCAGCACCCTGAGCACTGAGCACCCAGCACACTGAGCACTGAGCACGCAGCACCCCGAGCACTGAGCACCCAGCACCCTGAGTAATGAGCACAGAGCACCCTGAGCACTGAGCACCCAGCACCCTGAGTACTGAGCACCCAGCACCCTGAGTACTGAGCAACCAGCACCCTGAGCACTGAGCACTGAGCACCCAGCACCCTGAGCACTGACCACTGAGCACCCAGCACCACAGCCCTGAGCACCCAGCACCCCGAGCACTGAGCACCCAGCACCCTGAGTACTGAGCACCCAGCACCCTGAGCACCCAGCACCCTGAGCACTGAGCACCCAGCACCCTGAGTACTGAGCACCCAGCACCCTGACTACTGAGCACTCAGCACCCTGAGTACTGAGCACCCAGCACCCTGAGCACCCAGCACCCTGAGCACTGAGCACCCAGCACCCTGAGTACTGAGCACTGATCACCCTGAGCACTGATCACCCAGCACCCCGAGCACTGAGCACCCAGCACCCTGAGCACCCAGCACCCTGAGCACTGAGCACCCAGCACCCTGAGTACTGAGCACTGATCACCCTGAGCACTGATCACCCAGCACACCGAGCACTGAGCACCCAGGACCCTGAGTACTGAGCACCTAGCAGCCTGAGCACTGAGCACCGAGCACCCTGAGTACTGAACACCCAGCACCCTGAGCACTGAGCACTGAGCACCCAGCACCCTGAGCACTGAGCACCCAGCACCCTGAGCACCCAGCACCCTGAGCACTGAGCACCCTGAGCACTGAGCACCCTGAGCACTGAGCACTGAGCACCCAGCACACTGAGTACTGAGCACCCAACACTCTGAGCACTGAGCACCCAGCACGCTGAGTACTGAGCACTGAGCACACAGCACTCTGAGTACTGAGCACAAAGCACCCTGAGCACTGAGCACCCAGCACCCTGAGCACTGAGCACCCAGCACCCTGTGTACTGAGCACCCAGCACCCTGAGCACGGAGCACCCAGGACCCCGAGCACTGAGTACTGAGCACCCAGCACCCCGAATACTGAGCACTGAGCACCCCTAGCACTGAGCTCCCAGCGCCCCGAGCACTGAGCACCCAGCACCCTGAGCACTGAGCACTGAGCACACTGAGCACTGAGCACCCAGCACCCCGAGTACTGAGCACTGAGCACCCTGAGTACTGAGCACCCAACACCCAGAGTACTGATCACCCAGCACCCTGAGTACTGAGCACTGAGAACCCTGAGTACTGAGCACCGAGCACCCTGAGTACTGAGCACTGAGCACCCAGCACCCTGAGCACTGACCACTGAGCACCCAGCACCACAGCCCTGAGCACCCCGAGTACTGAGCAACAAGCACCCCGAGTACTGAGCACTGAGCACCCTGAGTACTGAGCACCCAGCACCCTGAGCACTGAGCACCCAGCACACTGAGCACTGAGCACGCAGCACCCCGAGCACTGAGCACCCAGCACCCTGAGTACTGAGCACAGAGCACTCTGAGCACTGAGCACCCAGCACCCTGAGTACTGAGCACCCAGCACCCTGAGTACTGAGCAACCAGCACCCTGAGCACTGAGCACTGAGCACCCAGCACCCTGAGCACTGACCACTGAGCACCCAGCACCACAGCCCTGAGCACCCAGCACCCCGAGCACTGAGCACCCAGCACCCTGAGTACTGAGCACCCAGCACCCTGAGCACCCAGCACCCTGAGCACTGAGCACCCAGCACCCTGAGTACTGAGCACCCAGCACCCTGACTACTGAGCACTCAGCACCCTGAGTACTGAGCACCCAGCACCCTGAGCACCCAGCACCCTGAGCACTGAGCACCCAGCACCCTGAGTACTGAGCACTGATCACCCTGAGCACTGATCACCCAGCACCCCGAGCACTGAGCACCCAGCACCCTGAGCACCCAGCACCCTGAGCACTGAGCACCCAGCACCCTGAGTACTGAGCACTGATCACCCTGAGCACTGATCACCCAGCACCCCGAGCACTGAGCACCCAGGACCCTGAGTACTGAGCACCTAGCAGCCTGAGCACTGAGCACCGAGCACCCTGAGTACTGAACACCCAGCACCCTGAGCACTGAGCACTGAGCACCCAGCACCCTGAGCACTGAGCACTGAGCTCCCAGCACCCTGAGCACTGAGCACCCAGCACCCTGAGCACCCAGCACCCTGAGCACTGAGCACCCTGAGCACTGAGCACCCTGAGCACTGAGCACTGAGCACCCAGCACACTGAGTACTGAGCACCCAACACTCTGAGCACTGAGCACCCAGCACGCTGAGTACTGAGCACTGAGCACACAGCACTCTGAGTACTGAGCACAAAGCACCCTGAGCACTGAGCACCCAGCACCCTGAGCACTGAGCACCCAGCACCCTGAGTACTGAGCACCCAGCACCCTGAGCACGGAGCACCCAGGACCCCGAGCACTGAGTACTGAGCACCCAGCACCCCGAATACTGAGCACTGAGCACCCCGAGAACTGAGCTCCCAGCGCCCCTAGCACTGAGCACCCAGCACCCTGAGCACTGAGCACTGAGCACACTGAGCACTGAGCACCCAGCACCCCGAGTACTGAGCACTGAGCACCCTGAGTACTGAGCACCCAACACCCAGAGTACTGATCACCCAGCACCCTGAGAACTGAGCACCCAGCACCCTGAGTACTGAGCACCCAGCACCCTGAGTACTGAGCACCCAGCTGCCTGAGCACTGAGCACTGAGCACCCAGCACCTTGAGCACTGAGCACTGACCACCCAGCACCCCGAGCACTGAGCACTCAGCACCCCGAGCACTGAGCACCCAGCGCCCTGAGCACTGAGCACCCAGCACACTGAGCACTGAGCACCCAGCCCCCTGAGTACTGAGCACCCAGCACCATGAGTCCTGAGCACCCAGTACCCTGAGTACTGAGCACTCAGCACCCTGAGTACTGAGCACCGAGCACCCTGAGTACTGAGCACCGATCACCCTGAGCACTGAGCACCCAGCACCCTGAGTACTGAGCACAAAGCACCCTGAGCACTGAGCACCCAGCACCCTGAGCACTGAGCACCCAGCACCCTGAGTACTGAGCACCCAGCACCCTGAGCACGGAGCACCCAGGACCCCGAGCACTGAGTACTGAGCACCCAGCACCCTGAGTACTGAGCACCGAGCTCCCCGAGCACTGAGCACCCAGCACCCTGAGCACTGAGCACCCAGCACCCTGAGCACTGAGCACCCAGAACCCTGAGTACTGAGCACCCAGCACGCTGAGTACTGAGCACTCAGCACCCTGAGCACTGAGCACCCAGCACCCTGACTACTGAGCACTGAGCACCCAGCACCCCGAGCACTGAGCACCCAGCACCCCGAGCACTGAGCATGGAGCACCCCGAGGACTGAGCACCCCGCACCCTGAACACTGAGCATGGAGCACCCCGAGGACTGAGCACCCCGCACCCTGAGCACTGAGCACCCAGCACCTTGAGTACTGAGCACCGAGCACCCCGAGCACTGAGCACCCAGCACCCTGAGTACTGAGCACCCAGCACCCTGAGCACTGAGCACCCAGCACCCTGAGCACTGAGCACCCAGCACCCCGAGCAATGAGCACCCAGCACCCTGAGTACTGAGCACCCAACACCCAGAGTACTGAGCACCCAGCAGCCTGAGAACTGAGCACCCAGCACCCTGAGTACTGAGCACCCAGCACCCTGAGTACTGAGCACCCAGCACCCTGAGCACTGAGCACTGAGCACCCAGCACCCTGAGCACTGAGCACTGACCACCCAGCACCCCGAGCACTGAGCACCCAGCACCCTGAGCACTGAGCACCCAGCACCCTGAGCACTGAGCACCCAGCCCCCTGAGTACTGAGCACCCAGCACCATGAGTACTGAGCACCCAGCACCCTGAGTACTGAGCACTCAGCACCCTGAGTACTGAGCACCGAGCACCCCGAGCACTGAGCACCAAGCACCCTGAGCACTGAGCACCCTGAGGACTGAGCACCCAGCAACCTGAGCACTGAGCACCCAGCACCCTGAGTACTGAGCACCGATCACCCTGAGCACTGAGCACCCAGCACCCCGAGCACTGAGCACCCAGCACCCTGAGTACTGAGCACCCAGCACCCTGAGCACTGAGCACCCAGCACCCTGAGTACTGAGCACCCTGAGTACTGAGCAACGATCACCCTGAGCACTGAGCACCCAGCACCCTGAGTACTGAGCACCCAGCACCCTGAGCACTGAGCACCCAGCACCCTGAGCACTGAGCACCCAGCACCGTGAGTTATGAGCACCCAGAACCCTGAGTACTGAGTACAAAGCACCCTGAGCACTGAGCACCCAGCACCCTGAGTACTGAGCACCGAGCACCCTGAGTACTGAGCACCCAGCACCCTGAGTACTGAGCACCCAGCACCCTGAGCACTGAGCACCCAGCACCCTGAGTACTGAGTACTCAGCACCCTGAGCACTGAGCACCCAGCACCCTGAGTACTGATCACCGAGCACCCCGAGCACTGAGCACCCAGCACCCTGAGTACTGAGCACCCAGCACCCTGAGTACTGAGCACCCAGCACCCTGAGTACTGAGCACCCAGCACCCTGAGCACTGAGCATAAAGCACGCTGAGTACTGAGCACTGAGCACCCTGAGTACTGAGCACCGAGGACCCTGAGCACTGAGCACCCAGCACGCTGAGTACGGAGCACTGAGCACCCTGAGTACTGAGCACCTAGCACCCTGAGTACTGAGCACCCAGCACCCTGAGCACTGAGCAGCCAGCACCCTCAGCACTGAGCACCCAGCACCCCGAGCACTGAGCACCCAGCACCCTGAGCACTGAGCACCCAGCACCCCGAGTACTGAGCACCGAGCACCCCGAGCACTGAGCACCCAGCACCCTGAGCACTGAGCACCCAGCACCCCGAGTACTGAGCACCGAGCACCCCGAGCACTGAGCACCCAGCACCCTGAGCACTGAGCAGCCAGCACCCTCAGCACTGAGCACCCAGCACCCCGAGCACTGAGCACCCAGCACCCTGAGCACTGAGAACCCAGCACCCCGAGTACTGAGCACCGAGCACCCCGAGCACTGAGCACCCAGCACCCTGAGTACTGAGCACCCAGTACCCTGAGTACTGAGCACCCCGAGTACTGAGCACCCAGCACCCTGAGTACTGAGAACAGATCACCCTGAGTACTGAGCACCCAGCACCCCGAGCACTGAGCACCCAGCACCCCGAGAATGAGCACCCAGCACCCTGAGTACTGAGAACCGAGCACCCTGAGTACTGAGCACCCAGCACCCTGAGTACTGAGCCCACAGCACCCTGAGTACTGAGCACCCAGCACCCCGAGCACTGAGCACCCAGCACCCTGAGTACTGAGCACCCAGCACCCCGAGCACGGAGCACCCAGGTCCCCGAGCACTGAGTACTGAGCACCCAGCACCCTGAGTACTGAGCACCGAGCTCCCCGAGCACTGAGCACCCAGCACCCTGAGCACTGAGCACCCAGCACCCTGAGCACTGAGCACCCAGCACCCTGAGTACTGAGCACCCAGCACGCTGAGTACTGAGTACTCAGCACCCTGAGCACTGAGCACCCAGGACCCTGAGTACTGAGCACTGAGCACCCAGCACCCCGAGCACTGAGCACCCAGCACCCTGTGTACTGAGCACTGAGCACCCTGATGACTAAGCACCCAGCACCCTGAGTACTGAGCACCCAGGACCCTGAGCACTGAGCACCGAGCACCCCGAGCACTGAGCGCCCAGCACCCTGAGCACTGAGCACCCAGCACCCCGAGCACTGAGCACCCAGCACCCAGAGCACTGAGCACCCAGCACCCTGAGCAATGAGCACCCAGCACCCTGAGTACTGAGCACCCAGCAACCTGAGTACTGAGCACCCTGAGTACTGAGCACCGATCACCCTGAGCACTGAGCACCCAGCACAGTGAGTACTGAGCACCCAGCACCCTGAGCTCTGAGCACCCAGCACCCTGAGCATTGAGCACCCAGCACCCTGAGTACTGAGCACCCAGAACGCTGAGTACTGAGTACAAAGCACCCTGAGCACTGAGCACCCAGCACCCTGAGTACTGAGCACGGAGCACCCTGAGTACTGAGCACCCAGCACCCTGAGTACTGAGCACCCAGCACCCTGAGTACTGAGCACCCAGCACCCTGAGTACTGAGCACTGATCACCCTGAGCACTGAGCACCCAGCACCCCGAGCACTGAGCACCCAGCACCCTGAGTACTGAGCACCTAGCACCCTGAGCACTGAGCACCGAGCACCCTGAGTACTGAACACCCAGCACCCTGAGCACTGAGCACTGAGCACCCAGCACCCCGAGCACTGAGCACCCAGCACCCTGAGCACTGAGCACCCTGAGCACTGAGCACTGAGCACCCAGCACCCTGAGTACTGAGCACCCAACACTCTGAGCACTGAGCACCCAGCACGCTGAGTACTGAGCACTGAGCACACAGCACCCTGAGCACTGAGCACCCAGCACCCCGAGCACTGAGCACCCAGCACCCTGAGCACCCAGAACCCTGAGCACTGAGCACCCTGAGTACTGAGCACCCAGCACCCTGAGCACTGAGCACCCAGCACCCTGAGCACTGAGCACCCAGCACCCTGTGTACTGAGCACTGAGCACCCTGATTACTAAGCACCCAGCACCCTGAGTACTGAGCATCCAGCACCCTGAGCACTGAGCACCGAGCACCCCGAGCACTGAGCACTCAGCACCCTGAGCACTCAGCACCCATCACCCCGATCACTGAGCACCCAGCACCCTGAGCACTGAGCACCCAGCACCCTGAGCACTGAGCACCCAGCACCCAGAGCACTGAGCACCCAGCACCCTGAGCACTGAGCTCGCAGCACCCTGAGTACTGAGCATCCAGCACCCTGAGTACTGAGCACCCAGCACCCCGAGCACTGAGCACCCAGCACCCTGAGTACTGAGCACCTAGCACCCTGAGCACTGAGCACCGAGCACCCTGAGTACTGAACACCCAGCACCCTGAGCACTGAGCACTGAGCACCCAGCACCCTGAACACTGAGCACTGAGCACCCAGCACCCCGAGCACTGAGCACCCAGCACCCTGAGCACCCAGCACCCTGAGCACTGAGCACCCTGAGCACTGAGCACCCTGAGCACTGAGCACTGAGCACCCAGCACCCTGAGTACTGAGCACCCAACACTCTGAGCACTGAGCACCCAGCACGCTGAGTACTGAGCACTGAGCACACAGCACCCTGAGTACTGAGCACCCAGCACCCCGAGCACTGAGCACCCAGCGCCCCGAGCACTGAGCACCCAGCACCCTGAGCACTGAGCACTGAGCACACTGAGCACTGAGCACCCAGCACCCCGAGTACTGAGCACTGAGCACCCTGAGTACTGAGCACCCAACACCCAGAGTACTGATCACCCAGCACCCTGAGAACTGAGCACCCAGCACCCTGAGTACTGAGCACCCAGCACCCTGAGTACTGAGCACCCAGCACCCTGAGCACTGAGCACTGAGCACCCAGCACCTTGGGCACTGAGCACTGACCACCCAGCACCCCGAGCACTGAGCACCCAGCACCCCGAGCACTGAGCACCCAGCGCCCTGAGCACTGAGCACCCAGCACCCTGAGCACTGAGCACACAGCACCCTGAGTACTGAGCACCCAGCACCCCGAGCACTGAGCACCCAGCGCCCCGAGCACTGAGCACCGAGCACCCTGAGCACTGAGCAACCAGCACCCTGAGTACTGAGCACTGAGCACCCTGAGTACTAAGCACCGAACACCCTGAGTACTGAGCACCCAGCACCCTGAGGACTGAGCACCCAGCACCCTGAGCACTGAGCACCCAGCACCCTGAGCACTGAGCACCCAGCACCCTGAGCACTGAGCACCCAACACTCTGAGCACTGAGCACCCAGCACGCTGAGTACTGAGCACTGAGCACACAGCACCCTGAGCACTGAGCACCCAGCACCCCGAGCACTGAGCACCCAGCACCCTGAGCACCCAGAACCCTGAGCACTGAGCACCCTGAGTACTGAGCACCCAGCACCCTGAGCACTGAGCACCCAGCACCCTGAGTACTGAGCACCCTGAGTACTGAGCACCGATCACCCTGAGAACTGAGCACCCAGCACCCTGAGTACTGAGCACACAGCACCCTGAGCACTGAGCACCCAGCACCCTGAGCACTGAGCACCCAGCACCCTGAGTACTGAGCACCCAGAACCCTGAGTACTGAGTACAAAGCACCCTGAGCACTGAGCACCCAGCACCCTGAGTACTGAGCACCGAGCACCCTGAGTACTGAGCACCCAGCACCCTGAGTACTGAGCACCCAGCACCCTGAGCACTGAGCACCCAGCACCCTGAGTACTGAGCACCCAGCACCCTGAGTACTGAGCACCCAGCACCCTGAGTACGGAGCACCCAGCACCCTGAGTACTGAGCACCCAGCACCCTGAGTACTGAGCACCGAGCACCCCGAGCACTGAGCAACCAGCACCCTGAGTACTGAGCACTGAGCACCCTGAGTACTAAGCACCGAACACCCTGAGTACTGAGCACCCAGCACCCTGAGGACTGAGCACCCAGCACCCTGAGCACTGAGCACCCAGCACGCAGAGTACTGAGCACTGAGCACACAGCACCCTGAGTACTGAGCACCCAGCACCCCGAGCACTGAGCACCCAGCGCCCCGAGCACTGAGCACCCAGCACCCTGAGCACTGAGCACTGAGCACACTGAGCACTGAGCACCCAGCACCCCGAGTACTGAGCACTGAGCACCCTGAGTACTGAGCACCCAACACCCAGAGTACTGATCACCCAGCACCCTGAGAACTGAGCACCCAGCACCCTGAGTACTGAGCACCCAGCACCCTGAGTACTGAGCACCCAGCACCCTGAGCACTGAGCACTGAGCACCCAGCACCTTGAGCACTGAGCACTGACCACCCAGCACCCCGAGCACTGAGCACCCAGCACCCCGAGCACTGAGCACCCAGCGCCCTGAGCACTGAGCACCCAGCACCCTGAGCACTGAGCACACAGCACCCTGAGTACTGAGCACCCAGCACCCCGAGCACTGAGCACCCAGCGCCCCGAGCACTGAGCACCGAGCACCCTGAGCACTGAGCAACCAGCACCCTGAGTACTGAGCACTGAGCACCCTGAGTACTAAGCACCGAACACCCTGAGTACTGAGCACCCAGCACCCTGAGGACTGAGCACCCAGCACCCTGAGCACTGAGCACCCAGCACCCTGAGCACTGAGCACCCAGCACCCTGAGCACTGAGCACCCAACACTCTGAGCACTGAGCACCCAGCACGCTGAGTACTGAGCACTGAGCACACAGCACCCTGAGCACTGAGCACCCAGCACCCCGAGCACTGAGCACCCAGCACCCTGAGCACCCAGAACCCTGAGCACTGAGCACCCTGAGTACTGAGCACCCAGCACCCTGAGCACTGAGCACCCAGCACCCTGAGTACTGAGCACCCTGAGTACTGAGCACCGATCACCCTGAGAACTGAGCACCCAGCACCCTGAGTACTGAGCACACAGCACCCTGAGCACTGAGCACCCAGCACCCTGAGCACTGAGCACCCAGCACCCTGAGTACTGAGCACCCAGAACCCTGAGTACTGAGTACAAAGCACCCTGAGCACTGAGCACCCAGCACCCTGAGTACTGAGCACCGAGCACCCTGAGTACTGAGCACCCAGCACCCTGAGTACTGAGCACCCAGCACCCTGAGCACTGAGCACCCAGCACCCTGAGTACTGAGCACCCAGCACCCTGAGTACTGAGCACCCAGCACCCTGAGTACGGAGCACCCAGCACCCTGAGTACTGAGCACCCAGCACCCTGAGTACTGAGCACCGAGCACCCCGAGCACTGAGCAACCAGCACCCTGAGTACTGAGCACTGAGCACCCTGAGTACTAAGCACCGAACACCCTGAGTACTGAGCACCCAGCACCCTGAGGACTGAGCACCCAGCACCCTGAGCACTGAGCACCCAGCACCCTGAGTAATGAGCACCCAGCACCCTGAGTACTGAGCACCCAGCACCCTGAGCACTGAGCACCCAGCACCCCGAGCACTGAGCGGCCAGCACCCCGAGCACTGAGCACCCAGCACCCTGAGCACTGAGCACCCAGCACCCTGAGCACTGAGCACCCAGCACCCTGAGTACTGAGTACTCAGCACCCTGAGCACTGAGCACCCAGCACCCTGAGTACTGATCACCGAGCACCCCGTGCACTGAGCACCCAGCACCCTGAGTACTGAGCACCCAGCACCCTGAATACTGAGCACCCAGCACCCTGAGTCCTGAGCACCCAGCACCCTGAGCACTGAGCACAAAGCACGCTGAGTACTGAGCACTGAACAGCCTGAGTACTGAGCACCAAGGACCCTGAGCACTGAGCACCCAGCACGCTGAGTACTGAGCACTGAGCACCCTGAGTACTGAGCACCTAGCACCCTGAGTACTGAGCACCCAGCACCCTGAGCACTGAGCAGCCAGCACCCTCAGCACTGAGCACCCAGCACCCCGAGCACTGAGCACCCAGCACCCTGAGCACTGAGCACCCAGCACCCCGAGTACTGAGCACCGAGCACCCCGAGCTCTGAGCACCCAGCACCCTGAGTACTGAGCATCCAGTACCCTGAGTACTGAGCGCCCCGAGTACTGAGCACCCAGCACCCCGAGCACTGAGCACCCAGCACCCTGAGTACTGAGAACAGATCACCCCGAGCACAGAGCACCCAGGACCCCGAGCACTGAGTACTGAGCACCCAGCACCCTGAGTACTGAGCACCGAGCTCCCCGAGCACTGAGCACCCAGCACCCTGAGCACTGAGCACCCAGCACCCTGAGCACTGAGCACCCAGCACCCTAAGTACTGAGCACCCAGCACGCTGAGTACTGAGCACTCAGCACCCTGAGCACTGAGCACCCAGCACCCTGAGTACTGAGCACTGAGCACCCAGCACCCTGAGCACTGAGCACCCAGCACCCTGTGTACTGAGCACTGAGCACCCTGATTACTAAGCACCCAGCACCCTGAGTACTGATCACCCAGGACCCTGAGCACTGAGCACCGAGCACCCCGAGCACTGAGCACTCAGCACCCTGAGCACTCAGCACCCATCACCCCGATCACTGAGCACCCAGCACCCTGAGCACTGAGCACCCAGCACCCTGAGCACTGAGCACCCAGCACCCAGAGCACTGAGCACCCAGCACCCTGAGCACTGAGCTCCCAGCACCCTGAGTACTGAGCATCCAGCACCCTGAGTACTGAGCACCCAGCACCCCGAGCACTGAGCACCCAGCACCCTGAGTACTGAGCACCTAGCACCCTGAGCACTGAGCACCGAGCACCCTGAGTACTGAACACCCAGCACCCTGAGCACTGAGCACTGAGCACCCAGCACCCTGAACACTGAGCACTGAGCACCCAGCACCCCGAGCACTGAGCACCCAGCACCCTGAGCACCCAGCACCCTGAGCACTGAGCACCCTGAGCACTGAGCACCCTGAGCACTGAGCACTGAGCACCCAGCACCCTGAGTACTGAGCACCCAACACTCTGAGCACTGAGCACCCAGCACGCTGAGTACTGAGCACTGAGCACACAGCACCCTGAGTACTGAGCACCCAGCACCCCGAGCACTGAGCACCCAGCGCCCCGAGCACTGAGCACCCAGCACCCTGAGCACTGAGCACTGAGCACACTGAGCACTGAGCACCCAGCACCCCGAGTACTGAGCACTGAGCACCCTGAGTACTGAGCACCCAACACCCAGAGTACTGATCACCCAGCACCCTGAGAACTGAGCACCCAGCACCCTGAGTACTGAGCACCCAGCACCCTGAGTACTGAGCACCCAGCACCCTGAGCACTGAGCACTGAGCACCCAGCACCTTGAGCACTGAGCACTGACCACCCAGCACCCCGAGCACTGAGCACCCAGCACCGCGAGCACTGAGCACCCAGCGCCCTGAGCACTGAGCACCCAGCACCCTGAGCACTGAGCACACAGCACCCTGAGTACTGAGCACCCAGCACCCCGAGCACTGAGCACCCAGCGCCCCGAGCACTGAGCACCGAGCACCCTGAGCACTGAGCAACCAGCACCCTGAGTACTGAGCACTGAGCACCCTGAGTACTAAGCACCGAACACCCTGAGTACTGAGCACCCAGCACCCTGAGGACTGAGCACCCAGCACCCTGAGCACTGAGCACCCAGCACCCTGAGTAATGAGCACCCAGCACCCTGAGTACTGAGCACCCAGCACCCTGAGCACTGAGCACCCAGAAACCCCGAGCACTGAGCACCCAGCACCCCGAGCACTGAGCACCCAGCACCCTGAGCACTGAGCACCCAGCACCCTGAGCACTGAGCACCCAGCACCCTGAGTACTGAGTACTCAGCACCCTGAGCACTGAGCACCCAGCACCCTGAGTACTGATCACCGAGCACCCCGTGCACTGAGCACCCAGCACCCTGAGTACTGAGCACCCAGCACCCTGAATACTGAGCAACCAGCACCCTGAGTACTGAGCACCCAGCACCCTGAGCACTGAGCACAAAGCACGCTGAGTACTGAGCACTGAACAGCCTGAGTACTGAGCACCGAGGACCCTGAGCACTGAGCACCCAGCACGCTGAGTACTGAGCACTGAGCACCCTGAGTACTGAGCACCTAGCACCCTGAGTACTGAGCACCCAGCACCCTGAGCACTGAGCAGCCAGCACCCTCAGCACTGAGCACCCAGCACCCCGAGCACTGAGCACCCAGCACCCTGAGCACTGAGCACCCAGCACCCCGAGTACTGAGCACCGAGCACCCCGAGCTCTGAGCACCCAGCACCCTGAGTACTGAGCATCCAGTACCCTGAGTACTGAGCGCCCCGAGTACTGAGCACCCAGCACCCAGAGCACTGAGCACCCAGCACCCTGAGTACTGAGAACAGATCACCCCGAGCACAGAGCACCCAGGACCCCGAGCACTGAGTACTGAGCACCCAGCACCCTGAGTACTGAGCACCGAGCTCCCCAAGCACTGAGCACCCAGCACCCTGAGTACTGAGCACCCAGCACGCTGAGTACTGAGCACTCAGCACCCTGAGCACTGAGCACCCAGCACCCTGAGTACTGAGCACTGAGCACCCAGCACCCTGAGCACTGAGCACCCAGCACCCTGTGTACTGAGCACTGAGCACCCTGATTACTAAGCACCCAGCACCCTGAGTACTGAGCACCCAGGACCCTGAGCACTGAGCACCGAGCACCCCGAGCACTGAGCACTCAGCACCCTGAGCACTCAGCACCCATCACCCCGATCACTGAGCACCCAGCACCCTGAGCACTGAGCACCCAGCACCCTGAGCACTGAGCACCCAGCACCCAGAGCACTGAGCACCCAGCACCCTGAGCACTGAGCTCCCAGCACCCTGAGTACTGAGCATCCAGCACCCTGAGTACTGAGCACCCAGCACCCCGAGCACTGAGCACCCAGCACCCTGAGTACTGAGCACCTAGCACCCTGAGCACTGAGCACCGAGCACCCTGAGTACTGAACACCCAGCACCCTGAGCACTGAGCACTGAGCACCCAGCACACTGAGCACTGAGCACTGAGCACCCAGCACCCCGAGCACTGAGCACCCAGCACCCTGAGCACCCAGCACCCTGAGCACTGAGCACCCGGAGCACTGAGCACCCTGAGCACTGAGCACTGAGCACCCAGCACCCTGAGTACTGAGCACCCAACACTCTGAGCACTGAGCACCCAGCACGCTGAGTACTGAGCACTGAGCACACAGCACCCTGAGTACTGAGCACCCAGCACCCCGAGCACTGAGCACCCAGCGCCCCGAGCACTGAGCACCCAGCACCCTGAGCACTGAGCACTGAGCACACTGAGCACTGAGCACCCAGCACCCCGAGTACTGAGCACTGAGCACCCTGAGTACTGAGCACCCAACACCCAGAGTACTGATCACCCAGCACCCTGAGAACTGAGCACCCAGCACCCTGAGTACTGAGCACCCAGCACCCTGAGTACTGAGCACCCAGCACCCTCAGCACTGAGCACTGAGCACCCAGCACCTTGAGCACTGAGCACTGACCACCCAGCACCCCGAGCACTGAGCACCCAGCACCCCGAGCACTGAGCACCCAGCGCCCTGAGCACTGAGCACCCAGCACACTGAGCACTGAGCACCCAGGACCCTGAGTACTGAGCACCCAGCACCATGAGTACTGAGCACCCAGCACCCTGAGCACTGAGCACCCAGCACCCCGAGCACTGAGCACCCAGCACCCTGAGTACTGAGCACCCAGCACCCTGAGCACTGAGCACCCAGCACCCTGAGTACTGAGCACCCTGAGTACTGAGCACCGATCACCCTGAGCACTGAGCACCCAGCACCCTGAGTACTGAGCACCCAGCACCCTGAGCACTGATCACCCAGCACCCTGAGCACTGAGCACCCAGCACCCTGAGTACTGAGCACCCAGCACCCTGAGTACTGAGTACCCAGCACCCTGAGCACTGAGGACCCAGCACCCTGAGTACTGAGCACCGAGCACCCTGAGTACTGATCACCCAGCACCCTGAGTACTGAGCACACAGCACCCTGAGCACTGAGCACCCAGCACCCTGAGTACTGAGCACCCAGCACCCTGAGTACTGAGCACCCAGCACCCAGAGCACTGAGCACCCAGCAACCCGAGCACGGAGCACCCAGGACCCCGAGAACTGAGTACTGAGCACCCAACACCCTGAGTACTGAGCACCGAGCTAACCGAGCACTGAGCACCCTGAGTACTGAGCACCCAGCACCCTGATCACTGAGCACCCAGCACCCTGAGGACTGAGCACCCAGCACCCTGAGCACTGAGCACCCAGCACCCTGAGTACTGAGCACCCAGCACGCTGAGTACTGAGCACCCAGCACCCTGAGCACTGAGCACCCAGCACCCTGAGTACTGAGCACTGAGCACCCAGCACCCCGAGCACTGAGCACCCAGCACCCTGTGTACTGAGCACTGAGCACCCTGAGTACTAAGCACCCAGCACCCTGAGTACTGAGCACCCAGCACACTGAGCACTGAGCACCGAGCACCCCGAGCACTGAGCACCCAGCACCCTGAGTACTGAGCACCCAGCACCCTGAATACTGAGCACCCAGCACCCTGAGTACTGAGCACCCAGCACCCTGAGCACTGAGCACCCAGCACCCTGAGTACTGAGCACTGAGCACCCAGCACCCCGAGCACTGAGCACCCAGCACCCTGTGTACTGAGCACCCAGCACCCTGAGTACTGAGTACTCAGCACCCTGAGCACTGAGCACCCAGCACCCTGAGTACTGATCACCGAGCACCCCGTGCACTGAGCACCCAGCACCCTGAGTACTGAGCACCCAGCACCCTGAATACTGAGCACCCAGCACCCTGAGTACTGAGCACCCAGCACCCTGCGCACTGAGCACAAAGCACGCTGAGTACTGAGCACTGAACAGCCTGAGTACTGAGCACCGAGGACCCTGAGCACTGAGCACCCAGCACGCTGAGTACTGAGCACTGAGCACCCTGAGTACTGAGCACCTAGCACCCTGAGTACTGAGCACCCAGCACCCTGAGCACTGAGCAGCCAGCACCCTCAGCACTGAGCACCCAGCACCCCGAGCACTGAGCACCCAGCACCCCGAGCTCTGAGCACCCAGCACCCTGAGTACTGAGCATCCAGTACCCTGAGTACTGAGCGCCCCGAGTACTGAGCACCCAGCACCCAGAGCACTGAGCACCCAGCACCCTGAGTACTGAGAACAGATCACCCCGAGCACAGAGCACCCAGGACCCCGAGCACTGAGTACTGAGCACCCAGCACCCTGAGTACTGAGCACCGAGCTCCCCAAGCACTGAGCACCCAGCACCATGAGTACTGAGCACCCAGCACGCTGAGTACTGAGCACTCAGCACCCTGAGCACTGAGCACCCAGCACCCTGAGTACTGAGCACTGAGCACCCAGCACCCTGAGCACTGAGCACCCAGCACCCTGTGTACTGAGCACTGAGCACCCTGATTACTAAGCACCCAGCACCCTGAGTACTGAGCACCCAGGACCCTGAGCACTGAGCACCGAGCACCCCGAGCACTGAGCACTCAGCACCCTGAGCACTCAGCACCCATCACCCCGATCACTGAGCACCCAGCACCCTGAGCACTGAGCACCCAGCACCCTGAGCACTGAGCACCCAGCACCCAGAGCACTGAGCACCCAGCACCCTGAGCACTGAGCTCCCAGCACCCTGAGTACTGAGCATCCAGCACCCTGAGTACTGAGCACCCAGCACCCCGAGCACTGAGCACCCAGCACCCTGAGTACTGAGCACCTAGCACCCTGAGCACTGAGCACCGAGCACCCTGAGTACTGAACACCCAGCACCCTGAGCACTGAGCACTGAGCACCCAGCACACTGAGCACTGAGCACTGAGCACCCAGCACCCCGAGCACTGAGCACCCAGCACCCTGAGCACCCAGCACCCTGAGCACTGAGCACCCGGAGCACTGAGCACCCTGAGCACTGAGCACTGAGCACCCAGCACCCTGAGTACTGAGCACCCAACACTCTGAGCACTGAGCACCCAGCACGCTGAGTACTGAGCACTGAGCACACAGCACCCTGAGTACTGAGCACCCAGCACCCCGAGCACTGAGCACCCAGCGCCCCGAGCACTGAGCACCCAGCACCCTGAGCACTGAGCACTGAGCACACTGAGCACTGAGCACCCAGCACCCCGAGTACTGAGCACTGAGCACCCTGAGTACTGAGCACCCAACACCCAGAGTACTGATCACCCAGCACCCTGAGAACTGAGCACCCAGCACCCTGAGTACTGAGCACCCAGCACCCTGAGTACTGAGCACCCAGCACCCTCAGCACTGAGCACTGAGCACCCAGCACCTTGAGCACTGAGCACTGACCACCCAGCACCCCGAGCACTGAGCACCCAGCACCCCGAGCACTGAGCACCCAGCGCCCTGAGCACTGAGCACCCAGCACACTGAGCACTGAGCACCCAGGACCCTGAGTACTGAGCACCCAGCACCATGAGTACTGAGCACCCAGCACCCTGAGCACTGAGCACCCAGCACCCTGAGTACTGAGCACCCAGCACCCTGAGCACTGAGCACCCAGCACCCTGAGTACTGAGCACCCTGAGTACTGAGCACCGATCACCCTGAGCACTGAGCACCCAGCACCCTGAGTACTGAGCACCCAGCACCCTGAGCACTGAGCACCCAGCACCCTGAGCACTGAGCACCCAGCACCCTGAGTACTGAGCACCCAGCACCCTGAGTACTGAGTACCCAGCACCCTGAGCACTGAGGACCCAGCACCCTGAGTACTGAGCACCGAGCACCCTGAGTACTGAGCACCCAGCACCCTGAGTACTGAGCACACAGCACCCTGAGCACTGAGCACCCAGCACCCTGAGTACTGAGCACCCAGCACCCTGAGTACTGAGCACCCAGCACCCAGAGCACTGAGCACCCAGCAACCCGAGCACGGAGCACCCAGGACCCCGAGAACTGAGTACTGAGCACCCAACACCCTGAGTACTGAGCACCGAGCTAACCGAGCACTGAGCACCCTGAGTACTGAGCACCCAGCACCCTGATCACTGAGCACCCAGCACCCTGAGGTCTGAGCACCCAGCACCCTGAGCACTGAGCACCCAGCACCCTGAGTACTGAGCACCCAGCACGCTGAGTACTGAGCACCCAGCACCCTGAGCACTGAGCACCCAGCACCCTGAGTACTGAGCACTGAGCACCCAGCACCCCGAGCACTGAGCACCCAGCACCCTGTGTACTGAGCACTGAGCACCCTGAGTACTAAGCACCCAGCACCCTGAGTACTGAGCACCCAGCACACTGAGCACTGAGCACCGAGCACCCCGAGCACTGAGCACCCAGCACCCTGAGTACTGAGCACCCAGCACCCTGAATACTGAGCACCCAGCACCCTGAGTACTGAGCACCCAGCACCCTGAGCACTGAGCACCCAGCACCCTGAGTACTGAGCACTGAGCACCCAGCACCCCGAGCACTGAGCACCCAGCACCCTGTGTACTGAGCACCCAGCACCCTGAGTACTGAGTACTCAGCACCCTGAGCACTGAGCACCCAGCACCCTGAGTACTGATCACCGAGCACCCCGTGCACTGAGCACCCAGCACCCTGAGTACTGAGCACCCAGCACCCTGAATACTGAGCACCCAGCACCCTGAGTACTGAGCACCCAGCACCCTGAGCACTGAGCACAAAGCACGCTGAGTACTGAGCACTGAACAGCCTGAGTACTGAGCACCGAGGACCCTGAGCACTGAGCACCCAGCACGCTGAGTACTGAGCACTGAGCACCCTGAGTACTGAGCACCTAGCACCCTGAGTACTGAGCACCCAGCACCCTGAGCACTGAGCAGCCAGCACCCTCAGCACTGAGCACCCAGCTCCCCGAGCACTGAGCACCCAGCACCCTGAGCACTGAGCACCCAGCACCCCGAGTACTGAGCACCGAGCACCCCGAGCTCTGAGCACCCAGCACCCTGAGTACTGAGCATCCAGTACCCTGAGTACTGAGCGCCCCGAGTACTGAGCACCCAGCACCCCGAGCACTGAGCACCCAGCACCCTGAGTACTGAGAACAGATCACCCCGAGCACAGAGCACCCAGGACCCCGAGCACTGAGTACTGAGCACCCAGCACCCTGAGTACTGAGCACCGAGCTCCCCGAGCACTGAGCACCCAGCACCCTGAGCACTGAGCACCCAGCACCCTGAGCACTGAGCACCCAGCACCCTGAGTACTGAGCACCCAGCACGCTGAGTACTGAGCACTCAGCACCCTGAGCACTGAGCACCCAGCACCCTGAGTACTGAGCACTGAGCACCCAGCACCCCGAGCACTGAGCACCCAGCACCCTGTGTACTGAGCACTGAGCACCCTGATTACTAAGCACCCAGCACCCTGAGTACTGAGCACCCAGGACCCTGAGCACTGAGCAACGAGCACCCCGAGCACTGAGCACTCAGCACCCTGAGCACTCAGCACCCATCACCCCGATCACTGAGCACCCAGCACCCTGAGCACTGAGCACACAGCACCCTGAGCACTGAGCACCCAGCACCCAGAGCACTGAGCACCCAGCACCCTGAGCACTGAGCACCCAGCACCCTGAGTACTGAGCACCCAGCACCCTGAGTACTGAGCACCCAGCACCCCGAGCACTGAGCACCCAGCACCCTGAGTACTGAGCACCTAGCACCCTGAGCACTGAGCACCGAGCACCCTGAGTACTGAACACCCAGCACCCTGAGCACTGAGCACTGAGCACCCAGCACCCTGAGCACTGAGCACTGAGCACCCAGCACCCTGAGCACTGAGCACCCAGCACCCTGAGCACCCAGCACCCTGAGCACTGAGCACCCTGAGCACTGAGCACCCTGAGCACTGAGCACTGAGCACCCAGCACCCTGAGTACTGAGCACCCAACACTCTGAGCACTGAGCACCCAGCACGCTGAGTACTGAGCACTGAGCACACAGCACCCTGAGTACTGAGCACCCAGCACCCCGAGCACTGAGCACCCAGCGCCCCGAGCACTGAGCACCCAGCACCCTGAGAACTGAGCACTGAGCACACTGAGCACTGAGCACCCAGCACCCCGAGTACTGAGCACTGAGCACCCTGAGTACTGAGCACCCAACACCCTGAGTACTGAGCACCCAGCACCCTGAGTACTGAGCACCCAGCACCCTGAGCACTGAGCACTGAGCACCCAGCACCTTGAGCACTGAGCACTGACCACCCAGCACCCCGAGCACTGAGCACCCAGCACCCCGAGCACTGAGCACCCAGCGCCCTGAGCACTGAGCACCCAGCACACTGAGCACGGAGCACCCAGGACCCTGAGTACTGAGCACCCAGCACCATGAGTACTGAACACCCAGCACCCTGAGCACTAAGCACCCTGAGGACTGAGCACCCAGCACCCTGAGCACTGAGCACCCAGCACCCTGAGTACTGAGCACCGATCACCCTGAGCACTGAGCACCCAGCACCCCGAGCACTGAGCACCCAGCACCCTGAGTACTGAGCACCCAGCACCCTGAGCACTGAGCACCCAGCACCCTGAGTACTGAGCACCCTGAGTACTGAGCACCGATCACCCTGAGCACTGAGCACCCAGCACCCTGAGTACTGAGCACCCAGCACCCTGAGCACTGAGCACCCAGCACCCTGAGCACTGAGCACCCAGCACCCTGAGTACTGAGCACCCAGCACCCTGAGTACTGAGTACCCAGCACCCTGAGCACTGAGGACCCAGCACCCTGAGTACTGAGCACCGAGCACCCTGAGTACTGAGCACCCAGCACCCTGAGTACTGAGCACACAGCACGCTGAGCACTGAGCACCCAGCACCCTGAGTACTGAGCACCCAGCACCCTGAGTACTGAGCACCCAGCACCCAGAGCACTGAGCACCCAGCACCCCGAGCACGGAGCACCCAGGACCCCGATAACTGAGTACTGAGCACCCAGCACCCTGAGTACTGAGCACCGAGCTAACCGAGCTCTGAGCACCCTGAGTACTGAGCACCCAGCACCCCGATCCCTGAGCACCCAGCACCCTGAGGACTGAGCACCCAGCACCCTGAGCACTGAGCACCCATCACCCTGAGTACTGAGCACCCAGCACGCTGAGTACTGAGCACCCAGCACCCTGAGCACTGAGCACCCAGCACCCTGAGTACTGAGCACTGAGCACCCAGCACCCCGAGCACTGAGCACCCAGCACCCTGTGTACTGAGCACTGAGCACCCTGAGTACTAAGCACCCAGCACCCTGAGTACTGAGCACCCAGCACACTGAGCACTGAGCACCCAGCACCCTGAGCACTGAGCACCCAGCAACCCGAGCACTGAGCACCCAGCACCCTGAGTACTGAGCACCCAGCACCCCGAGCACTGAGCACCCAGCACCCTGAGTACTGAGAACAGATTACCCTGAGTACTGAGCACCCAGCACCCTGAGTACTGAGCCCCCAGCACCCTGAGTACTGAGCACCCAGCACCCCGAGCACTGAGCACCCAGCACCCCGAGAATGAGCACCCAGCACCCTGAGTACTGAGAACCGAGCACCCTGAGTACTGAGCACCCAGCACCCTGAGTACTGAGCCCCCAGCACCCTGAGTACTGAGCACCCAGCACCCCGAGCACTGAGCACCCAGCACCCCGAGAATGAGCACCCAGCACCCTGAGTACTGAGCACCCAGCACCCCGAGCACGGAGCACCCAGGACCCCGAGCACTGAGTACTGAGCACCCAGCACCCTGAGTACTGAGCACCGAGCTCCCCGAGCACTGAGCACCCAGCACCCTGAGCACTGAGCACCCAGCACCCTGAGCACTGAGCACCCAGCACCTTGAGTACTGAGCACTCCGCACCCAGCACCCCGAGCACTGATCACCCAGCACCCTGTGTCCTGAGCACTGAGCACCCTGATTACTAAGCACCCAGCACATTGAGTACTGAGCACCCAGGACCCTGAGCACTGAGCACAGAGCACCCCGAGCACTGAGCACCCAGCACCCTGAGCACTCAGCACCCATCACCCCGATCACTGAGCACCCAGCACCCTGAGCACTGAGCACCCAGCACCCTGAGCACTGAGCACCCAGCACCCAGAGCACTGAGCACCCAGCACCCTGAGCACTGAGCACCCAGCACCCTGAGTACTGAGCACCCAGCACCCTGAGTACTGAGCACCCTGAGTACTGAGCACCGATCACCCTGAGCACTGAGCACCCAGCACCCTGAGTACTGAGCACCCAGCACCCTGAGCACTGAGCACCCAGCACCCTGAGCATTGAGCACCCAGCACCCTGAGTACTGAGCACCCAGAACCCTGAGTACTGAGTACAAAGCACCCTGAGCACTGAGCACCCAGCACCCTGAGTACTGAGCACGGAGCACACTGAGTACTGAGCACCCAGCACCCCGAGTACTGAGCACCCAGCACCCTGAGCACTGAGCACCCAGCACCCTGAGTACTGAGCACCCAGCACCCTGAGTACTGAGCACTGATCACACTGAGCACTGAGCACCCAGCACCCTGAGTACTGAGCACCTAGCACCCTGAGCACTGAGCACCGAGCACCCTGAGTACTGAACACCCAGCACCCTGAGCACTGAGCACTGAGCACCCAGCATCCTGAGCACTGAGCACTTAGCACCCAGCACCCCGAGCACTGAGCACCCAGCACCCTGAGCACCCAGCACCCTGAGCACTGAGCACCCTGAGCACTGAGCACCCTGAGCACTGAGCACTGAGCACCGAGCACCCTGAGTACTGAGCACCCAACACTCTGAGCACTGAGCACCCAGCACGCTGAGTACTGAGCACTGAGCACACAGCACCCTGAGCACTGAGCACCCAGCACCCTGAGCACTGAGCACTGAGCACACAGCACCCCGAGCACTGAGCACCCAGCACCCTGAGCACCCAACACCCTGAGCAATGAGCACCCTGAATACTGAGCACCCAGCAACCTCAGCACTGAGCACTGAGCACCCAGCACCTTGAGCACTGAGAACTGACCACCCAGCACCCCGAGCACTGAGCACCCAGCACCCCGAGCACTGAGCACCCAGCGCCCTGAGCACTGAGCACCCAGCACACTGAGCACTGAGCACCCAGGACCCTGAGTACTGAGCACCCAGCACCATGAGTACTGAGCACCCAGCACCCTGAGCACTGAGCACCCAGCACCCCGAGCACTGAGCACCCAGCACCCTGAGTACTGAGCACCCAGCACCCTGAGCACTGAGCACCCAGCACCCTGAGTACTGAGCACCCTGAGTACTGAGCACCGATCACCCTGAGCACTGAGCACCCAGCACCCTGAGTACTGAGCACCCAGCACCCTGAGCACTGAGCACCCAGCACCCTGAGCACTGAGCACCCAGCACCCTGAGTACTGAGCACCCAGCACCCTGAGTACTGAGTACCCAGCACCCTGAGCACTGAGGACCCAGCACCCTGAGTACTGAGCACCGAGCACCCTGAGTACTGAGCACCCAGCACCCTGAGTACTGAGCACACAGCACCCTGAGCACTGAGCACCCAGCACCCTGAGTACTGAGCACCCAGCACCCTGAGTACTGAGCACCCAGCACCCAGAGCACTGAGCACCCAGCAACCCGAGCACGGAGCACCCAGGACCCCGAGAACTGAGTACTGAGCACCCAACACCCTGAGTACTGAGCACCGAGCTAACCGAGCACTGAGCACCCTGAGTACTGAGCACCCAGCACCCTGATCACTGAGCACCCAGCACCCTGAGGACTGAGCACCCAGCACCCTGAGCACTGAGCACCCAGCACCCTGAGTACTGAGCACCCAGCACGCTGAGTACTGAGCACCCAGCACCCTGAGCACTGAGCACCCAGCACCCTGAGTACTGAGCACTGAGCACCCAGCACCCCGAGCACTGAGCACCCAGCACCCTGAGGACTGAGCACCCAGCACCCTGAGCACTGAGCACCCATCACCCTGAGTACTGAGCACCCAGCACGCTGAGTACTGAGCACCCAGCACCCTGAGCACTGAGCACCCAGCACCCTGAGTACTGAGCACTGAGCACCCAGCACCCCGAGCACTGAGCACCCAGCACCCTGTGTACTGAGCACTGAGCACCCTGAGTACTAAGCACCCAGCACCCTGAGTACTGAGCACCCAGCACACTGAGCACTGAGCACCCAGCACCCTGAGCACTGAGCACCCAGCAACCCGAGCACTGAGCACCCAGCACCCTGAGTACTGAGCACCCAGCACCCCGAGCACTGAGCACCCAGCACCCTGAGTACTGAGAACAGATTACCCTGAGTACTGAGCACCCAGCACCCTGAGTACTGAGCCCCCAGCACCCTGAGTACTGAGCACCCAGCACCCCGAGCACTGAGCACCCAGCACCCCGAGAATGAGCACCCAGCACCCTGAGTACTGAGAACCGAGCACCCTGAGTACTGAGCACCCAGCACCCTGAGTACTGAGCCCCCAGCACCCTGAGTACTGAGCACCCAGCACCCCGAGCACTGAGCACCCAGCACCCCGAGAATGAGCACCCAGCACCCTGAGTACTGAGCACCCAGCACCCCGAGCACGGAGCACCCAGGACCCCGAGCACTGAGTACTGAGCACCCAGCACCCTGAGTACTGAGCACCGAGCTCCCCGAGCACTGAGCACCCAGCACCCTGAGCACTGAGCACCCAGCACCCTGAGCACTGAGCACCCAGCACCTTGAGTACTGAGCACTCCGCACCCAGCACCCCGAGCACTGATCACCCAGCACCCTGTGTCCTGAGCACTGAGCACCCTGATTACTAAGCACCCAGCACATTGAGTACTGAGCACCCAGGACCCTGAGCACTGAGCACAGAGCACCCCGAGCACTGAGCACCCAGCACCCTGAGCACTCAGCACCCATCACCCCGATCACTGAGCACCCAGCACCCTGAGCACTGAGCACCCAGCACCCTGAGCACTGAGCACCCAGCACCCAGAGCACTGAGCACCCAGCACCCTGAGCACTGAGCACCCAGCACCCTGAGTACTGAGCACCCAGCACCCTGAGTACTGAGCACCCTGAGTACTGAGCACCGATCACCCTGAGCACTGAGCACCCAGCACCCTGAGTACTGAGCACCCAGCACCCTGAGCACTGAGCACCCAGCACCCTGAGCATTGAGCACCCAGCACCCTGAGTACTGAGCACCCAGAACCCTGAGTACTGAGTACAAAGCACCCTGAGCACTGAGCACCCAGCACCCTGAGTACTGAGCACGGAGCACACTGAGTACTGAGCACCCAGCACCCTGAGTACTGAGCACCCAGCACCCTGAGCACTGAGCACCCAGCACCCTGAGTACTGAGCACCCAGCACCCTGAGTACTGAGCACTGATCACACTGAGCACTGAGCACCCAGCACCCTGAGTACTGAGCACCTAGCACCCTGAGCACTGAGCACCGAGCACCCTGAGTACTGAACACCCAGCACCCTGAGCACTGAGCACTGAGCACCCAGCATCCTGAGCACTGAGCACTTAGCACCCAGCACCCCGAGCACTGAGCACCCAGCACCCTGAGCACCCAGCACCCTGAGCACTGAGCACCCTGAGCACTGAGCACCCTGAGCACTGAGCACTGAGCACCGAGCACCCTGAGTACTGAGCACCCAACACTCTGAGCACTGAGCACCCAGCACGCTGAGTACTGAGCACTGAGCACACAGCACCCTGAGCACTGAGCACCCAGCACCCTGAGCACTGAGCACTGAGCACACAGCACCCCGAGCACTGAGCACCCAGCACCCTGAGCACCCAACACCCTGAGCAATGAGCACCCTGAATACTGAGCACCCAGCAACCTCAGCACTGAGCACTGAGCACCCAGCACCTTGAGCACTGAGAACTGACCACCCAGCACCCCGAGCACTGAGCACCCAGCACCCCGAGCACTGAGCACCCAGCGCCCTGAGCACTGAGCACCCAGCACACTGAGCACTGAGCACCCAGGACCCTGAGTACTGAGCACCCAGCACCATGAGTACTGAGCACCCAGCACCCTGAGCACTGAGCACCCAGCACCCCGAGCACTGAGCACCCAGCACCCTGAGTACTGAGCACCCAGCACCCTGAGCACTGAGCACCCAGCACCCTGAGTACTGAGCACCCTGAGTACTGAGCACCGATCACCCTGAGCACTGAGCACCCAGCACCCTGAGTACTGAGCACCCAGCACCCTGAGCACTGAGCACCCACCACCCTGAGCACTGAGCACCCAGCACCCTGAGTACTGAGCACCCAGCACCCTGAGTACTGAGTACCCAGCACCCTGAGCACTGAGGACCCAGCACCCTGAGTACTGAGCACCGAGCACCCTGAGTACTGAGCACCCAGCACCCTGAGTACTGAGCACACAGCACCCTGAGCACTGAGCACCCAGCACCCTGAGTACTGAGCACCCAGCACCCTGAGTACTGAGCACCCAGCACCCAGAGCACTGAGCACCCAGCAACCCGAGCACGGAGCACCCAGGACCCCGAGAACTGAGTACTGAGCACCCAACACCCTGAGTACTGAGCACCGAGCTAACCGAGCACTGAGCACCCTGAGTACTGAGCACCCAGCACCCTGATCACTGAGCACCCAGCACCCTGAGGACTGAGCACCCAGCACCCTGAGCACTGAGCACCCAGCACCCTGAGTACTGAGCACCCAGCACGCTGAGTACTGAGCACCCAGCACCCTGAGCACTGAGCACCCAGCACCCTGAGTACTGAGCACTGAGCACCCAGCACCCCGAGCACTGAGCACCCAGCACCCTGTGTACTGAGCACTGAGCACCCTGAGTACTAAGCACCCAGCACCCTGAGTACTGAGCACCCAGCACACTGAGCACTGAGCACCGAGCACCCCGAGCACTGAGCACCCAGCACCCTGAGTACTGAGCACCCAGCACCCTGAATACTGAGCACCCAGCACCCTGAGTACTGAGCACCCAGCACCCTGAGCACTGAGCACCCAGCACCCTGAGTACTGAGCACTGAGCACCCAGCACCCCGAGCACTGAGCACCCAGCACCCTGTGTACTGAGCACCCAGCACCCTGAGTACTGAGTACTCAGCACCCTGAGCACTGAGCACCCAGCACCCTGAGTACTGATCACCGAGCACCCCGTGCACTGAGCACCCAGCACCCTGAGTACTGAGCACCCAGCACCCTGAATACTGAGCACCCAGCACCCTGAGTACTGAGCACCCAGCACCCTGAGCACTGAGCACAAAGCACGCTGAGTACTGAGCACTGAACAGCCTGAGTACTGAGCACCGAGGACCCTGAGCACTGAGCACCCAGCACGCTGAGTACTGAGCACTGAGCACCCTGAGTACTGAGCACCTAGCACCCTGAGTACTGAGCACCCAGCACCCTGAGCACTGAGCAGCCAGCACCCTCAGCACTGAGCACCCAGCACCCCGAGCACTGAGCACCCAGCACCCTGAGCACTGAGCACCCAGCACCCCGAGTACTGAGCACCGAGCACCCCGAGCTCTGAGCACCCAGCACCCTGAGTACTGAGCATCCAGTACCCTGAGTACTGAGCGCCCCGAGTACTGAGCACCCAGCACCCCGAGCACTGAGCACCCAGCACCCTGAGTACTGAGAACAGATCACCCCGAGCACAGAGCACCCAGGACCCCGAGCACTGAGTACTGAGCACCCAGCACCCTGAGTACTGAGCACCGAGCTCCCCGAGCACTGAGCACCCAGCACCCTGAGCACTGAGCACCCAGCACCCTGAGCACTGAGCACCCAGCACCCTGAGTACTGAGCACCCAGCACGCTGAGTACTGAGCACTCAGCACCCTGAGCACTGAGCACCCAGCACCCTGAGTACTGAGCACTGAGCACCCAGCACCCCGAGCACTGAGCACCCAGCACCCTGTGTACTGAGCACTGAGCACCCTGATTACTAAGCACCCAGCACCCTGAGTACTGAGCACCCAGGACCCTGAGCACTGAGCAACGAGCACCCCGAGCACTGAGCACTCAGCACCCTGAGCACTCAGCACCCATCACCCCGATCACTGAGCACCCAGCACCCTGAGCACTGAGCACCCAGCACCCTGAGCACTGAGCACCCAGCACCCAGAGCACTGAGCACCCAGCACCCTGAGCACTGAGCACCCAGCACCCTGAGTACTGAGCACCCAGCACCCTGAGTACTGAGCACCCAGCACCCCGAGCACTGAGCACCCAGCACCCTGAGTACTGAGCACCTAGCACCCTGAGCACTGAGCACCGAGCACCCTGAGTACTGAACACCCAGCACCCTGAGCACTGAGCACTGAGCACCCAGCACCCTGAGCACTGAGCACTGAGCACCCAGCACCCTGAGCACTGAGCACCCAGCACCCTGAGCACACAGCACCCTGAGCACTGAGCACCCTGAGCACTGAGCACCCTGAGCACTGAGCACTGAGCACCCAGCACCCTGAGTACTGAGCACCCAACACTCTGAGCACTGAGCACCCAGCACGCTGAGTACTGAGCACTGAGCACACAGCACCCTGAGTACTGAGCACCCAGCACCCCGAGCACTGAGCACCCAGCGCCCCGAGCACTGAGCACCCAGCACCCTGAGAACTGAGCACTGAGCACACTGAGCACTGAGCACCCAGCACCCCGAGTACTGAGCACTGAGCACCCTGAGTACTGAGCACCCAACACCCTGAGTACTGAGCACCCAGCACCCTGAGTACTGAGCACCCAGCACCCTGAGCACTGAGCACTGAGCACCCAGCACCTTGAGCACTGAGCACTGACCACCCAGCACCCCGAGCACTGAGCACCCAGCACCCCGAGCACTGAGCACCCAGCGCCCTGAGCACTGAGCACCCAGCACACTGAGCACTGAGCACCCAGGACCCTGAGTACTGAGCACCCAGCACCATGAGTACTGAACACCCAGCACCCTGAGCACTGAGCACCCTGAGGACTGAGCACCCAGCACCCTGAGCACTGAGCACCCAGCACCCTGAGTACTGAGCACCGATCACCCTGAGCACTGAGCACCCAGCACCCCGAGCACTGAGCACCCAGCACCCTGAGTACTGAGCACCCAGCACCCTGAGCACTGAGCACCCAGCACCCTGAGTACTGAGCACCCTGAGTACTGAGCACCGATCACCCTGAGCACTGAGCACCCAGCACCCTGAGTACTGAGCACCCAGCACCCTGAGCACTGAGCACCCAGCACCCTGAGCACTGAGCACCCAGCACCCTGAGTACTGAGCACCCAGCACCCTGAGTACTGAGTACCCAGCACCCTGAGCACTGAGGACCCAGCACCCTGAGTACTGAGCACCGAGCACCCTGAGTACTGAGCACCCAGCACCCTGAGTACTGACCACACAGCACGCTGAGCACTGAGCACCCAGCACCCTGAGTACTGAGCACCCAGCACCCTGAGTACTGAGCACCCAGCACCCAGAGCACTGAGCACCCAGCACCCCGAGCACGGAGCACCCAGGACCCCGATAACTGAGTACTGAGCACCCAGCACCCTGAGTACTGAGCACCGAGCTCCCCGAGCACTGAGCACCCAGCACCCTGAGCACTGAGCACCCAGCACCCTGAGCACTGAGCACCCAGCACCCTGAGTACTGAGCACCCAGCACCCCGAGCACTGAGCACCCAGCACCCCGAGAATGAGCACCCAGCACCCTGAGTACTGAGAACCGAGCACCCTGAGTACTGAGCACCCAGCACCCTGAGTACTGAGCCCCCAGCACCCTGAGTACTGAGCACCCAGCACCCCGAGC
Organism: Microtus oregoni; assembly: GCF_018167655.1. NCBI lineage: Eukaryota > Metazoa > Chordata > Mammalia > Rodentia > Cricetidae > Microtus > Microtus oregoni. Next base: position 356,794 of record NW_024543312.1, read on the forward strand.
ACTGAGCACCCAGCACCCCGAGAATGAGCACCCAGCACCCTGAGTACTGAGCACCCAGCACCCCGAGCACGGAGCACCCAGGACCCCGAGCACTGAGTACTGAGCACCCAGCACCCTGAGTACTGAGCACCGAGCTCCCCGAGCACTGAGCACCCAGCACCCTGAGCACTGAGCACCCAGCACCCTGAGCACTGAGCACCCAGCACCTTGAGTACTGAGCACTCCGCACCCAGCACCCCGAGCACTGATCACCCAGCACCCTGTGTCCTGAGCACTGAGCACCCTGATTACTAAGCACCCAGCACATTGAGTACTGAGCACCCAGGACCCTGAGCACTGAGCACAGAGCACCCCGAGCACTGAGCACCCAGCACCCTGAGCACTCAGCACCCATCACCCCGATCACTGAGCACCCAGCACCCTGAGCACTGAGCACCCAGCACCCTGAGCACTGAGCACCCAGCACCCAGAGCACTGAGCACCCAGCACCCTGAGCACTGAGCACCCAGCACCCTGAGTACTGAGCACCCAGCACCCTGAGTACTGAGCACCCTGAGTACTGAGCACCGATCACCCTGAGCACTGAGCACCCAGCACCCTGAGTACTGAGCACCCAGCACCCTGAGCACTGAGCACCCAGCACCCTGAGCATTGAGCACCCAGCACCCTGAGTACTGAGCACCCAGAACCCTGAGTACTGAGTACAAAGCACCCTGAGCACTGAGCACCCAGCACCCTGAGTACTGAGCACGGAGCACACTGAGTACTGAGCACCCAGCACCCTGAGTACTGAGCACCCAGCACCCTGAGCACTGAGCACCCAGCACCCTGAGTACTGAGCACCCAGCACCCTGAGTACTGAGCACTGATCACACTGAGCACTGAGCACCCAGCACCCTGAGTACTGAGCACCTAGCACCCTGAGCACTGAGCACCGAGCACCCTGAGTACTGAACACCCAGCACCCTGAGCACTGAGCACTGAGCACCCAGCATCCTGAGCACTGAGCACTTAGCACCCAGCACCCCGAGCACTGAGCACCCAGCACCCTGAGCACCCAGCACCCTGAGCACTGAGCACCCTGAGCACTGAGCACCCTGAGCACTGAGCACTGAGCACCGAGCACCCTGAGTACTGAGCACCCAACACTCTGAGCACTGAGCACCCCGCACGCTGAGTACTGAGCACTGAGCACACAGCACCCTGAGCACTGAGCACCCAGCACCCTGAGCACTGAGCACTGAGCACACAGCACCCCGAGCACTGAGCACCCAGCACCCTGAGCACCCAACACCCTGAGCAATGAGCACCCTGAATACTGAGCACCCAGCAACCTCAGCACTGAGCACTGAGCACCCAGCACCTTGAGCACTGAGAACTGACCACCCAGCACCCCGAGCACTGAGCACCCAGCACCCCGAGCACTGAGCACCCAGCGCCCTGAGCACTGAGCACCCAGCACACTGAGCACTGAGCACCCAGGACCCTGAGTACTGAGCACCCAGCACCATGAGTACTGAGCACCCAGCACCCTGAGCACTGAGCACCCAGCACCCCGAGCACTGAGCACCCAGCACCCTGAGTACTGAGCACCCAGCACCCTGAGCACTGAGCACCCAGCACCCTGAGTACTGAGCACCCTGAGTACTGAGCACCGATCACCCTGAGCACTGAGCACCCAGCACCCTGAGTACTGAGCACCCAGCACCCTGAGCACTGAGCACCCAGCACCCTGAGCACTGAGCACCCAGCACCCTGAGTACTGAGCACCCAGCACCCTGAGTACTGAGTACCCAGCACCCTGAGCACTGAGGACCCAGCACCCTGAGTACTGAGCACCGAGCACCCTGAGTACTGAGCACCCAGCACCCTGAGTACTGAGCACACAGCACCCTGAGCACTGAGCACCCAGCACCCTGAGTACTGAGCACCCAGCACCCTGAGTACTGAGCACCCAGCACCCAGAGCACTGAGCACCCAGCAACCCGAGCACGGAGCACCCAGGACCCCGAGAACTGAGTACTGAGCACCCAACACCCTGAGTACTGAGCACCGAGCTAACCCAGCACTGAGCACCCTGAGTACTGAGCACCCAGCACCCTGATCACTGAGCACCCAGCACCCTGAGGACTGAGCACCCAGCACCCTGAGCACTGAGCACCCAGCACCCTGAGTACTGAGCACCCAGCACGCTGAGTACTGAGCACCCAGCACCCTGAGCACTGAGCACCCAGCACCCTGAGTACTGAGCACTGAGCACCCAGCACCCCGAGCACTGAGCACCCAGCACCCTGTGTACTGAGCACTGAGCACCCTGAGTACTAAGCACCCAGCACCCTGAGTACTGAGCACCCAGCACACTGAGCACTGAGCACCGAGCACCCCGAGCACTGAGCACCCAGCACCCTGAGTACTGAGCACCCAGCACCCTGAATACTGAGCACCCAGCACCCTGAGTACTGAGCACCCAGCACCCTGAGCACTGAGCACCCAGCACCCTGAGTACTGAGCACTGAGCACCCAGCACCCCGAGCACTGAGCACCCAGCACCCTGTGTACTGAGCACCCAGCACCCTGAGTACTGAGTACTCAGCACCCTGAGCACTGAGCACCCAGCACCCTGAGTACTGATCACCGAGCACCCCGTGCACTGAGCACCCAGCACCCTGAGTACTGAGCACCCAGCACCCTGAATACTGAGCACCCAGCACCCTGAGTACTGAGCACCCAGCACCCTGAGCACTGAGCACAAAGCACGCTGAGTACTGAGCACTGAACAGCCTGAGTACTGAGCACCGAGGACCCTGAGCACTGAGCACCCAGCACGCTGAGTACTGAGCACTGAGCACCCTGAGTACTGAGCACCTAGCACCCTGAGTACTGAGCACCCAGCACCCTGAGCACTGAGCAGCCAGCACCCTCAGCACTGAGCACCCAGCACCCCGAGCACTGAGCACCCAGCACCCTGAGCACTGAGCACCCAGCACCCCGAGTACTGAGCACCGAGCACCCCGAGCTCTGAGCACCCAGCACCCTGAGTACTGAGCATCCAGTACCCTGAGTACTGAGCGCCCCGAGTACTGAGCACCCAGCACCCCGAGCACTGAGCACCCAGCACCCTGAGTACTGAGAACAGATCACCCCGAGCACAGAGCACCCAGGACCCCGAGCACTGAGTACTGAGCACCCAGCACCCTGAGTACTGAGCACCGAGCTCCCCGAGCACTGAGCACCCAGCACCCTGAGCACTGAGCACCCAGCACCCTGAGCACTGAGCACCCAGCACCCTGAGTACTGAGCACCCAGCACGCTGAGTACTGAGCACTCAGCACCCTGAGCACTGAGCACCCAGCACCCTGAGTACTGAGCACTGAGCACCCAGCACCCCGAGCACTGAGCACCCAGCACCCTGTGTACTGAGCACTGAGCACCCTGATTACTAAGCACCCAGCACCCTGAGTACTGAGCACCCAGGACCCTGAGCACTGAGCAACGAGCACCCCGAGCACTGAGCACTCAGCACCCTGAGCACTCAGCACCCATCACCCCGATCACTGAGCACCCAGCACCCTGAGCACTGAGCACCCAGCACCCTGAGCACTGAGCACCCAGCACCCAGAGCACTGAGCACCCAGCACCCTGAGCACTGAGCACCCAGCACCCTGAGTACTGAGCACCCAGCACCCTGAGTACTGAGCACCCAGCACCCCGAGCACTGAGCACCCAGCACCCTGAGTACTGAGCACCTAGCACCCTGAGCACTGAGCACCGAGCACCCTGAGTACTGAACACCCAGCACCCTGAGCACTGAGCACTGAGCACCCAGCACCCTGAGCACTGAGCACTGAGCACCCAGCACCCTGAGCACTGAGCACCCAGCACCCTGAGCACACAGCACCCTGAGCACTGAGCACCCTGAGCACTGAGCACCCTGAGCACTGAGCACTGAGCACCCAGCACCCTGAGTACTGAGCACCCAACACTCTGAGCACTGAGCACCCAGCACGCTGAGTACTGAGCACTGAGCACACAGCACCCTGAGTACTGAGCACCCAGCACCCCGAGCACTGAGCACCCAGCGCCCCGAGCACTGAGCACCCAGCACCCTGAGAACTGAGCACTGAGCACACTGAGCACTGAGCACCCAGCACCCCGAGTACTGAGCACTGAGCACCCTGAGTACTGAGCACCCAACACCCTGAGTACTGAGCACCCAGCACCCTGAGTACTGAGCACCCAGCACCCTGAGCACTGAGCACTGAGCACCCAGCACCTTGAGCACTGAGCACTGACCACCCAGCACCCCGAGCACTGAGCACCCAGCACCCCGAGCACTGAGCACCCAGCGCCCTGAGCACTGAGCACCCAGCACACTGAGCACTGAGCACCCAGGACCCTGAGTACTGAGCACCCAGCACCATGAGTACTGAACACCCAGCACCCTGAGCACTGAGCACCCTGAGGACTGAGCACCCAGCACCCTGAGCACTGAGCACCCAGCACCCTGAGTACTGAGCACCGATCACCCTGAGCACTGAGCACCCAGCACCCCGAGCACTGAGCACCCAGCACCCTGAGTACTGAGCACCCAGCACCCTGAGCACTGAGCACCCAGCACCCTGAGTACTGAGCACCCTGAGTACTGAGCACCGATCACCCTGAGCACTGAGCACCCAGCACCCTGAGTACTGAGCACCCAGCACCCTGAGCACTGAGCACCCAGCACCCTGAGCACTGAGCACCCAGCACCCTGAGTACTGAGCACCCAGCACCCTGAGTACTGAGTACCCAGCACCCTGAGCACTGAGGACCCAGCACCCTGAGTACTGAGCACCGAGCACCCTGAGTACTGAGCACCCAGCACCCTGAGTACTGACCACACAGCACGCTGAGCACTGAGCACCCAGCACCCTGAGTACTGAGCACCCAGCACCCTGAGTACTGAGCACCCAGCACCCAGAGCACTGAGCACCCAGCACCCCGAGCACGGAGCACCCAGGACCCCGATAACTGAGTACTGAGCACCCAGCACCCTGAGTACTGAGCACCGAGCTAACCGAGCTCTGAGCACCCTGAGTACTGAGCACCCAGCACCCCGATCCCTGAGCACCCAGCACCCTGAGGACTGAGCACCCAGCACCCTGAGCACTGAGCACCCAGCACCCTGAGTACTGAGCACCCAGCACGCTGAGTACTGAGCACCCAGCACCCTGAGCACTGAGCACCCAGCACCCTGAGTACTGAGCACTGAGCACCCAGCACCCCGAGCACTGAGCACCCAGCACCCTGTGTACTGAGCACTGAGCACCCTGAGTACTAAGCACCCAGCACCCTGAGTACTGAGCACCCAGCACACTGAGCACTGAGCACCCAGCACCCTGAGCACTGAGCACCCAGCAACCCGAGCACTGAGCACCCAGCACCCTGAGTACTGAGCACCCAGCACCCCGAGCACTGAGCACCCAGCACCCTGAGTACTGAGAACAGATTACCCTGAGTACTGAGCACCCAGCACCCTGAGTACTGAGCCCCCAGCACCCTGAGTACTGAGCACCCAGCACCCCGAGCACTGAGCACCCAGCACCCCGAGAATGAGCAACCAGCACCCTGAGTACTGAGAACCGAGCACCCTGAGTACTGAGCACCCAGCACCCTGAGTACTGAGCCCCCAGCACCCTGAGTACTGAGCACCCAGCACCCCGAGCACTGAGCACCCAGCACCCCGAGAATGAGCACCCAGCACCCTGAGTACTGAGCACCCAGCACCCCGAGCACGGAGCACCCAGGACCCCGAGCACTGAGTACTGAGCACCCAGCACCCTGAGTACTGAGCACCGAGCTCCCCGAGCACTGAGCACCCAGCACCCTGAGCACTGAGCACCCAGCACCCTGAGCACTGAGCACCCAGCACCTTGAGTACTGAGCACTCCGCACCCAGCACCCCGAGCACTGATCACCCAGCACCCTGTGTCCTGAGCACTGAGCACCCTGATTACTAAGCACCCAGCACATTGAGTACTGAGCACCCAGGACCCTGAGCACTGAGCACAGAGCACCCCGAGCACTGAGCACCCAGCACCCTGAGCACTCAGCACCCATCACCCCGATCAATGAGCACCCAGCACCCTGAGCACTGAGCACCCAGCACCCTGAGCACTGAGCACCCAGCACCCAGAGCACTGAGCACCCAGCACCCTGAGCACTGAGCACCCAGCACCCTGAGTACTGAGCACCCAGCACCCTGAGTACTGAGCACCCTGAGTACTGAGCACCGATCACCCTGAGCACTGAGCACCCAGCACCCTGAGTACTGAGCACCCAGCACCCTGAGCACTGAGCACCCAGCACCCTGAGCATTGAGCACCCAGCACCCTGAGTACTGAGCACCCAGAACCCTGAGTACTGAGTACAAAGCACCCTGAGCACTGAGCACCCAGCACCCTGAGTACTGAGCACGGAGCACCCTGAGTACTGAGCACCCAGCACCCTGAGTACTGAGCACCCAGCACCCTGAGCACTGAGCACCCAGCACCCTGAGTACTGAGCACCCAGCACCCTGAGTACTGAGCACTGATCACACTGAGCACTGAGCACCCAGCACCCTGAGTACTGAGCACCTAGCACCCTGAGCACTGAGCACCGAGCACCCTGAGTACTGAACACCCAGCACCCTGAGCACTGAGCACTGAGCACCCAGCATCCTGAGCACTGAGCACTTAGCACCCAGCACCCCGAGCACTGAGCACCCAGCACCCTGAGCACCCAGCACCCTGAGCACTGAGCACCCTGAGCACTGAGCACCCTGAGCACTGAGCGCTGAGCACCGAGCACCCTGAGTACTGAGCACCCAACACTCTGAGCACTGAGCACCCAGCACGCTGAGTACTGAGCACTGAGCACACAGCACCCTGAGCACTGAGCACCCAGCACCCTGAGCACTGAGCACTGAGCACACAGCACCCCGAGCACTGAGCACCCAGCACCCTGAGCACCCAATACCCTGAGCAATGAGCACCCTGAATACTGAGCACCCAGCACCCTGAGCACTGAGCACCCAGCACCCTGAGTACTGAGCACCCTCAGTACTGAGCACCGATCACCCTGAGCACTGAGCACCCAGCACCCTGAGTACTGAGCACACAGCACCCTGAGCACTGAGCACCCAGCACCCTGAGCACTGAGCACCCAGCACCCTGAGTACTGAGCACCCAGAACCCTGAGTACTGAGTACAAACACCCTGAGCACTGAGCACCCAGCACCCTGAGTACTGAGCACCGAGCACCCTGAGTACTGAGCACCCAGCACCCTGAGTACTGAGCACCCAGCACCCTGAGCACTGAGCACCCAGCACCCTGAGTACTGAGCACTCAGCACCCTGAGTACTGAGCACCCAGCACCCTGAGTACGGAGCACCCAGCACCCTGAGTACTGAGCACCCAGCACCCTGAGTACTGAGCACCGAGCACCCCGAGCACTGAGCAACCAGCACCCTGAGTACTGAGCACTGAGCACCCTGAGTACTAAGCACCGAACACCCTGAGTACTGAGCACCCAGCACCCTGAGGACTGAGCACCCAGCACCCTGAGCACTGAGCACCCAGCACCCTGAGTAATGAGCACCCAGCACCCTGAGTACAGAGCACCCAGCACCCTGAGCACTGAGAACCCAGCACCCCGAGCACTGAGCACCCAGCACCCTGAGAACTGAGCACCCAGCACCCTGAGCACCCAGCACCCTGAGCACTGAGCACCCAGCACCCTGAGTACTGAGTACTCAGCACCCTGAGCACTGAGCACCCAGCACCCTGAGTACTGATCACCGAGCACCCCGTGCACTGAGCACCCAGCACCCTGTGTACTGAGCACCCAGCACCCTGAATACTGAGCACCCAGCACCCTGAGTACTGAGCACCCAGCACCCTGAGCACTGAGCACAAAGCACGCTGCGTACTGAGCACTGAACACCCTGAGTACTGAGCACCGAGGACCCTGAGCACTGAGCACCCAGCACGCTGAGTACTGAGCACTGAGCACCCTGAGTACTGAGCACCTAGCACCCTGAGTACTGAGCACCCAGCACCCTGAGCACTGAGCAGCCAGCACCCTCAGCACTGAGCACCCAGCACCCCGAGCTCTGAGCACCCAGCACCCTGAGCACTGAGCACCCAGCACCCCGAGTACTGAGCACCGAGCACCCCGAGCTCTGAGCACCCAGCACCCTGAGTACTGAGCACCCCGTACCCTGAGTACTGAGCACCCCGAGTACTGAGCACCCAGCAACCCGAGCACTGAGCACCCAGCACCCTGAGTACTGAGAACAGATCACCCAGAGCACGGAGCACCCAGGACCCCGAGCACTGAGTACTGAGCACCCTGAGTACTGAGCACCGAGCTCCCCGAGCACTGAGCACCCAGCACCCTGAGCACTGAGCACCCAGCACCCTGAGCACTGAGCACCCAGCACCCTGAGTACTGAGCACCCAGCACGCTGAGTACTGAGCACTCAGCACCCTGAGCACTGAGCACCCAGCACCCTGAGTACTGAGCACTGAGCACCCAGCACCCCGAGCACTGAGCACCCAGCACCCTGTGTACTGAGCACTGAGCACCCTGATTACTAAGCACCCAGCACCCTGAGTACTGACCACCCAGGACCCTGAGCACTGAGCACCGAGCAACCCGAGCACTGAGCACTCAGCACCCTGAGCACTCAGCACCCATCACCCCGATCACTGAGCACCCAGCACCCTGAGCACTGAGCACCCAGCACCCTGAGCACTGAGCACCCAGCACCCTGAGCACTGAGCACCCAGCACCCTGAGCACTGATCACCCAGCACCCTGAGTACTGAGCACCGAGCACCCTGAGTACTGAGCACGGAGCACCCTGAGCACTGAGCACCCAGCACCCTGAGTACTGAGCACCCAGCACCCTGAGTACTGAGCACCCAGCACCCCGAGCACTGAGCACCCAGCACCCTGAGTACTGAGCACCTAGCACCCTGAGCACTGAGCACCGAGCACCCTGAGTACTGAACACCCAGCACCCTGAGCACTGAGCACTGAGCACCCAGCACCCTGAGCACTGAGCACTGAGCACCCAGCACCCCGAGCACTGAGCACCCAGCACCCTGAGCACCCAGCACCCTGAGCACCCAGCACCCTGAGCACTGAGCACCCTGAGCACTGAGCACTGAGCACCCAGCACCCTGAGTACTGAGCACCCAACACTCTAAGCACTGAGCACCCAGCACCCTGTGTACTGAGCACTGAGCACCCTGATTACTAAGAACCCAGCACCCTGAGTACTGAGCACCCAGGACCCTGAGCACTGAGCACCGAGCACCCCGAGCACTGAGCACCCCGCACCCTGAGCACTCAGCACCCATCACCCCGATCACTGAGCACCCAGCACCCTGAGCACTGAGCACTCAGCACCCTGAGCACTGAGCACCCAGCACCCAGAGCACTGAGCACACAGCACCCTGAGCACTGAGCACCCAGCACCCTGAGTACTGAGCACCCAGCACCCTGAGTACTGAGCACCCTGAGTACTGAGCACCGATCACCCTGAGCACTGAGCACCCAGCACCCTGAGTACTGAGCACCCAGCACCCTGAGCACTGAGCACCCAGCACCCTGAGCATTGAGCACCCAGCACCCTGAGTACTGAGCACCCAGAACCCTGAGTACTGAGCACCCAGCACCCTGAGTACGGAGCACCCAGCACCCTGAGTACTGAGCACCCAGCACCCTGAATACTGAGCACCGAGCACCCCGAGCACTGAGCAACCAGCACCCTGAGTACTGAGCACTGAGCACCCTGAGTACTAAGCACCGAACACCCTGAGTACTGAGCACCCAGCACCCTGAGGACTGAGCACCCAGCACCCTGAGCACTGAGCACCCAGCACCCTGAGTAATGAGCACCCAGCACCCTGAGTACTGAGCACCCAGCACCCTGAGCACTGAGCACCCAGCACCCCGAGCACTGAGCACCCAGCACCCCGAGCACTGAGCACCCAGGACCCTGAGCACTGAGCACCCAGCACCCTGAGCACTGAGCACCCAGCACCCTGAGTACTGAGTACTCAGCACCCTGAGCACTGAGCACCCAGCACCCTGAGTACTGATCACCGAGCACCCCGTGCACTGAGCACCCAGCACCCTGAGTACTGAGCACCCAGCACCCTGAATACTGAGCTCCCAGCACCCTGAGTACTGAGCACCCAGCACCCTGAGCACTGAGCACAAAGCACGCTGAGTACTGAGCACTGAACACCCTGAGTACTGAGCACCGAGGACCCTGAGCACTGAGCACCCAGCACGCTGAGTACTGAGCACTGAGCACCCTGAGTACTGAGCACCTAGCACCCTGAGTACTGAGCACCCAGCACCCTGAGCACTGAGCAGCCAGCACCCTCAGCACTGAGCACCCAGCACCCCGAGCACTGAGCACCCAGCACCCTGAGCACTGAGCACCCAGCACCCCGAGGACTGAGCACCGAGCACCCCGACCTCTGAGCACCCAGCACCCTGAGTACTGAGCACCCAGTACCCTGAGTACTGAGCACCCCGAGTACTGAGCACCCAGCGCCCCGAGCACTGAGCACCCAGCACCCTGAGTACTGAGAACAGATCACCCCGAGCACGGAGCACCCAGTACCCCGAGCACTGAGTACTGAGCACCCAGCACCCTGAGTACTGAGCACCGAGCTCCCCGAGCACTGAGCACCCAGCACCCTGAGCACTGAGCACCCAGCACCCTGAGCACTGAGCACCCAGCACCCTGAGTACTGAGCACCCAGCACGCTGAGTACTGAGCACTCAGCACCCTGTGCACTGAGCACCCAGCACCCTGAGTACTGAGCACTGAGCACCCAGCACCCCGAGCACTGAGCACCCAGCACCCTGTGTACTGAGCACTGAGCACCCTGATTACTAAGCACCCAGCACCCTGAGTACTGAGCACCCAGGACCCTGCGCACTGAGCACCGAGCACCCCGAGCACTGAGCACTCAGCACCCTGAGCACTCAGCACCCAACACCGCGATCACTGAGCACCCAGCACCCTGAGCACTGAGCACCCAGCACCCTGAGCACTGAGCACCCAGCACCCAGAGCACTGAGCACCCAGCACCCTGAGCACTGAGCACCCAGCACCCTGAGTACTGAGCACCCAGCACCCTGAGCACTGAGCACCCAGCACCCTGAGTACTGAGCACCCAGCACCCTGAGTACTGAGCACCCAGCACCCCGAGCACTGAGCACCCAGCACCCTGAGTACTGAGCACCTAGCACCCTGAGCACTGAGCACCGAGCACCCTGAGTACTGAACACCCAGCACCCTGAGCACTGAGCACTGAGCACCCAGCACCCTGAGCACTGAGCACTGAGCACCCAGCACCCCGAGCACTGAGCACCCAGCAGCCTGAGCACTGAGCACCGATCACTCTGAGCAGTGAGCACCCAGCACCCCAAGCACTGAGCACCCAGCACCCTGAGTACTGAGCACCCAGCACCCTGAGTACTGAGCACCCAGCACCCCGAGCACTGAGCACCCAGCACCCTGAGTACAGAGCACCCTGAGTACTGAGCACTGAGCACAGAGCATCCTGAGTACTGAGCACCCTTAGGACTGAGCACCCAGCACCCAGAGCACTGAGAACCCAGCACCCTGAGTACTGAGCACTGATCACCCTGAGCTCTGAGCACTCAGCACCCCGAGCACTGAGCACCCAGCACCCTGAGTACTGAGCACCCAGCACCCTGAGCACTGAGCACCCTGAGTACTGAACACCCAGCACCCTGAGCACTCAGCACTGAGCACCTTGAGTACTGAGCACCGAGCACCCCGAGCACTGATCACCCAGCACCCTGAGCACTGAGCACGGAGCACCCCGAAGACTGAGCACCCCGCACCCTGAGCACTGAGCACCCAGCACCTTGAGTACTGAGCACCGAGCACCCGGAGCACTGAGCACCCAGCACCCTGAGTACTGAGCACCCAACACCCAGAGTACTGAGCACCCAGCACCCTGATCACTGAGCACCCAGCACCCTGAGTACTGAGCACCCAGCACCCTGAGTACTGAGCACCCAGCACCCTGAGCACTGAGCACTGAGCACCCAGCACCCTGATCAATGAGCACTGACCACCCAGCACCCCGAGCACTGAGCACCCAGCACCCCGAGCACTGAGCACCTAGCGCCCTGAGCACTGAGCACCCAGCACCCTGAGCACTGAGCACCCAGCCCCCTGAGTACTGAGCACCCAGCACCATGAGTACTGAGCACCCAGCACCCTGAGTACTGAGCACCGAGCACCCCGAGCACTGAGCACCCAGCACCCTGAGCACTGAGCACCCTGAGGACTGATCACCCAGCACCCTGAGCACCGAGCACCCCGAGCACTGAGCACCCAGCACCCTGAGCACTGAGCACCCTGAGCACTGAGCACCCAGCACACCGAGCACTGAGCACCCAGCACCCTGAGTACTGAGCACCCAGCACCCTGAGCACTGAGAACCCAGCACCCTGAGTACTGAGCACCCTGAGTACTGAGCACCGATCACCCTGAGCACTGAGCACCCAGCACCCTGAGTACTGAGCACCCAGCACCCTGAGCGCTGAGCACCCAGCACCCTGAGCACTGAGCACCTAGCACCCTGAGTACTGAGCACCCAGAACCCTGAGTACTGAGTACAAAGAACCCTGAGCACTGAGCACCCAGCACACTGAGTACTGAGCACCGAGCACACTAAGTACTGAGCACCAAGCACCCTGAGTACTGAGCACCCAGCACCCTGAGCACTGAGCACCCAGCACCCTGAATACTGAGCACCCAGCACCCTGAGTACTGAGCACCCAGCACCCTGAGTACTGAGCACCCAGCACCCTGAGTACTGAGCACCCAGCACCCTGAGTACTGAGCACCGAGCACCCCGAGCACTGAGCAACCAGCACCCTGAGTACTGAGCACTGAGCACCCTGAGTACTGAGCACCGAACACCCTGAGTACTGAGCACCCAGCACCCTGAGGACTGAGCACCCAGCACCCTGAACACTGAGCACCCAGCACCCTGAGTACTGAGCCCCCAGCACCCTGAGTACTGAGCACCCAGCACCCTGAGCACTGAGCACCCAGCACCCCGAGCACTGAGCACCCAGCACCCCGAGCACTGAGCACCCAGCACCCCGAGCACTGAGCACCCAGCACCCTGAGCACTGAGCACCCAGCACCCTGAGCACTGAGCACCCAGCACCCTGAGTACTGAGTACTCAGCACCCTGAGCACTGAGCACCCAGCACCCTGAGTACTGATCACCGAGCACCCCGAGCACTGAGCACCCAGCACGCTGAGTACTGAGCACTGAGCACCCTGAGTACTGAGCACCTAGCACCCTGAGTACTGAGCACCCAGCACCCTGAGCACTTAGCAGCCAGCACCCTCAGCACTGAGCACCCAGCTCCCCGAGCACTGAGCACCCAGCACCCTGAGCACTGAGCACCCAGCACCCCGAGTACTGAGCACCCAGCACCCCGAGTACTGAGCACCGAGCACCCTGAGCACTGAGCACCCAGAACCCTGAGTACTGAGCACCCAGTACCCTGAGTACTGAGCACCCCGAGTACTGAGCACCCAGCACCCCGAGCACTGAGCACCCAGCACCCTGAGTACTGAGAACAGATCACCCTGAGTACTGAGCACCCAGCACCCTGAGTACTGAGCCCCCAGCACCCTGAGTACTGATCACCCAGCAACCCGAGCACTGAGCACCCAGCACCCCGAGAATGAGCACCCAGCACCCTGAGTACTGAGCACCCAGCACCCTGAGCACTGAGCACAAAGCACGCTGAGTACTGAGCACTGAACACCCTGAGTACTGAGCACCGAGGACCCTGAGCACTGAGCACCCAGCACGCTGAGTACTGAGCACTGAGCACCCTGAGTACTGAGCACCTAGCACCCTGAGTACTGAGCACCCAGCACCCTGAGCACTGAGCAGCCAGCACCCTCAGCACTGAGCACCCAGCACCCCGAGCACTGAGCACCCAGCACCCTGAGCACTGAGCACCCAGCACCCCGAGGACTGAGCACCGAGCACCCCGACCTCTGAGCACCCAGCACCCTGAGTACTGAGCACCCAGTACCCTGAGTACTGAGCACCCCGAGTACTGAGCACCCAGCGCCCCGAGCACTGAGCACCCAGCACCCTGAGTACTGAGAACAGATCACCCCGAGCACGGAGCACCCAGTACCCCGAGCACTGAGTACTGAGCACCCAGCACCCTGAGTACTGAGCACCGAGCTCCCCGAGCACTGAGCACCCAGCACCCTGAGCACTGAGCACCCAGCACCCTGAGCACTGAGCACCCAGCACCCTGAGTACTGAGCACCCAGCACGCTGAGTACTGAGCACTCAGCACCCTGAGCACTGAGCACCCAGCACCCTGAGTACTGAGCACTGAGCACCCAGCACCCCGAGCACTGAGCACCCAGCACCCTGTGTACTGAGCACTGAGCACCCTGATTACTAAGCACCCAGCACCCTGAGTACTGAGCACCCAGGACCCTGCGCACTGAGCACCGAGCACCCCGAGCACTGAGCACTCAGCACCCTGAGCACTCAGCACCCAACACCGCGATCACTGAGCACCCAGCACCCTGAGCACTGAGCACCCAGCACCCTGAGCACTGAGCACCCAGCACCCAGAGCACTGAGCACCCAGCACCCTGAGCACTGAGCACCCAGCACCCTGAGTACTGAGCACCCAGCACCCTGAGCACTGAGCACCCAGCACCCTGAGTACTGAGCACCCAGCACCCTGAGTACTGAGCACCCAGCACCCCGAGCACTGAGCACCCAGCACCCTGAGTACTGAGCACCTAGCACCCTGAGCACTGAGCACCGAGCACCCTGAGTACTGAACACCCAGCACCCTGAGCACTGAGCACTGAGCACCCAGCACCCTGAGCACTGAGCACTGAGCACCCAGCACCCCGAGCACTGAGCACCCAGCAGCCTGAGCACTGAGCACCGATCACTCTGAGCAGTGAGCACCCAGCACCCCAAGCACTGAGCACCCAGCACCCTGAGTACTGAGCACCCAGCACCCTGAGTACTGAGCACCCAGCACCCCGAGCACTGAGCACCCAGCACCCTGAGTACAGAGCACCCTGAGTACTGAGCACTGAGCACAGAGCATCCTGAGTACTGAGCACCCTTAGGACTGAGCACCCAGCACCCAGAGCACTGAGAACCCAGCACCCTGAGTACTGAGCACTGATCACCCTGAGCTCTGAGCACCCAGCACCCCGAGCACTGAGCACCCAGCACCCTGAGTACTGAGCACCCAGCACCCTGAGCACTGAGCACTGAGCACCCTGAGTACTGAACACCCAGCACCCTGAGCACTCAGCACTGAGCACCTTGAGTACTGAGCACCGAGCACCCCGAGCACTGATCACCCAGCACCCTGAGCACTGAGCACGGAGCACCCCGAAGACTGAGCACCCCGCACCCTGAGCACTGAGCACCCAGCACCTTGAGTACTGAGCACCGAGCACCCGGAGCACTGAGCACCCAGCACCCTGAGTACTGAGCACCCAACACCCAGAGTACTGAGCACCCAGCACCCTGATCACTGAGCACCCAGCACCCTGAGTACTGAGCACCCAGCACCCTGAGTACTGAGCACCCAGCACCCTGAGCACTGAGCACTGAGCACCCAGCACCCTGATCAATGAGCACTGACCACCCAGCACCCCGAGCACTGAGCACCCAGCACCCCGAGCACTGAGCACTTAGCGCCCTGAGCACTGAGCACCCAGCACCCTGAGCACTGAGCACCCAGCCCCCTGAGTACTGAGCACCCAGCACCATGAGTACTGAGCACCCAGCACCCTGAGTACTGAGCACCGAGCACCCCGAGCACTGAGCACCCAGCACCCTGAGCACTGAGCACCCTGAGGACTGATCACCCAGCACCCTGAGCACCGAGCACCCCGAGCACTGAGCACCCAGCACCCTGAGCACTGAGCACCCTGAGCACTGAGCACCCAGCACACCGAGCACTGAGCACCCAGCACCCTGAGTACTGAGCACCCAGCACCCTGAGCACTGAGAACCCAGCACCCTGAGTACTGAGCACCCTGAGTACTGAGCACCGATCACCCTGAGCACTGAGCACCCAGCACCCTGAGTACTGAGCACCCAGCACCCTGAGCGCTGAGCACCCAGCACCCTGAGCACTGAGCACCTAGCACCCTGAGTACTGAGCACCCAGAACCCTGAGTACTGAGTACAAAGAACCCTGAGCACTGAGCACCCAGCACACTGAGTACTGAGCACCGAGCACACTAAGTACTGAGCACCAAGCACCCTGAGTACTGAGCACCCAGCACCCTGAGCACTGAGCACCCAGCACCCTGAATACTGAGCACCCAGCACCCTGAGTACTGAGCACCCAGCACCCTGAGTACTGAGCACCCAGCACCCTGAGTACTGAGCACCCAGCACCCTGAGTACTGAGCACCGAGCACCCCGAGCACTGAGCAACCAGCACCCTGAGTACTGAGCACTGAGCACCCTGAGTACTGAGCACCGAACACCCTGAGTACTGAGCACCCAGCACCCTGAGGACTGAGCACCCAGCACCCTGAACACTGAGCACCCAGCACCCTGAGTACTGAGCCCCCAGCACCCTGAGTACTGAGCACCCAGCACCCTGAGCACTGAGCACCCAGCACCCCGAGCACTGAGCACCCAGCACCCCGAGCACTGAGCACCCAGCACCTCGAGCACTGAGCACCCAGCACCCTGAGCACTGAGCACCCAGCACCCTGAGCACTGAGCACCCAGCACCCTGAGTACTGAGTACTCAGCACCCTGAGCACTGAGCACCCAGCACCCTGAGTACTGATCACCGAGCACCCCGAGCACTGAGCACCCAGCACGCTGAGTACTGAGCACTGAGCACCCTGAGTACTGAGCACCTAGCACCCTGAGTACTGAGCACCCAGCACCCTGAGCACTTAGCAGCCAGCACCCTCAGCACTGAGCACCCAGCTCCCCGAGCACTGAGCACCCAGCACCCTGAGCACTGAGCACCCAGCACCCCGAGTACTGAGCACCCAGCACCCCGAGTACTGAGCACCGAGCACCCTGAGCACTGAGCACCCAGAACCCTGAGTACTGAGCACCCAGTACCCTGAGTACTGAGCACCCCGAGTACTGAGCACCCAGCACCCCGAGCACTGAGCACCCAGCACCCTGAGTACTGAGAACAGATCACCCTGAGTACTGAGCACCCAGCACCCTGAGTACTGAGCCCCCAGCACCCTGAGTACTGATCACCCAGCAACCCGAGCACTGAGCACCCAGCACCCCGAGAATGAGCACCCAGCACCCTGAGTACTGAGAACCGAGCACCCTGAGTACTGAGCACCCAGCACCCTGAGTACTGAGCCCCCAGCACCCTGAGCACTGAGCACCCAGCACACCGAGCACTGAGCACCCAGCACCCCGAGAATGAGCACCCAGCACCCTGAGTACTTAGCACCCAGCACCCCGAGCACGGAGCACCCAGGACCCCGAGCACTGAGTACTGAGCACACAGCACCCTGAGTACTGAGCACCGAGCTCCCCGAGCACTGAGCACCCAGCACCCTGAGCACTGAGCACCCAGCACCCTGAGCACTGAGCACCCAGCACCCTGAGTACTGAGCACCCAGCACCCTGAGCACTGAGCACCCAGCACCCTGAGTACTGAGCACCCAGCACGCTGAGTACTGAGCACTCAGCACCCTGAGCACTGAGCACCCAGCACCCTGAGTACTGAGCACCCAGCACGCTGAGTACTGAGCACCCAGCACCCTGAGCACTGAGCACCCAGCACCCTGAGCACGGAGCACCCAGCACCCTGAGCACTGAGCACCCAGCACCCTGAGTACTGAGCACCCAGCAAGCTGAGTACTGAGCACTCAGCACCCTGAGCACTGAGCACCCAGCACCCTGAGTACTGAGCACTGAGCACCCAGCAACCCTAGCACTGAGCACCCAGCACCCTGTGTACTGAGCACTGAGCACCCTGAGTACTGAGCACCCAGCACCCTGAGTACTGAGCACCCAGCAACCTGAGTACTGAGCACCCAGCGTACTGAGCACCGAGCACCCAGCACCCTGAGTACTGAGCACCCAGCACCCTGATCACTGAGCACCCAGCACCCTGAGTACTGAGCACTGAGCACCCCGAGTACTGAGCACCGAAAACCCCGAGCACTGAGCACCCAGCACACCGAGCACCGAGCACCATGAGTACTGAGCACCCAGCACCCTGAGCACTGAGCAACCAGCACCCTGAGCACTGAGCACCCAGCACCATGAGCACTGAGCACCCAGCACCCTGAGTACTGAGCACCGAGCACCCCGAACACTGAGCACCCAGCACCCTGAGCACTGAGCACCCTTAGTACTGAGTACTGAGCACCCTGAGTACTGAGCACTGAGCACCCTGAGTACTGAGCACCCAGCACCCTGAGTACTGAGCACCCAGCACCCTGAGCAATGATCACCCTGAGTACTGAGCACCCAGCACCTTGAGCACTGAGCACCGAGCACCCCGAGCACTGAGCACCCAGCACCCGGAGTACTGAGCACCCAGCACCCTGAGTACTAAGCACCGAGCACCCTGAGTAATGAGCACCCAGCACCCTGAGCACTGAACACACAGCACGCTGAGTACTGAGCACCCCGAGCACTGAGCACCCAGCACCCTGAGCACTGAACACACAGCACGCTGAGTACTGAGCACCCCGAGCACTGAGCACCCAGCACCCTGAGTACTGAGCACCGAGCACCCCGAGCACTGAGCACCCAGCACCCCGAGCACTGAGCACCGAGCACCCGGAGTACTGAGCACCCAGCACCCTGAGTACTAAGCACCGAGCACCCTGAGTACTGAGCACCCAGCACCCTGAGCACTGAGCACCCAGCACCCTGAGCACTGAGCACCCAGCTCCCTGAGCACTGAGCACCCAGCACCCTGAGTACTGAGCACTGAGCACCCAGCACCCCGAGCACTGAGCCCACAGCACCCTGAGTACTGAGCACTGAGCACCCAGCACCCCGAGCACTGAGCACCCAGCACCCTGAGCACTGAGCACCCAGCACCCGAGTACTGAGCACCCAGCACCCTGAGTACTGAGCACCCAGCTCCCTGAGTACTGAGCACCCAGCACCCCGAGAACTGAGCACACAGCACCCTGAGTACTGAGCACAAAGCACCCTGAGCACTGAGCACCCAGCACCCTGAGCACTGAGCACCCAGCACCCTGAGTACTGAGCACCCAGCAACCTGAGTACTAAGCACCGAGCACCCTGAGCACTGAGCACCCAGCACCCTGAGCACTGAGCACCCAGCACCCTGAGTACTGAGCACCCAGCACCCCGAGCACTGAGCACCCAGCACCCTGAGTACTGAGCACCCAGCACACTGAGCACTCAGCACCGAGCACCCTGAGCACTGAGCACACAGCACCCTGAGGACTGAGCACCCAGCACCCCGAGCACTGAGCACCCAGCACCCTGAGCACTGAGCACCCTGAGTACTGAGCACTGAGCACCCTGAGTACTGAGCACTGAGCACCCTGAGTACGGAGCACCCAGCACCCTGAGTACTGAGCACCCAGCACCCCGAGCACTGAGTACCCAGCACCCTGAGCACTGAGCACCCAGCACCCTGAGCACTGAGCACCCAGCACCCTGAGCACTGAGCACCCAGCACCCTGAGCACTGAGCACCCAGCACCCTGAGTACTGAGCACTGTGCACCCAGCACCAAGAGCACTGAGCACCCAGCACCCTGAGTACTGAGCACTGAGCACCCAGCACCCCGAGCACTGAGCACCCAGCACTCTGAGCACTGAGCACCCAGCACCCGAGTACTGATCACCCAGCACCCTGAGTACTGAGCACCCAGCACCCTGAGTACTGAGCACCCAGCACCCCGAGTACTGAGCACCCAGCACCCTGAGCACTGAGCACCCAGCACCCTGAGCACTGAGCACCCAGCACCCCGAGCACTGCGCACCCAGCACCCTGAGTACTGAGCACCCAGCACCCTGAGCACTGAGCACCCAGCACCCTGAGCACTCAGCACCCAGCACCCTGAGCACTGAGCACCCAGCACCCTGAGTAGTGAGCACCCAACGTACTGAGCACCGAGCACCCCGAGCACTGAGCACCCAGCACCCTGAGTACTGAGCACAGAGCACCCCGAGCACTGAGCACCCAGCACACTGAGTACTGAGCTCCGAGCACCCCGAGCACTGAGTACCCAGCGCCCCGAGCACTGAGCACCCAGAACCCTGAGCACTGTGCACCCAGCACCCTGAGCACTGAGCACCCAACACCCCGAACACTGAGCACCCAGCACCCCGAGCACTGAGCACTGAGCACCCTGAGTACTGAGCACCCAGCACCCTGAGCAATGAGCCCCCAGCACCCCGAGCACAGAGCACCCAGCACCCAGAGCACTGAGCACTGAGCACCCTGAGTACTGAGCACCCAGCACCCCGAGCACTGAGCACCGAGCACCCTGAGCACTGAGCAGCCAGCACCCTGAGTACTAAGCACCCAGCACCCTGAGTACTAAGCACCCAGCACCCTGAGTACTGAGCACACAGCACCCTGAGTACTGAGCACCCAGCACCCTGAGTACTGAGCACCCAGCGTACTGAGCACCGAACACCCCGAGCACTGAGCACCCAGCACCCTGAGTACTGAGCACCCAGCACCCTGAGCACTGAGCACCCAGCACCCTGAGTTCTGAGCACCGAGCACCCTGAGTACTGAGCACCCAGCACCCTGAGTACTGAGTACCCAGCAACCTGAGTACTGAGCACCCAGCGTACTGAGCACCGAGTACCCAGCACCCTGAGTACTGAGCACCCAGCACCCTGAGCACTGAGCACCCAGCACCCTGAGTACTGAGCACTGAGCACCCCGAGTACTGAGCACCGGAAACCCTGAGTACTGAGCACCCAGCACCCTGAGCACTGAGCAACCAGCACCCTGAGCACTGAGCACCCAGCACCATGAGCACTGAGCACCCAGCACCCTGAGTACTGAGCACCGAGCACCGCGAACACTGAGCACCCAGCACCCTGAGCACTGAGCACCCTTAGTACTGAGCACTGAGCACCCTGAGTACTGAGCACTGAGCACCCTGAGTACTGAGCACCCAGCACCCTGAGTACTGAGCACCCAGCACCCTGAGCAATGATCACCCTGAGTACTGAGCACCCAGCAACTTGAGCACTGAGCACTGAGCACGCCGAGCACTGAGCACCCAGCACCCGGAGTACTGAGCACCCAGCACCCTGAGTACTAAGCACCGAGCACCCGGAGTACTGAGCACCCAGCACCCTGAGCACTGAGCACCCAGCACCCTGAGCACTGAGCACCCAGCACCCTGAGTACTGAGCACTGAGCACCCAGCACCCCGAGCACTGAGCCCCCAGCACCCTGAGTACTGAGCACTGAGCACCCAGCACCCCAAGCACTGAGCACCCAGCACCCTGAGCACTGAGCACCCAGCACCCGAGTACTGAGCACCCAGCACCCTGAGTACTGAGCACCCAGCTCCCTGAGTACTGAGCACCCAGCACCCCGAGAACTGAGCACCCAGCACCATGAGTACTGAGCACCCAGCACCCTGAGCACTGAGCACCCAGCACCCTGAGCACTGAGCACCCAGCACCCTGTGTACTGAGCACCCAGCACCCTGAGTACTAAGCACCGAGCACCCTGAGCACTGAGCACCCAGCACCCTGAGCACTGAGCACCCAGCACCCTGAGTACTGAGCACCCAGCACACCGAGCACTGAGCACCCAGCACCCTGAGTACTGAGCACCCAGCAGCCTGAGCACTGAGCACCGAGCACCCTGAGCACTGAGCACCCAGCACCCTGAGGACTGAGCACTAAGCACCCCGAGCACTGAGCACCCAGCACCCTGAGCACTGATCACCCTGTGTACTGAGCACTGAGCACCCTGAGTACTGAGCACTGAGCACCCTGAGTACTGAGCACCCAGCACCCTGAGTACTGAGCACCCAGCACCCCGAGCACTGAGTACCCAGCACCCTGAGCACTGAGCACCCAGCACCCTGAGCACTGAGCACCCAGCACCCTGAGCACTGAGCACCCAGCACCCTGAGCACTGAGCACCCAGCACGCTGAGTACTGAGCACTGTGCACCCAGCACCAAGAGCACTGAGCACCCAGCACCCTGAGTACTGAGCACTGAGCACCCAGAACCCCAAGCACTGAGCACCCAGGACTCTGAGCACTGAGCACCCAGCACCCGAGTACTGATCACCCAGCACCCTGAGTACTGAGCACCCAGCACCCTGAGTACTGAGCACCCAGCACCCCGAGTACTGAGCACCCAGCACACTGAGCACTGAGCACCCAGCACCCTGAGCACTGAGCACCCATCACCCCGAGCACTGCGCACCCAGCACCCTGAGTACTGAGCACCCAGCACCCTGAGCACTGAGCACCCAGCACCCTGAGCACTCAGCACCCAGCACCCTGAGCACTGAGCACCCAGCACCCTGAGTAGTGAGCACCCAACGTACTGAGCACCGAGCACCCCGAGCACTGAGCACCCAGCACCCTGAGTACTCAGCACCGAGCACCCCAAGCACTGAGCACCCAGCACCCTGAGTACTGAGCTCCGAGCACCCCGAGCACTGAGCACCCAGCGCCCCGAGCACTGAGCACCCAGAAACCTGAGCACTGAGCACCCAGCACCCTGAGCACTGAGCACCCAGCACCCCGAGCACTGAGCACCCAGCACCCCGAACACTGAGCACCTAGCACCCTGAGTAATGAGCACCCAGCACCCTGAGTACTGAGCACCCAGCACCCTGAGCACTGAGCACCCAGCACCCTGAGTACTGAGCACCCAAAACCCCAAGCACTGAGCACCCTGAGTACTGAGCACCCAGCACCCCAAGCACTGAGCACCCTGAGTACTGAGCACCCAACACCCTGAGTAA
This sequence comes from Microtus oregoni, assembly GCF_018167655.1. Taxonomy (NCBI): domain Eukaryota; kingdom Metazoa; phylum Chordata; class Mammalia; order Rodentia; family Cricetidae; genus Microtus; species Microtus oregoni. The sequence goes on from NW_024543312.1 coordinate 379,863, forward strand.
TGCGCACCCAGCACCCCAAGCACTGAGCACCCTGAGTACTGAGCACCCAGTACCCTGAGCACTGAACACACAGCACCCTGAGTACTGAGCACCCCGAGCACTGAGCACCCAGCATACTGAGTACTGAGCACCCAGCACCCTGAGTACTGAGCACCCAGCACCCTGAGCACTGAGCACCCAGCACCCTGAGTACTGAGCATCAAGCACCCCGAGCACTGAGCACCCTGAGTACTGAGCACCCAGTACCCTGAGCACTGAACACACAGCACCCTGAGTACTGAGCACCCCGAGCACTGAGCACCCAGCATACTGAGTACTGAGCACCCAGCACCCTGAGTACTGAGCACCCAGCACCCTGAGCACTGAGCACCCAGCACCCTGAGTACTGAGCATCAAGCACCCCGAGCACTGAGCACCCAGCACCCTGAGTACTGAGCACTGAGCACCCAGCACCCCGAGCACTGAGCACCCAGCACCCTGTGTACTGGGCACTGAGCACCCAGCACCCTGAGTACTGAGCATCAAGCACCCCGAGCACTGAGCACCCAGCACCCTGAGTACTGAGCACTGACCACCCAGCACCCCGAGCACTGAGCACCCAGCACCCTGAGTACTGAGCACTGAGCACCCAGCACCCCGAGCACTGAGCACCCAGCACCCTGAGCACTGAGCACCCAGCACCCGAGTACTGAGCACCCAGCACCCTGAGTACTGAGCACCCAGCTCCCTGAGTATTGAGCACCCAGCACCCCTAGAACTGAGCACCCAGCACCCTGAGTACTGAGCACCCAGCACCCTGAGCACTGAGCACCCAGCACCCTGAGCACTGAGCACCCAGCACCCTGAGTACTGAGCACCCAGCACCCTGAGTACTAAGCACCGAGCACCCTGAGCACTGAGCACCCAGCACCCTGAGTACTGAGCACTGAGCACCCTGAGTACTGAGCACCCAGCACCCTGAGTACTGAGCACCCAGCACCCCGAGCACTGAGTACCCAGCAACCTGAGCACTGAGCACCCAGCACCCTGAGCACTGAGCACCCAGCACGCTGAGCACTGAGCACCTAGCACCCTGAGCACTGAGCACCCAGCACCCTGAGTACTGAGCACTGAGCACCCAGCAGCCCGAGCACTGAGCACCCAGCACCCTGAGCACTGAGCACCCAGCACCCTGAGCACTCAGTACCCAGCACCCTGAGCACTGAGCACCCAGCACCCTGAGTAGTGAGCACCCAACGTACTGAGCACCGAGCACCCCAAGCACTGAGCACCCAGTACCCTGAGTACTGAGCACCGAGCACCCCGAGCACTGAGCACCCAGCACACTGAGTACTGAGCTCCGAGCACCCCGAGCAGTGAGTACCCAGCGCTCCGAGCACTGAGCACCCAGAACCCTGAGCACTGAGCACCCAGCACCCTGAGCACTGAGCACCCAGCACCCCGAGCACAGAGCACCCAGCACCCCGAGCACTGAGCACTGAGCACCCTGAGAACTGAGCACCCAGCACCCTGAGCACTGAGCACCCAGCACCCCGAGCACAGAGCACCCAGCACCCAGAGCACTGAGCACTGAGCACCCTGAGTACTGAGCACCCAGCACCCCGAGCACTGAGCACCGAGCACCCTGAGCACTGAGCAGCCAGCACCCTGAGTACTAAGCACCCAGCACCCTGAGTACTAAGCACCCAGCACCCTGAGTACTGAGCACACAGCACCCTGAGTACTGAGCACCCAGCACCCTGAGCACTGAGCACCCAGCACCCTGAGTACTGAGCACCGAGCACCCTGAGTACTGAGCACCCAGCACCCTGAGTACTGAGTACCCAGCAACCTGAGTACTGAGCACCCAGCGTACTGAGCACCGAGCACCCAGCACCCTGAGTACTGAGCACCCAGCACCCTGAGCACTGAGCACCCAGCACCCTGAGTACTGGGCACTGAGCACCCGGAGTACTGAGCACCGAAAACCCTGAGTACTGAGCACCGAGCACCCTGAACACTGAGCACCCAGCACCCTGAGTACTGAGCACTGAGCACCCTGAGTACTGAGCACCCAGCACCCTGAGTACTGAGCACCCAGCACCCTGAGCAATGATCACCCTGAGTACTGAGCACCAAGCACCTTGAGCAATGAGCACTGAGCACCCCGAGCACTGAGCACCCAGCACCCGGAGTACTGAGCACCCAGCACCCTGAGTACTAAGCACCGAGCACCCTGAGTACTGAGCACCCAGCACCCTGAGTACTGAACACACAGCACCCTGAGTACTGAGCACCCTGAGCACTGAGCAGCCAGCACCCTGAGTACTGAGCACCGAGCACCCCGAGCACTGAGCACCCAGCACCCCGAGCACTGAGCACCCAGCACCCTGAGTACTGAGCACCCAGCACCCTGAGTACTGAGCACTGAGAACCCAGCACCCGGAGTACTGAGCACCCAGCACCCTGAGTACTAAGCACTGAGCACCCTGAGTACTGAGCACCCAGCACCCTGAGCACTGAGCACCCAGCACCCTGAGCACTGAGCACCCAGCACCCTGAGCACTGAGCACCCAGCACCCTGAGTACTGAGCACTGAGCACCCAGCACCCTGAGCACTGAGCCCCCAGCACCCTGAGTACTGAGCACCCAGCACCCGAGTACTGAGCACCCAGCACCCTGAGTACTGAGCACCCAGCTCCCTGAGTACTGAGCACCCAGCACCCCGAGAACTGAGCACCCAGCACCCTGAGTACTGAGCACCCAGCACCCTGAGCACTGAGCACCCAGCACCCTGAGCACTGAGCACCCAGCACCCTGAGTACTGAGCACCCAGCACCCTGAGTACTAAGCACCGAGCACCCTGAGCACTGAGCACCCAGCACCCTGAGCACTGAGCACCCAGCACCCTGAGTACTGAGCACCCAGCACCCCGAGCACTGAGTACCCAGCACCCTGAGTACTGAGCACCCAGCACCCTGAGCACTGAGCACCGAGCACCCTGAGCACTGAGCACCCAGCACCCTGAGGACTGAGCACCCAGCACCCCGAGCACTGAGCACCCAGCACCCTGAGCACTGAGCACACTGAGTACTGAGCACCGAGCACCCTGAGTACTGAGCACTGAGCACCCTGAGTACTGAGCACCCAGCACCCTGAGTACTGAGCACCCAGCACCCCGAGCACTGAGTACCCAGCACCCTGAGCACTGAGCACCCAGCACCCTGAGCACTGAGCACCCAGCACCCTGAGCACTGAGCACCCAGCACCCTGAGCACTGAGCACCCAGCACCCTGAGTACTGAGCACTGTGCACCCAGCACCAAGAGCGCTGAGCACCCAGCACCCCAAGCACTGAGCACCCAGCACTCTGAGCACTGAGCACCCAGCACCCGAGTACTGATCACCCAGCACCCTGAGTACTGAGCACCCAGCACCCTGAGTACTGAGCACCCAGCACCCCGAGTACTGAGCACCCAGCACCCTGAGTACTGAGCACCCAGCACCCTGAGCACTGAGCACCCAGCACCCTGAGCACTCAGTACCCAGCACCCTGAGCACTCAGTACCCAGCACCCTGAGCACTGAGCACCCAGCACCCTGAGTAGTGAGCACCCAACGTACTGAGCACCGAGCACCCCAAGCACTGAGCACCCAGCACCCTGAGTACTGAGCACCGAGCACCCCGAGCACTGAGCACCCAGCACACTGAGTACTGAGCTCCGAGCACCCCGAGCACTGAGTACGGAGCGCCCCGAGCACTGAGCACCCAGAACCCTGAGCACTGAGCACCCAGCACCCTGAGCACTGAGCACCCAGCACCACGAGCACAGAGCACCCAGCACCCCGAGCACTGAGCACTGAGCACCCTGAGAACTGAGCACCCAGCACCCTGAGCACTGAGCACCCAGCACCCCGAGCACAGAGCACCCAGCACCCAGAGCACTGAGCACTGAGCACCCTGAGTACTGAGCACCCAGCACCCCGAGCACTGAGCACCGAGCACCCTGAGCACTGAGCAGCCAGCACCCTGAGTACTAAGCACCCAGCACCCTGAGTACTAAGCACCCAGCACCCTGAGTACTGAGCACACAGCACCCTGAGTACTGAGCACCCAGCACCCTGAGCACTGAGCACCCAGCACCCTGAGTACTGAGCACCGAGCACCCTGAGTACTGAGCACCCAGCACCCTGAGTACTGAGTACCCAGCAACCTGAGTACTGAGCACCCAGCGTACTGAGCACCGAGCACCCAGCACCCTGAGTACTGAGCACCCAGCACCCTGAGCACTGAGCACCCAGCACCCTGAGTACTGGGCACTGAGCACCCGGAGTACTGAGCACCGAAAACCCTGAGTACTGAGCACCCAGCACCCTGAGCACTGAGCAACCAGCACCCTGAGCACTGAGCACCCAGCACCATGAGCACTGAGCACCCATCACCCTGAGTACTGAGCACCGAGCACCCTGAACACTGAGCACCCAGCACCCTGAGTACTGAGCACTGAGCACCCTGAGTACTGAGCACCCAGCACCCTGAGTACTGAGCACCCAGCACCCTGAGCAATGATCACCCTGAGTACTGAGCACCCAGCACCTTGAGCAATGAGCACTGAGCACCCCGAGCACTGAGCACCCAGCACCCGGAGTACTGAGCACCCAGCACCCTGAGTACTAAGCACCGAGCACCCTGAGTACTGAGCACCCAGCACCATGAGTACTGAACACACAGCACCCTGAGTACTGAGCACCCTGAGCACTGAGCACCCAGCACCCTGAGTACTGAGCACCGAGCACCCCGAGCACTGAGCACCCAGCACCCCGAGCACTGAGCACCCAGCACCCTGAGTACTGAGCACCCAGCACCCTGAGTACTGAGCACTGAGCACCCAGCACCCGGAGTACTGAGCACCCAGCACCCTGAGTACTAAGCACCGAGCACCCTGAGTACTGAGCACCCAGCACCCTGAGCACTGAGCACCCAGCACCCTGAGCACTGAGCACCCAGCACCCTGAGCACTGAGCAACCAGCACCCTGAGTACTGAGCACTGAGCACCCAGCACCCTGAGCACTGAGCCTCCAGCACCCTGAGTACTGAGCCCTGAGCACCCAGCACCCCAAGCACTGAGCACCCAGCACCCTGAGCACTGAGCACCCAGCACCCGAGTACTGAGCACCCAGCACCCTGAGTACTGAGCACCCAGCTCCCTGAGTACTGAGCACCCAGCACCCCGAGAACTGAGCACCCAGCACCCTGAGTACTGAGCACCCAGCACCCTGAGCACTGAGCACCCAGCACCCTGAGCACTGAGCACCCAGCACCCTGAGTACTGAGCACCCAGCAACCTGAGTACTAAGCACCGAGCACCCTGAGCACTGAGCACCCAGCACCCTGAGCACTGAGCACCCAGCACCCTGAGTACTGAGCACCCAGCACCCCGAGCACTGAGCACCCAGCACCCTGAGTACTGAGCACCCAGCACCCTGAGCACTGAGCACCGAGCACCCTGAGCACTGAGCACCCAGCACCCTGAGGACTGAGCACCCAGCACCCCGAGCACTGAGCACCCAGCACCCTGAGCACTGAGCACACTGAGTACTGAGCACCGAGCACCCTGAGTACTGAGCACTGAGCACCCTGAGTACTCAGCACCCAGCACCCTGAGTACTGAGCACCCAGCACCCCGAGCACTGAGTACCCAGCACCCTGAGCACTGAGCACCCAGCACCCTGAGCACTGAGCACCCAGCACCCTGAGCACTGAGCACCCAGCACCCTGAGCACTGAGCACCCAGCACCCTGAGTACTGAGCACTGTGCACCCAGCACCAAGAGCACTGAGCACCCAGCACCCTGAGTACTGAGCACTGAGCACCCAGCACCCCAAGCACTGAGCACTCAGCACTCTGAGCACTGAGCACCCAGCACCCGAGTACTGATCACCCAGCACCCTGAGTACTGAGCACCCAGCACCCTGAGTACTGAGCACCCAGCACCCCGAGTACTGAGCACCCAGCACCCTGAGCACTGAGCACCCAGCACCCTGAGCACTGAGCACCCAGCACCCCGAGCACTGCGCACCCAGCACCCTGAGTACTGAGCACCCAGCACCCTGAGCACTGAGCACCCAGCACCCTGAGCACTCAGCACCCAGCACCCTGAGCACTGAGCACCCAGCACCCTGAGTAGTGAGCACCCAACGTACTGAGCACCGAGCACCCCGAGCACTGAGCACCCAGCACCCTGAGTACTGAGCACCGAGCACCCCGAGCACTGAGCACCCAGCACACTGAGTACTGAGCTCCGAGCACCCCGAGCACTGAGTACCCAGCGCCCCGAGCACTGAGCACCCAGAATCCTGAGCACTGAGCACCCAGCACCCTGAGCACTGAGCACCCAGCACCCCGAGCACTGAGCACCCAGCACCCCGAGCACTGAGCACTGAGCACCCTGAGTACTGAGCATCCAGCACCCTGAGGAATGAGCACCCAGCACCCCGAGCACAGAGCACCCAGCACCCAGAGCACTGAGCACTGACCACCCTGAGTACTGAGCACCCAGCACCCCGAGCACTGAGCACCGAGCACCCTGAGCACTGAGCAGCCAGCACCCTGAGTACTAAGCACCCAGCACCCTGAGTACTAAGCACCCAGCACCCTGAGTACTGAGCACACAGCACCCTGAGTACTGAGCACCCAGCACCCTGAGTACTGAGCACCAAGCGTACTGAGCACCGAGCACCTCGAACACTGAGCACCCAGCACCCTGAGTACTGAGCACCCAGCACCCTGAGCACTGAGCACCCAGCACCCTGAGTACTGAGCACCGAGCACCCTGAGTACTGAGCACCCAGCACCCTGAGTACTGAGTACCCAGCAACCTGAGTACTGAGCACCCAGCGTACTGAGCACCGAGCACCCAGCACCCTGAGTACTGAGCACCCAGCACCCTGAGCACTGAGCACCCAGCACCCTGAGTACTGAGCACTGAGCTCCCCGAGTACTGAGCACCGAAAACCCTGAGTACTGAGCACCCAGCACCCTGAGCACTGAGCAACCAGCACCCTGAGCACTGAACACCCAGCACCATGAGCACTGAGCACACAGCACCCTGAGTACTGAGCACCGAGCACCCCGAACACTGAGCACCCAGCACCCTGAGCACTGAGCACCCTTAGTACTGAGCACTGAGCACCCTGAGTACTGAGCACTGAGCACCCTGAGTACTGAGCACCCAGCACCCTGAGTACTGAGCACCCAGCACCCTGAGCAATGATCACCCTGAGTACTGAGCACCCAGCACCTTGAGCACTGAGCACTGAGCACCCCGAGCACTGAGCACCCAGCACCCGGAGTACTGAGCACCCAGCACCCTGAGTACTAAGCACCGAGCACCCTGAGTACTGAGCACCCAGCACCCTGAGCACTCAGTACCCAGCACCCTGAGCACTGAGCACCCAGCACCCTGAGTAGTGAGCACCCAACGTACTGAGCACCGAGCACCCCAAGCACTGAGCACCCAGCACCCTGAGTACTGAGCACCGAGCACCCCGAGCACTGAGCACCCAGCACACTGAGTACTGAGCTCTGAGCACCCCGAGCACTGAGTACCCAGCGCCCCGAGCACTGAGCACCCAGAACCCTGAGCACTGAGCACCCAGCACCCTGAGCACTGAGCACCCAGCACCCCGAGCACAGAGCACCCAGCACCCCGAGCACTGAGCACTGAGCACCCTGAGAACTGAGCACCCAGCACCCTGAGCACTGAGCACCCAGCACCCCGAGCACTGAGCACCGAGCACCCTGAGCACTGAGCAGCCAGCACCCTGAGTACTAAGCACCCAGCACCCTGAGTACTAAGCACCCAGCACCCTGAGTACTGAGCACACAGCACCCTGAGTACTGAGCACCCAGCACCCTGAGCACTGAGCACCCAGCACCCTGAGTACTGAGCACCGAGCACCCTGAGTACTGAGCACCCAGCACCCTGAGTACTGAGTACCCAGCAACCTGAGTACTGAGCACCCAGCGTACTGAGCACCGAGCACCCAGCACCCTGAGTACTGAGCACCCAGCACCCTGAGCACTGAGCACCCAGCACCCTGAGTACTGGGCACTGAGCACCCGGAGTACTGAGCACCGAAAACCCTGAGTACTGAGCACCCAGCACCCTGAGCACTGAGCAACCAGCACCCTGAGCACTGAGCACCCAGCACCATGAGCACTGAGCACCCAGCACCCTGAGTACTGAGCACCGAGCACCCTGAACACTGAGCACCCAGCACCCTGAGTACTGAGCACTGAGCACCCTGAGTACTGAGCACCCAGCACCCTGAGTACTGAGCACCCAGCACCCTGAGCAATGATCACCCTGAGTACTGAGCACCCAGCACCTTGAGCACTGAGCACTGAGCACCCCGAGCACTGAGCACCCAGCACCCGGAGTACTGAGCACCCAGCACCCTGAGTACTAAGCACCGAGCACCCTGAGTACTGAGCACCCAGCACCCTGAGTACTGAACACACAGCACCCTGAGTACTGAGCACCCTGAGCACTGAGCACCCAGCACCCTGAGTACTGAGCACCGAGCACCCCGAGCACTGAGCACCCAGCACCCTGAGCACTGAGCACCCAATACCCTAAGCACTGAGCACCCAGCACCCTGAGCACTGAGCACCCAGCACCCTGAGTACTGAGCACCCCGAGCACTGAGCACCCAGCACCCTGAGTACTGAGCACCGAGCACCCCGAGCACTGAGCACCCAGCACCCCGAGCACTGAGCACCCAGCACCCTGAGTACTGAGCACCCAGCACCCTGAGTACTGAGCACTGAGCACCCAGCACCCGGAGTACTGAGCACCCAGCACCCTGAGTACTAAGCACCGAGCACCCTGAGTACTGAGCACCCAGCACCCTGAGCACTGAGCACCCAGCACCCTGAGCACTGAGCACCCAGCACCCTGAGCACTGAGCACCCAGCACCCTGAGTACTGAGCACTGAGCACCCAGCACCCTGAGCACTGAGCCCCCAGCACCCTGAGTACTGAGCCCTGAGCACCCAGCACCCCAAGCACTGAGCACCCAGCACCCTGAGCACTGAGCACCCAGCACCCGAGTACTGAGCACCCAGCACCCTGAGTACTGAGCACCCAGCTCCCTGAGTACTGAGCACCCAGCACCCCGAGAACTGAGCACCCAGCACCCTGAGTACTGAGCACCCAGCACCCTGAGCACTGAGCACCCAGCACCCTGAGCACTGAGCACCCAGCACCCTGAGTACTGAGCACCCAGCACCCTGAGTACTAAGCACCGAGCACCCTGAGCACTGAGCACCCAGCACCCTGAGCACTGAGCACCCAGCACCCTGAGTACTGAGCACCCAGCACCTCGAGCACTGAGCACCCAGCACCCTGAGTACTGAGCACCCAGCACCCTGAGCACTGAGCACCGAACACCCTGAGCACTGAGCACCCAGCACCCTGAGGACTGAGCACCCAGCACCCCGAGCACTGAGCACCCAGCACCCTGAGCACTGAGCACACTGAGTACTGAGCACTGAGCACCCTGAGTACTGAGCACTGAGCACCCTGAGTACTGAGCACCCAGCACCCTGAGTACTGAGCACCCAGCACCCCGAGCACTGAGTACCCAGCAACCTGAGCACTGAGCACCCAGCACCCTGAGCACTGAGCACCCAGCACCCTGAGCACTGAGCACCCAGCACCCTGAACACTGAGCACCCAGCACCCTGAGTACTGAGCACTGTGCACCCAGCACCAAGAGCACTGAGCACCCAGCACCCTGAGTACTGAGCACTGAGCACCCAGCACCCCAAGCACTGAGCACCCAGCACTCTGAGCACTGAGCACCCAGCACCCGAGTACTGATCACCCAGCACCCTGAGTACTGAGCACCCAGCACCCTGAGTACTGAGCACCCAGCACCCCGAGTACTGAGCACCCAGCACCCTGAGCACTGAGCACCCAGCACCCTGAGCACTGAGCACCCAGCACCCCGAGCACTGCGCACCCAGCTCCCTGAGTACTGAGCACCCAGCACCCTGAGCACTGAGCACCCAGCACCCTGAGCACTCAGCACCCAGCACACTGAGCACTGTGCACCCAGCACCCTGAGTAGTGAGCACCCAACGTACTGAGCACCCAGCACCCTGAGGAATGAGCACCCAGCACCCCGAGCACAGAGCACCCAGCACCCAGAGCACTGAGCACTGACCACCCTGAGTACTGAGCACCCAACACCCCGAGCACTGAGCATCGAGCACCCTGAGCACTGAGCAGCCAGCACCCTGAGTACTAAGCACCCAGCACCCTGAGTACTAAGCACCCAGCACCCTGAGTACTGAGCACACAGCACCCTGAGTACTGAGCACCCAGCACCCTGAGTACTGAGCACCAAGCTTACTGAGCACCGAGCACCCCGAGCACTGAGCACCCAGCACCCTGAGTACTGAGCACCCAGCACCCTGAGCACTGAGCACCCAGCACCCTGAGTACTGAGCACCGAGCACCCTGAGTACTGAGCACCCAGCACCCTGAGTACTGAGTACCCAGCAACCTGAGTACTGAGCACCCAGCGTACTGAGCACCGAGCACCCAGCACCCTGAGTACTGAGCACCCAGCACCCTGAGCACTGAGCACCCAGCACCCTGAGTACTGAGCACTGAGCACCCCGAGTACTGAGCACCGAAAACCCTGAGTACTGAGCACCCAGCACCCTGAGCACTGAGCAACCAGCACCCTGAGCACTGAACACCCAGCACCATGAGCACTGAGCACACAGCACCCTGAGTACTGAGCACCGAGCACCCCGAACACTGAGCACCCAGCACCCTGAGCACTGAGCACCCTTAGTACTGAGCACTGAGCACCCTGATTACTGAGCACTGAGCACCCTGAGTACTGAGCACCCAGCACCCTGAGTACTGAGCACCCAGCACCCTGAGCAATGATCACCCTGAGTACTGAGCACCCAGCACCTTGAGCACTGAGCACTGAGCACCCCGAGCACTGAGCACCCAGCACCCGGAGTACTGAGCACCCAGCACCCTGAGTACTAAGCACCGAGCACCCTGAGTACTGAGCACCCAGCACCCTGAGTACTGAGCACCGAGCACCCCGAGCACTGAGCACCCAGCACCCCGAGCACTGAGCACCCAGCACCCTGAGTACTGAGCACCCAGCACCCTGAGTACTGAGCACTGAGCACCCAGCACCCGGAGTACTGAGCACCCAGCACCCTGAGTACTAAGCACCGAGCACCCTGAGTACTGAGCACCCAGCACCCTGAGCACTGAGCACCCAATACCCTAAGCACTGAGCACCCAGCACCCTGAGCACTGAGCACCCAGCACCCTGAGTACTGAGCACCCCGAGCACTGAGCACCCAGCACCCTGAGTACTGAGCACCGAGCACCCCGAGCACTGAGCACCCAGCACCCCGAGCACTGAGCACCCAGCACCCTGAGTACTGAGCACCCAGCACCCTGAGTACTGAGCACTGAGCACCCAGCACCCGGAGTACTGAGCACCCAGCACCCTGAGTACTAAGCACCGAGCACCCTGAGTACTGAGCACCCAGCACCCTGAGCACTGAGCACCCAGCACCCTGAGCACTGAGCACCCAGCACCCTGAGCACTGAGCACCCAGCACCCTGAGTACTGAGCACTGAGCACCCAGCACCCCGAGCACTGAGCCCCCAGCACCCTGAGTACTGAGCACTGAGCACCCAGCACCCCAAGCACTGAGCACCCAGCACCCTGAGCACTGAGCACCCAGCACCCGAGTACTGAGCACCCAGCACCCTGAGTACTGAGCACCCAGCTCCCTGAGTACTGAGCACCCAGCACCCCGAGAACTGAGCACCCAGCACCCTGAGTACTGAGCACCCAGCACCCTGAGCACTGAGCACCCAGCACCCTGAGCACTGAGCACCCAGCACCCTGAGTACTGAGCACCCAGCACCCTGAGTACTAAGCACCGAGCACCCTGAGCACTGAGCACCCAGCACCCTGAGCACTGAGCACCCTGCACCCTGAGTACTGAGCACCCAGCACCCTGAGCACTGAGCACCCAGCACCCTGAGTACTGAGCACCCAGCACCCTGAGCACTGAGCACCGAGCACCCTTAGCACTGAGCACCCAGCACCCTGAGGACTGAGCACCCAGCACCCCGAGCACTGAGCACCCAGCACCCTGAGCACTGAGCACCCTGAGTACTGAGCACTGAGCACCCTGAGTACTGAGCACTGAGCACCCTGAGTACTGAGCACCCAGCACCCTGAGTACTGAGCACCCAGCACCCCGAGCACTGAGTACCCAGCACCCTGAGCACTGAGCACCCAGCACCCTGAGCACTGAGCACCCAGCACCCTGAGCACTGAGCACCCAGCACCCTGAGCACTGAGCACCCAGCACCCTGAGTACTGAGTACTGTGCACCCAGCACCAAGAGCACTGAGCACCCAGCACCCTGAGTACTGAGCACTGAGCACCCAGCACCCCAAGCACTGAGCACCCAGCACTCTGAGCACTGAGCACCCAGCACCCGAGTACTGATCACCCAGCACCCTGAGTACTGAGCACCCAGCACCCTGAGTACTGAGCACCCAGCACCCCGAGTACTGAGCACCCAGCACCCTGAGCACTGAGCACCCAGCACCCTGAGCACTGAGCACCCATCACCCCGAGCACTGCGCACCCAGCACCCTGAGTATTGAGCACCAAGCACCCTGAGCACTGAGCACCCAGCACCCTGAGCACTCAGCACCCAGCACCCTGAGCACTGAGCACCCAGCACCCTGAGTAGTGAGCACCCAACGTACTGAGCACCGAGCACCCCGAGCTCTGAGCACCCAGCACCCTGAGTACTGAGCACCGAGCACCCCGAGCACTGAGCACCCAGCACACTGAGTACTGAGCTCCGAGCACCCCAAGCACTGAGCACCCAGCGCCCCGAGCACTGAGCACCCAGAACCCTGAGCACTGAGCACCCAGCACCCTGAGCACTGAGCACCCAGCACCCTGAGCACTGCGCACCCAGCAACCTGAGCACTGAGCACCCAGCACCCTGAGCACTGAGCACCCAGCACCCTGAGCACTGAGCACCCAGCACCCTGAGCACTGAGCACCAAGCACCCTGATTAGTGAGCACCCAACGTACTGAGCACCGAGCACCCCGAGTACTGAGCACCCAGCACCCCGAGCACTGAGCACCCAGCACCCCGAACACTGAGCACCTAGCACCCTGAGTAATGAGCACCCAGCACCCTGAGTACTGAGCACCCAGCACCCTGAGCACTGAGCACCCAGCACGCTGAGTACTGAGCACCCAACACCCCAAGCACTGAGCACCCTGAGTACTGAGCACCCAGCACCCCAAGCACTGAGCACCCTGAGTACTGAGCACCCAACACCCTGAGTACTGCGCACCCAGAACCCCAAGCACTGAGCACCCTGAGTACTGAGCACCCAGTACCCTGAGCACTGAACACACAGCACCCTGAGTACTGAGCACCCCGAGCACTGAGCACCCAGCATACTGAGTACTGAGCACCCAGCACCCTGAGTACTGAGCACCCAGCACCCTGAGCACTGAGCACCCAGCACCCTGAGTACTGAGCATCAAGCACCCCGAGCACTGAGCACCCAGCACCCTGAGTACTGAGCACTGAGCACCCAGGACCCCGAGCACTGAGCACCCAGCATACTGAGTACTGAGCACCCAGCAACCTGAGTACTGAGCACTCAGCACCCTGAGCACTGAGCACCCAGCACCTTGAGCACTGAGCACCGAGCACCCCGAGCACTGAGCACCCAGCACCCAGAGCACTGAGCACCCAGCACCCTGAGAACTGAGCATCAAGCACCCTGAGTACTGAGCATCAAGCACCCCGAGCACTGATCACCCAGCACCCTGAGTACTGAGCACTGAGCACCCAGCACCCCGAGCACTGAGCACCCAGCACCCTGTGTACTGAGCACTGAGCACCCAGCACCCTGAGTACTGAGCATCAAGCACCCCGAGCACTGAGCACCCAGCACCCTGAGTACTGAGCACTGACCACCCAGCACCCCGAGCCCTGAGCACCCAGCACCCTGAGTACTGAGCACTGAGCACCCAGCACCCCGAGCACTGAGCAACCAGCACCCTGAGCACTGAGCACCCAGCACCCGAGTACTGAGCACCCAGCACCCTGAGTACTGAGCACCCAGCTCCCTGAGTACTGAGCACCCAGCACCCCGAGAACTGAGCACCCAGCACCCTGAGTACTGAGCACCCAGCACCCTGAGCACTGAGCACCCAGCACCCTGAGCACTGAGCACCCAGCACCCTGAGTACTGAGCACCCAGCACCCTGAGTACTAATCACCGAGCACCCTGAGCACTGAGCACCCAGCACCCTGAGCACTGAGCACCCAGCACCCTGAGTACTGAGCACCCAGCACCCCGAGCACTGAGCACCCAGCACCCTGAGTACTGAGCACATAGCACCCTGAGCACTGAGCACCGAGCAGGCTGAGCACTGAGCACCCAGCAACCTGAGGACTGAGCACCCAGCACCCCGAGCACTGAGCACCCAGCACCCTGAGCACTGAGCACCCTGAGTACTGAGCACTGAGCACCCTGAGTACTGAGCACTGAGCACCCTGAGTACTGAGCACCCAGCACCCTGAGTACTGAGCACCCAGCACCCCGAGCACTGAGTACCCAGCACCCTGAGCACTGAGCACCCTGAGCACTGAGCACCCAGCACGCTGAGCACTGAGCACCCAGCACCCTGAGCACTGAGCACCCAGCACCCTGAGTACTGAGCACTGTGCACCCAGCACCAAGAGCATTGAGCACCCAGCACCCTGAGTACTGAGCACTGAGCACCCAGCACCCCGAGCACTGATCACCCAGCACTCTGAGCACTGAGCACCCAGCACCCGAGTACTGATCACCCAGCACCCTGAGTACTGAGCACCCAGCACCCTGAGTACTGAGCACCCAGCACCCCGTGTACTGAGCATCCAGCACCCTGAGCACTGAGCACCCAGCACCCTGAGCACTGAGCACCCAGCACCCCGAGCACTGTGCACCCAGCACCCTGAGTACTGAGCACCCAGCACCCTGAGCACTGAGCACCCAGCACCCTGAGCACTCAGCACCCAGCACCCTGAGCACTGAGCACCCAGCACCCTGAGTAGTGAGCACCCAACTTACTGAGCACCGAGCACCCCGAGCACTGAGCACCCAGCACCCCGAGTACTGAGCACCGAGCACCCCGAGCACTGAGCACCCAGCACACTGAGTACTGAGCTCCGAGCACCCCGAGCACTGAGTACAAAGCGCCCCGAGCACTGAGCACCCAGAACCCTGGGCACTGAGCACCCAGCACCCTGAGCACTGAGCACCCAGCACCCCGAGCACTGAGCACCCAGCACCCCGAGCACTGAGCACTGAGCACCCTGAGAACTGAGCACCCAGCACCCTGAGCAATGAGCACCCAGCACCCCGAGCACAGAGCACCCAGCACCCAGAGCACTGAGCACTGAGCACCCTGAGTACTGAGCACCCAGCACCCCGAGCACTGAGCACCGAGCACCCTGAGCACTGAGCAGCCAGCACCCTGAGTACTAAGCACCCAGCACCCTGAGTACTAAGCACCCAGCAACCTGAGTACTGAGCACACAGCACCCTGAGTACTGAGCACCCAGCACCCTGAGTACTGAGCACCCAGCGTACTGAGCACCAAGCACCCCGAGCACTGAGCACCCAGCACCCTGAGTACTGAGCACCCAGCACCCTGAGCACTGAGCACCCAGCACCCTGAGTACTGAGCACCGAGCACCCTGAGTACTGAGCACCCAGCACCCTGAGCACTGAGCACACAGCACCCTGAGTACTGAGCACTGAGCACCCGGAGTACTGAGCACCGAAAACCCTGAGTACTGAGCACCCAGCACCCTGAGCACTGAGCAACCAGCACCCTGAGCACTGAGCACCCAGCACCCTGAGCACTGAGCACCCTTAGTACTGAGCACTGAGCACCCTGAGTACTGAGCACTGAGCACCCTGAGTACTGAGCACCCAGCACCCTGAGTACTGAGCACCCAGCACCCTGAGCAATGATCACCCTGAGTACTGAGCACCCAGCACCTTGAGCACTGAGCACCCAGCACCCCGAGCACTGAGCACCCAGCACCCGGAGTACTGAGCACCCAGCACCCTGAGTACTAAGCACCGAGCACCCTGAGTACTGAGCACACAGCACCCTGAGCACTGAACACACAGCACCCTGAGTACTGAGCACCCCGAGCACTGAGCACCCAGCACCCTCAGTACTGAGCACCGAGCACCCCGAGCACTGAGCACCCAGCACCCCGAGCAATGAGCACCCAGCACCCTGAGTACTGAGCACCCAGCACCCTGAGTACTGAGCACTGAGCACCCAGCACCCTGAGCACTGAGCACCCAGCACCCTGAGCACTGAGCACCCAGCACCCCGAGCACTGAGCACCCAGCACCCTGAGTACTGAGCACCCAGCACCCTGAGCACTGAGCACCGAGCACCCTGAGCACTGAGCACCCAGCACCCTGAGGACTGAGCACCCAGCACCCAGAGCACTGAGCACCCAGCACCCTGAGCACTGAGCACCCTGAGTACTGAGCACTGAGCACCCTGAGTACTGAGCACTGAGCACCCTGAGTACTGAGCACCCAGCACCCTGAGTACTGAGCACCCAGCACCCCGAGCACTGAGTACCCAGCACCCTGAGCACTGAGCACCCAGCACCCTGAGCACTGAGCACCCAGCACCCTGAGCACTGAGCACCCAGCACACTGAGCACTGAGCACCCAGCACCCTGAGTACTGAGCACTGTGCACCCAGCACCAAGAGCACTGAGCACCCAGCACCCTGAGTACTGAGCACTGAGCACCCAGCACCCCGAGCACTGAGCACACAGCACTCTGAGCACTGAGCACCCAGCACCCGAGTACTGATCACCCAGCACCCTGAGTACTGAGCACCCAGCACCCTGAGTACTGAGCACCCAGCACCCCGAGTACTGAGCACCCAGCACCCTGAGCACTGAGCACCCAGCACCCTGAGCACTGAGCACCCAGCACCCCGAGCACTGTGCACCCAGCACCCTGAGTACTGAGCACCCAGCACCCTGAGCACTGATCACCCAGCACCCTGAGCACTCAGCACCCAGCACCCTGAGCACTGAGCCCCAGCACCCTGAGTAGTGAGCACCCAACGTACTGAGCACCGAGCACCCCGAGCACTGAGCACCCAGCACCCCGAGTACTGAGCACCGAGCACCCCGAGCACTGAGCACCCAGCACACTGAGTACTGAGCTCCGAGCACCCCGAGCACTGAGTACCCAGCGCCCCGAGCACTGAGCACCCAGAACCCTGGGCACTGAGCACCCAGCACCCTGAGCACTGAGCACCCAGCACCCCGAGCACAGAGCACCCAGCACCCCGAGCACTGAGCACTGAGCACCCTGAGAACTGAGCACCCAGCACCCTGAGCAATGAGCACCCAGCACCCCGAGCACAGAGCACCAAGCACCCAGAGCACTGAGCACTGAGCACCCTGAGTACTGAGCACCCAGCACCCCGAGCACTGAGCACCGAGCACCCTGAGCACTGAGCAGCCAGCACCCTGAGTACTAAGCACCCAGCACCCTGAGTACTAAGCACCCAGCACCCTGAGTACTCAGCACACAGCACCCTGAGTACTGAGCACCCAGCACCCTGAGTACTGAGCACCCAGCGTACTGAGCACCGAGCACCCCGAGCACTGAGCACCCAGCACCCTGAGTACTGAGCACCCAGCACCCTGAGCACTGAGCACCCCAGCACCCTGAGTACTGAGCACCGAGCACCCTGAGTACTGAGCACCCAGCACCCTGAGTACTGAGTACAGAGAAACCTGAGTACTGAGCACCCAGCGTACTGAGCACCGAGCACCCAGCACCCTGAGTACTGAGCACCCAGCACCCTGAGCACTGAGCACCCAGCACCCTGAGTACTGAGCACTGAGCACCCGGAGTACTGAGCACCGAAAACCCTGAGTACTGAGCACCCAGCACCCTGAGCACTGAGCAACCAGCACCCTGCGCACTGAGCACCCAGCACCCTGAGCAATGAGCACCCTTAGTACTGAGCACTGAGCACCCTAAGTACTGAGCACTGAGCACCCTGAGTACTGAGCACCCAGCACCCTGAGTACTGAGAACCCAGCACCCTGAGCAATGATCACCCTGAGTACTGAGCACCCAGCACCTTGAGCACTGAGCACTGAGCACCCCGAGCACTGAGCACCCAGCACCCGGAGTACTGAGCACCCAGCACCCTGAGTACTAAGCACCGAGCACCCTGAGTACTGAGCACCCAGCACCCTGAGCACTGAACACACAGCACCCTGAGTACTGAGCAGCCCGAGCACTGAGCACCCAGCACCCTGAGTACTGAGCACTGAGCACCCAGCACCCGGAGTACTGAGCACCCAGCACCCTGAGTACTAAGCACCGAGCACCCTGAGTACTGAGCACCCAGCACCCTGAGCACTGAACACACAGCACCCTGAGTACTGAGCACCGAGCACCCCGAGCACTGAGCACCCAGCACCCCGAGCAATGAGCACCCTGCACCCTGAGTACTGAGCACCCAGCACCCTGAGTACTGAGCACTGAGCACCCAGCACCCGGAGTACTGAGCACCCAGCACCCTGAGTACTAAGCACCGAGCACCCTGAGTACTGAGCACCCAGCACCCTGAGCACTGAGCACCCAGCACCCTGAGCACTGAGCACCCAGCACCCTGAGCACTGAGCACCCAGCACCATGAGTACTGAGCACTGAGCACCCAGCACCCCGAGCACTGAGCCCCCAGCACCCTGAGTACTGAGCACTGAGCACCCAGCACCCCAAGCACTGAGCACCCAGCACCCTGAGCACTGAGCACCCAGCACCCGAGTACTGAGCACCCAGCACCCTGAGTACTAAGCACACAGCTCCCTGAGTACTGAGCACCCAGCACCCCGAGAACTGAGCACCCAGCACCCCTGAGTACTGAGCACCCAGCACCCTGAGCACTGAGCACCCAGCACCCTGAGCACTGAGCACCCAGCACCCTGAGTACTGAGCACCCAGCACCCTGAGTACTAAGCACCGAGCACCCTGAGCACTGAGCACCCAGCACCCTGAGCACTGAGCACCCAGCACCCTGAGTACTGAGCACCCAGCACCCCGAGCACTGAGCACCCAGCACCCTGAGTACTGAGCACCCAGCACCCTGAGCACTGAGCACCGAGCACCCTGAGCACTGAGCAACCAGCACCCTGAGGACTGAGCACCCAGCACCCCGAGCACTGAGCACCCAGCACCCTGAGCACTGAGCACCCTGAGTACTGAGCACTGAGCACCCTGAGTACTGAGCACTGAGCACCCTGAGTACTGAGCACCCAGCACCCTGAGTACTGAGCACCCAGCACCCCGAGCACTGAGTACCCAGCACCCTGAGCACTGAGCACCCAGCACCCTGAGCACTGAGCACCCAGCACCCTGAGCACTGAGCACCCAGCACACTGAGCACTGAGCACCCAGCACCCTGAGTACTGAGCACTGTGCACCCAGCACCAAGAGCACTGAGCACCCAGCACCCTGAGTACTGAGCACTGAGCACCCAGCACCCCAAGCACTGAGCACCCAGCACTCTGAGCACTGAGCACCCAGCACCCGAGTACTGATCACCCAGCACCCTGAGTACTGAGCACCCAGCACCCTGAGTACTGAGCACCCAGCACCCCGAGTACTGAGCACCCAGCACCCTGAGCACTGAGCACCCAGCACCCTGAGCACTGAGCACCCAGCACCCCGAGCACTGCGCACCAGCACCTGAGTACTGAGCACCCAGCACCCTGAGCACTGAGCACCCAGCACCCTGAGCACTCAGCACCCAGCACCTGAGCACTGAGCACCCAGCACCCTGAGTAGTGAGCACCCAACGTACTGAGCACCGAGCACCCCGAGCACTGAGCACCCAGCACCCTGAGTACTGAGCACCGAGCACAACGAGCACTGAGCACCCAGCACACTGAGTACTGAGCTCCGAGCACCCCGAGCACTGAGTACCCAGCGCCCCGAGCACTGAGCACCCAGAACCCTGAGCACTGAGCACCCAGCACCCTGAGCACTGAGCACCCAGCACCCCTAGCACTGAGCACCCAGCACCCCGAGC